>NW_012114252.1:9890319-9894987 GCF_000951035.1 Colobus angolensis palliatus
TGGGACTGTAAACTAGTTCAACCATTGTGGAAAACAGTGTGGCGATTCTTCAGGGATCTAGAACTAGAAATACCATTTGACCCAGCCATCCCACTACTGGGTGTATACCCAAAGGATTATAAATCATACTGCTATAAAGACACATGCATATGTATGTTTATTGCAGCACTATTCACTATAGCAAAGACTTGGAATCAACCCAAATGTCCATCAATGATAGACTGGATTAAGAAAATGTGGCACATATACACCATGGAATACTATGCAGCCATAAAAAAGGATGAGTTCATGTCCTTTGTAGGGACATGGATGAAGCTGGAAATGATCATTCTGAGCAAACTATCGCAAGGACAGAAAGCCAAACACTGCATGTTCTCACTGATAGGTGGAAATTGAACAATGAGAACACTTGGACACAGGATGGGGAACATCACACACCGGGGCTTGTAGTGGGGTGGGAGGCTGTGGGCAGGATAACATTAGAAGAAATACCTAATGCAAATTATGAGTTAATGGGTGCAGCACACCAACATGGCACATGTATACATATGTAACAAACCTGCATGTTGTGCACGTGTACCCTAGAACTTAAAGTATAATAAAAAAATTGAATTAAATGAAAATAAAAATAAATAAATAACCTGTGCCTGAGTCCCTCTCCTAGAGATGCTGACTGAACTCATCTTGGCCAGTGGTTCTCAGACTTGGGCACTAGGATTTTCCAAAGGTCCCTCTGGAGGGCTGGTAAAACAGTGAAGGCCCCACCCTAGTGGGGCTGACTCGGCAGGTCTGGGCAGGGTCAGGAGTCGCTGCTGCTGCTGGTCCCGGGACCACAGTCTGAGAACCGCAGCTCCTGGGTTGAGGGGGTGGCCTGGGTGTTCACACTTTCTAACCCCAGTAACAAGAAAAGATGCACTGATATCCCCACTGATGTGAGTTGGTCTAGCACCCCTTACAAATATCAGTGGCCACAATCTGTTTCCATTTTAAAAGAGTTCTTTAGTTTTAAATAATTGACACACATGGTGCTCCATGGAATCCCCACAAATATTCCACGTGGCAAATATGATAGTCCCTTGTGCAGATATGATAGTTTCCTTTTACAGATGAGGAAAGTGAGGTGTGGGTATGTGTGGGTGCAGATCCTTCGCAAGGTGCCTCCTCCCATCGCCCTGGGTTACTCTGTTTTCCTTGCTATAAAGAAATGTCTGAGGCTGGGTAATTTATCAGGAAAAGAGTTTAACTGGCTCGGGTTCTGCAGGCTGTACAAGCACGGCATCTGCATCTGCTCGGCTTCTGGGAAGGCCTCAGGGAGCTTTGACTCCTGGTGGAAGGTAAAGCAGGAGCAGGGGGTCACACGGCGAGAGTGGGAACAAGAGAGAGAAGAAGGAAGTGCCAGGCTCTTTAAGCAACCAGATCTCGCCTGTCTGAGTAAGAAGTCACTCATCACCATGGACAGGGCACCAAACGGTTCATGAGAGATCCACCCCCATAACCCAATCTTGGGGATCACATTTCAATGCAAATATCCAGTCCATATTGAGAACTCAGCCTTCAGAACTGAAACCTCTCTCTCTGTAAATCCAACCCATCATGGCCTTTGCTAAAAAGAACACCCACTGCCATTCATGGCCAGCACCGCAAGCAGACGGGCATCTCGGCTGTGCTCTCTCTTCCCACCCGGGACTACCTCTTCTTGCCAGACCGCGCGATCTCGGGCCTCTTTCCTGCTCCTGTTTCATTCTCAAATGCCCTCTGGTATGACTGTCTTCTTCCAGCTTCCTCATGCTTGTAACAGGCGAGCCCCACGCAGCTTTGGAGCTGAGCAACCCAGCGTGCAGGCCGGGTCGGGTGTGAGAAACACTTGAGAGGTGGCCCAGGAAGGAGGATCTGTAATGTCCAGAGGCAGCCAGACCTCAGTGTCCCTGCTGGAGGCCCCTCTGCCGCCCCTGGTCCCTCCTCCTCATCACACCACTGGCTGGCCAGCCGCTCTCGTACCTTCATGCCCTTTGAGAAGAGATCGGTTAGTGCAAATGCATCAGGAGTGTGCGCTTTGCATTTAGCCCCGGCCAGGTGTGGAAGCAAACTACTGGGCACCTACAGGATCTGCTCAGCGCAGCCACCAGCAGATGCAGAGGAGGCTGTTCAGTTGAGTTTCTTCACTCTTGAAGTCACAGGGCTCCAAGAGCAGAGTTCCAAATTCTTTGAGCCTTTGAGCCTCTCTGCCTCCAAGCTGGAAGCAGACATGGAGGAGAAGCGTGCCCAGGACCTCACCATGAGCTCCTGAGGGTTTTTCGTAGGATTTGACAAATCAGACTTCATAAGAGAAATGATCCTCATCCATTCAAACCAGTGGGGCATCCAGAGCGCTAACTCCCCATGTGGGGTAGTGCCAGCTGTCTGGGGCATCAAGCAAGGGTGCCACAGCAGACATTTCCTTCAGCACCTTGCAATCCAGTTGCCAGGATGTAAGTGGAACAAAACGTGCTTCTTTATACACCAACAATTAATTATCTGAGGACACCAGCTAGGTGTCCCACGATGTAATTCAATCCTGATACTAGCTACCCAAAGTTAGTGCAGCCCCCCGACCCCGGGTTAGGGCCCCATCCCACAAGACTGCCCCCCACTTCAGATGCCAGTCTCAAGTAGTGGGTCCTCAGGTTACCACGCTTCTGTCCAACTTGGCTACAAATTGAGAGTCCCCTCCTCAGGTTTGATAATTTGCTATGACAGCTCACAGTACTCAAGGGGCATTTTACTTACTATTAATTACCAGCTTATTCGAAATGATATAATACAAAAAGGATGCAGACAAACATCCCGATGAAGAGGTGCTTGGGTTGGGAAGGGGCTTGATTTCAGGGGCTTCTGTCCCCATGGAGTTTGACGTGCACCATCCTCCAGGCATGTGGAGTTCACCACTAGAAGCTTCTAGAACTCCATCACTTCGGGGTTTTATGGAGGGTCCATTACAGACACGTGATTGATTAAATCATTGGTGACTGGACTCAATCTTCGGCCCCTCTCCTCTCTCCAGGAGCTAAGGGATGGGGCTGAAAGTTCCAACCCTCTAACCACATGATGGTTCCTCCAGCAACCAACCTTATCTTCTGGGTCCAGGCAAGAGTCGCCTCATTGGCATAAACTCAAGTGTGATCGAAAAGGGCTCGTGATGAAGAACGAAAGATGCCCTCTTACCCCTACCTCTTAGAAAATTCCAAGGGTTTTAGGAGCTCTATGCCAGGAACAAGGGGAAAGACCAAATACATGTTCCTTATTTGATCACAACATCACAGGATGACATATTCCCCACTCAAGAAAGTGTACGTGAAGTCCTGCCTTGAAGAGAGTCAAATGTCCAAAACGTAGCTGGAAATTGGAAGATGCAAGAAGCATCAGGAGAGAAGTGGGTCTCTGGGGGACAGTGACTGGGGAGGGCTTGAGGCAGAGCTCCATGTTTATTCCTGTCTGAACCGCCAGAGTGGGAAGGATGGTGGGGACAGAGGGAAAGGCCAGGGACTGTCAGGAACACGCGCTAGACAGGAAAGCATACATTCTATTAGGTTGGTGCAAAAGTCACGGCAGAACCGCAGTTTTGCACCAACCTAATACTTTACAAAACACAAAATTACTGACGTCAAAATGCTCCATAAATGGCATCCAACTTGGCCAGGCGCGGTGGCTCATGCCTGTAATCCCCGCACTTTGGGAGGCCAAGGCGGGTGTATCATGAGATCAGGAGTTCGAGACCAGCCTGGCCAACAAGGTGAAACCCCGTCTCTACTAAAGACACAAAAAATTAGCTGGGTGTGGTGACACGCACCTGTAATCCCAGCTACTCTGGAGGCTGAGGCAGGAGAATCGCTTGAACCTGGGAGGTGGAGGTTGCAGTGAGGCGAAATTGTGCCACTGCACTCCAGCCTGGGTGACAGGGGGAGACTCTGTCTCAAAAAAAAAAAAAAAAAGAAATGCTTCAGTTAGTCTGAAGAAGTTGCAATGAAACTTCTTTCAAAGTTCGTTCTTGTAAAGGTTTGTTTTGATCTAATGTAAGCAGTATTTAAATGGATACAGCCTTTCTGATACACTAAACAAATGAAAAAAAAAGTGCCTGCATTTCTGACTTTTTCCTTTCCCCAAAGTTCTTCCCAATGGCACGTGCATCCGTGAATGCTTTCACATTGTCCAAGATCCAAACCACCACACAAAAGCACACAAAGTCCCTTCCCCACTTGGCACAGCCCCTCCCGACCCCCTGCAGAGGGTCAGCTCAGCACCTGGCTGTGCATCTTTCCGTGTTTTCCAAGTTTTTCAGAAAACCCTTGACATTTTAGTAAATGCTAATGCTAAGAATTGGGAAATTTTTTTGGAAGAGAAGGGGAAGTGTTCTCGCTTTTTACAGCATTTCACCCCCAAAACTGGAAGCAGCCTCCATTGCTGACCTAGTGCTCAGCCACTTCTTCCAGTCTCTTCTGCACTGACCATGAAAATAGACTTTTCCTGGGAAAAAAAAAAAAAAAAAACCACCACACAGCCCTTAGGGGCAGAGGAACTCCACTGCCATTTACTAAGAGATGTTAGAGCTGTGGTCGCCAGGAAACTGAAGTCCAAACCTCAGGACTCCATCCTTACACTGTCCCTTCAAAGACCCTGTCTCTGATTTTATAT
>NW_012114252.1:9895062-9926509 GCF_000951035.1 Colobus angolensis palliatus
TCACTCTGTCACCCAGGCTGGAGTGCAGTGGTGTGATCTTGGCTCATTGCAGCCTCCACCTCCCGGGTTCAAGTGATTCTCCTGCCTCAGCCTCCTGAGTGGCTGGGATTACAGGCACCCACCACCACACCTGGCTAATTTTTGTATTTTTAGTAGAGACGGGGTTTCTGCATGTTGGCCAGGCTGGTCTTGAACTCCTGACCTCAGGTGATCCGCCCCTCGGCCTCCCACAGTGCTGGTATTACAGGCGTGAGCCACTGCGCCTGGCCTCATTTTGTATTTCTTATTCTGTATTATTTTCCTTAAAGATCCTTTTCCCTAAATTGTATCAACTTCAATACCCCCACGCTGGACCCCTCCCTAGATATAGTTATAAAGCAAATGACACGTTAGACCACATGCTCCGCTAAGGACATAGAACCTCTGGCCTGCGTGACTCTTGGTGTTTCTGAAGAAGGTTTTCCTGGGGCAGAGGAGGAGGAGGAGGAGGGAGAAGACATTTTGAGCTTTAAAATGCCCAGGAACCATTTCCTGTAATGCGTGGATGCAAAGAAGTAAATGATGAGCTCAATGCTGCAGTTCATGTCCATGAGGGCCACGGGGGCCTGAAGGGACAGTTCGAAAGCCCTCCGCTCGGCGCAGGATGGCAGGCGGAGCGTCCCCCTGGCCACGGACCGCATGATGTTGAGGTGGTAGGGGCTGAAGCAGACCACCACGGCCACCAGTACCAGCAGCGTCAGCAGGCAGCCCTGCCAGTGGCATCCTTTCTAGCTGGTCACTGGGTCCTCCTGGGCTGTCCCACCGGTGATATCCTTTCCTGCTGGTCCCTGGGTCCTACTGGGCTGTCCTGCCGGTGATGTCCTTTCCCGCTGGTCACTGGGTCCTCCCAGCTGTCCTGCACAGCTTCCAGGTGATCTTCATGTAACAGGACAGGATGATCCACACTGGCCCACAGAAGCCAATGGCACAGGCCGCCAGGACCATAAGGGGCAGCCCGAGGACTGGCTCCACAATGCTGTACTCCATGCAGGCCAGCTTGCCCGCCAGCGACTTGGTCATGGGCATCAAGAGCAAGGGCATCGTCCGCAGCAGCGCCAAGGTCCAGACGGCCATGCAGACCAGCCCGGCGAGGCCAGCCGTGTGGAGCCGCAGGCCCCAGTGGGGTGCAGACCTCAGCCAGCTAATTGTCCACGCTCATTCAGGCCATGAGGTTGAGCACCCCATAGGTGTTGGTGTAGAGCACAAACGCCATCAGCCTGCAGAGCCCCTCGCTGAAGAACAGCTGAAGCCCAGGACATAACACACCACCCTTCCCAGCAAGGCCACGGTGAACAGCAGGTCGGACACAGCCAGCTGCACCGGGTAGACACCTGTGGAGTTGATCTTCCTGCCCTTCTGACAGGTAAGACAAAGGGCAAGGATGTCCCCAGGGTACTGAAGACCAGGAGGGCTGTGTAGAGCAGAGCGCCATGCCGGCCACTGGAGCCGGGAGGTGAGGGTGGCAGGAGCTGGCGTTGCCGGGGAGGCTGCTCACACCAGCAGCACCAGAAGCCATCTCACGCAGGTGCCGGGAGAGGAAAAAAGAAAAAAAACAAAAACAAAATACACCGTATCTGTGGAGTTGTGCCTCTGGAGTTGTAATAATGAATAGTTTTGCTGAGGCAACATGCACAAGTATAATAAAATATATCTTTTCCAGGAAGCTTTTTGTTGAAATGCAACACACCGTTCTAGTTACTGTGGCTGTGTAACAAATTACCCCGAACAGCAACTGGAAACATAGTTTTATCATGTTTGTGGATTCTGTGGGTCAGGATATTCAAGAGGGCACAGTGAGGATGGCTTTTCTCTGCTCCCTAATCTTGGAGGTCTCTGCTGGGAAGGATCAACAGCTGGGGGTTACTCCGGGGCAGGGGTTGGGGCCTCCTGGAAGTGACTTCACTCCCGTGTGTGGCTGTTGAAGCTGACTGCTGGCTGGAGCCTCGGCTAGGGCTGTCCACTGGAGCATATGCCTATGGCTTTTCCCAGCATGCCAGCCTCAGGGTAATCAGACTTCTGATATGACAACTCGAGGCCCTGAAAGAGAGTGTCCCAGCAAACAGGACAGAAGCTGCAAGTGTTAACCACGTTTTTTATTTTCTGTATTCTGATGCTTTGATATCTGGGGACCTTGCTGACTGTGGAGGGACTGCCTCTCCCAGGGTTAGCCAATTCCTAGAGACAGTAAACAACTCACCCATGAACATGCTCTTTAGTTCTTCAAATGCAAACCTACCAATCCAGAGTCCTTCATTTCCATGGGCTCCATTTACTGGCTCTCACACACCAGGACGCTATCCACCTGCCCTAACCACCCCAGGGCCAGGTGCCACACAACTGGGGACAGTCCCCATGTCTCAGAGCTTGCTGAAATGATTCAAACCAGCCAATCCTAAGCCCGTGTACCCTAAAACCACCCTTGCCCACATTTTTCCCTGCTCTCTTCACTTCCTGACCAGCCCTCTGTCTACCCGGTAGCCCTGCATCATGGGGCGTGCCCTCTCCTCTTGGGATCTGTGAGTAGCAAACTGTCCTTCAGTGGCAGTTCTCTGCTGACCTGTTGGCCTTCCTGAACCTCGGCTTTCTCTGCTGACCTGTTGGCCTTCCTGAACCTCGGCTTTTCTTCTTTGTTTTTTTTTTTTTCTTTTTTTTGAGACAGAGTCTTACTCTGTCACCCAGGCTGGAGTGCAGAGGAGTGATCTTGGCTCACCACAACCTCCACCTCCTTGGTTCAAGCAATTCTCCTGCCTCGGCCTCCTAAGTAGTAGAGACGGGGTTTCACCATGACTCCTGACCTCAAGTGATTCAGCTGCCTCAGCCTCCCAAAGTGCTGGGATTATAGGCATGACCCCAGTGCCTGGCCCCAGATTTTCTATTAATACACTCTATTCTAAAACACTGCCTCACCTTTTCTAACCTAGTCCTGAAAGTGTCATATCATCACTTCCACCAACCTTCTATCACTTACAAGCTAGTCACAAGCTCATCTAGATTCAAAGTGGTACAGGGGCAGAATAGTCTTCACTTCTCCATGGGAGAAAAGTAGAAGAATTTGGAGCCTTTTTTTTTTTTTTTTTTTGCTTTTGAGATGGTTTCACTCTGTCACCCAGGCTGGAGTGCAGTGGTGTGATCTTGGCTCATTGCAGCCTCCACCTCCCGGGTTCAAGTGATTCTCCTGCCTCAGCCTCCCGAGTAGCTGGAATTACAGGTGTGCACCACCATGCCTGGCTAATTTTTGTATTTTTAGTGGAGACGGGGTTTCCCCATGTTGGCCAGGCTTGTCTCAAACTCCTGACCTCAAGTGATCCGCCCACTTCAGCCTGCTAAATTGCTGGGATCACAGGTGTGAGTCACTACACCTAGCCTACAGCCATTTTTTAAACCACAACACATACATACAAAAATGGGTGCAGATCTTAAAAGCACACCTTGTCAATTTTCACAAAGTGAACTCACCCATGTGATCGGCACCCAGATTAGGAAGCACAACCTCACAGCCTCCCAGAAACTCTCCTTTGCCCTCCCAACCTCCACCTTCACTCAAGTGTGGCCACTCTCCTAACTTGTAAAATCACAACTCAGTTTTGCACGCCTTTGACCTTTAAATAAATGAAACCATGCTATACTATCTTATGTGTGTCGCTTCTTGGGTTCAACGTTAGTTTGTGAGCGTCACCCATATTGCTGGGTGTAGTTGTAGTTTGCTCATTCTCATTGCTGAAATGCTATTCCATTGTATTTGCATTTGAAGAACTGAAGAGCGTGTTCATGGGTGAGTTGTTTACTGTCTCTAGGAATTGGCTAACCCAAGAGAGGAGCACCAGAAAGCCCTCTGAACCTCAGGATAGGTGGATGGATGGGTGGCTGGATGGATGCATAGATGGATGAATAGATAGAGACAGAGATGCTAGATTAGACAGGTAGGTAGGCAGATATGACAGATTACTTACATATAGAGATGACAGCGTTGATAGATAGAGATGCCAGGTGACTGATAGATAGATGGATATAGAGATAATAGAAAGATGAATAGAGGGATAGAGGATGGATAGATAGATTAGATACATAGATGATAGGTAGACAGATGATAGAGAGATATAGAGATTATAGATTACATAACGGATAGATGAATAGAGGGATGGAGGATGGATGAATCCATAGATTAGATAGATAGATAGATGATAGTGGGTGTGATGATAGATGCACACACACCCACTCACTCTACACACAAATGCACACCCACTCACACACATGCACACATTCACCCTACACACCCACTCACACATGCACTCACACACTCATTCACACCTGTGCAAACACACCCACAGATGTGCACACACACATGCACACACACCCACTCACACATGCACACACTCCCTCACCCACACACATATGCACCCATTCACACATGTGCACACACACCCATTCACACACTTGCACACTCACCACTCACGCATGTGCACAACCTACTCACACCCAACTCACATGCACTCACACACGTGCACACCCACTCATACACTCACGTGTGCACACACACAGCTGCACTCGCATAACATTTCACCCGCTCACACACACTCACTCATACACATGCTCATGCACCCACACATCCACTCATTCACATATACCCACTAACACATGTGCACACTACACATACCCGTCCTCACAGGTGTGCACACACACTATATACTCATGCACTCACACCCAGACACACACAGTCCATACACACACCCCACATACGCACACACAACACACACATTCACACGCATGCACATATATATACGCACTACACACACCCACTCATGCTCATGCACATGCACTCCACCCACACACACCCATTCACACACATACACTCACATTCACTCACATACATGCACACTCACACACCCACTTACTCTACACACCAACACACACATATTCAAACATGTGCACACACATGCTTACACTCACACACTTGCACACTCACAAATATTCACTCACACACACACCTCCCACACACACACTTGCTCACACATACACTCAAACTCACACGCTGTGGAGATGTGACCAGGGAGCCCCAGGGGTGGGGCAGGCCAACCACCCCCACTGAAGGGACTGCTCTTTGGAAGAGCACACAGGCTCCAAGGCCCTCCCAGGAGTTTCACCAGCTCCCAACCATGAGAGAAGGTTCCTCTTCCTCCTCCCTTCCTTTCCTGAACAACTTGGCGGCTGAGGAAGGTGGGGGGCTGTGGGGAAGGGTCCTGAGGCCTGAGCCGACCTAGGGTAGCTCAGGTGGTGCTAACCACAGGTCCCCTCACCTTCTAGAACCGACTTGACCAGTCATGGAGCCGCTATCTGGTGTCTTTGGAAAGTTGCATGTTCATTTTTTAGTTTGTTCAGGCCTCACAGGGCAAAGGGATGGGAGTGGCTCCTGATGCACCCCCAACCCTTGGCAGTGGGCCCCGCTTCCTGAATTTTCAGGGGCCTCTTCCCCAGGGCACATCACCCCCAGCCTCAGCTCTGCCTGACCCTCAGGAATTCCAGCCTCAGGGTTCACCACGTGCTGTGGCTCCCTGCCTCAGTCTGAGTGTCTCGTGCCCCCTTTGCTGCCAGGACACCGCACTAGCCTTGAGGCCCAGCTAAGTGCTACCTCCTCTCTGAAGCCTCCCAGGCTCAGCAGCATTTGTGAGCCCCTCCACTCTTGACGCTTGCTTGGGACTTGGTGGGGACTGAGCCTCCGCAGGGACCCACAGGCCTCTTTCACGCCTCTGCACGCTTAGCAAACCCTTAGACCTTGAGGGGCTGGCCTCGTCCTCTTCCTTTTCTTGATATTTGGCACAAAACAAGTGCTCAGGATGCTGGGCCCTCCTGGAAGCCACAAAAAAGTCACATCCATACCCCAAGGAGGGGGTAGCAGGTGCTGTCACCATGGCTGTGAGTCTGGGGAGGTCAGCAGGGTTGGGCAGCCACATAGACCCAGAGCAGGAGCCATCGAGAGAGGCAAAGCCACTGAGCCTCACACCTTAGTTCTAGCTGCCTGTCCTTCTGCTGGTCCATCCCATTCCTTTGCTCATTGATGCCGGTGAAGACATGAGGACGCAGGGCACTGACAGCTCCCAGACTGCGCCGCGTGGACTGTGGCCCCACACCTGCCCAAAGCTGAGCTCCTCTGCACCCTGTGTTCTGCATCTCCACCCCGATGCGGTCTCTCCCCACAAGCACAAGCACCTCACCCTTCCCCCATCCCATCTGCTCTCAGGAAAGGACCTAACATCGGTCATTTGTGCCTTCCTCTGAAGGCACCCTCTTAATGCGTTTCCCTCTCACAAGGTCCTTTGCCTTCCGAGACTCACTGCGCTGGATGCAGCGTGCCAGGCGTGCCTCTGCTCAGAGATGATCAATCAATGCAGTCATGAAGGAGGAGAATTATCAAAAGTGCTTCCAGAAGTTGTCTAAAATTCTCCCCCAGGGGGTGACCCAGCAAAGCTAGCCTGGTCTTGTCAGTGGCTGGAGGCTGATGCTGGCCTCTGCTCCTTCTGGCCTGACAGCAGTGGCTGGGATCCTGGAGCATCCGCCTAGGTGAGGGCATGCTGTACACCAACGACAGGTGGAAGCAGAGTGAGCTACGGCCCAGCAGGCTGTGGGGACAGAGCAGCTGCAATCCCAGCCCAAGCACGTTTCTCACGCCCTGGGAAGACCCCTTGGCCTGCTTACCTCACCCACCAAGAACACGCACCAGGAGGCAAGCGGAGGCCTGTGAGCAGCCAACCTCCTTCCCGGGTGGCTCCAAAGCCTCAGAGGGTGTCCCTGTGCACACTCTCCTCTGCAGAAATGGAATCTGTTCATGGCACGAGACTCGACACTCTTCCTCCCTTTATACCCCTGCTGAAAAAAGAGAGAGAGAGAGATAAAAAAAACACTCAGGGTATCAGCCAAGGTGATCCTGCCACAGGATGCCTGTGCACAGCCACGAGTCCCCCACCATCCCCTAGAAAAGAGAGGAGGAGGAAAGTCACCCAGGAGGCCAATTTCCTTTCAGCTCCATTTCCCTGCCTACCCCTCAGGCTGGGATTCAGCCCATAGATGTGACAGTGAAGCCACTAGAGCCAGGAAAATCAAAAGCAGCCACCGTCCTCACTTCACTGGGGCAGTGAGCAAGGGAAAGCAAGAAGTGCCTCCGGGGACCCAGGCACTCTCAGCTCCGTGTGTGAAGGTGGAGGGGAGACGGCCCTGGCTCTGGATTTCCTGGGTTTTGTGACCCAGGCAAGGTGCCTTGATGGGGCCTGACAGGTGCATTTGCAGCCCAGACAGGCAGCGCTCCGAGAGCAGCAGTTAGCAGGGGCTGCGCAGCGGGACTGCAGGTTAAACCCACCACTCCCCGGCAGAGAAAGGCTGGGGGCTGCGGCCACCAGGCCACCACTCTTTTGCTCCTCTCATTTCAAAGGGCAAGAATGGTTTTCGCTGCCATATCACTAGCTAATAAATGAGGCACCGAGCAGCTCCTTTGATTAAGACTATATGGCCCTCACTACATTATTGTCATCATTGACATGGTAAGTGTACCCGTTCTTTCTGAGGCTGCCTGTGAACCCAGCGTGAAGCCCAGCTCTCCAGCCCAGTGGAACAGCTACCCCCCGTCCACTGTGTCCCAGCGTCCCCCAATTTAGAATGTGGTCAACACACTCCCTTACCTGGCCTCCCATTGACGGAGGCTATGGGTCCCAATTTTCCCCATATGTAAATTGGGCCTTCAAATATGCCCCCAAAACTCCAGGCCTGTCGGGGATAACTTAGATGAAAAGGTCCCGTCTTATCATATACCTTTACCATAAACTTCCCCTCCCGCCACCCCCAGAAGGAAGAGCTGAGGCAGTTTCCAAAGATGCCTGACTTGTCCACAGACCACAAGCTCCAGGAGAACTGTCCTGGGGCTCCTCATGACATTTAGGATTAAATGTTTGAAAAAAAAAGAAACCTAGAAGGCTCCCAAAAAAGGCAAGAAATGGTAGAATACCACCCACACGGGATTTATTCCTGATTCATTCAGTAAGCATTTACTGAGCCACAGCTGGCCTCAGCCTCGGGCGCTAAGTTGCCTGTGTACAAGTGATGGAGGGATGTGCAGGGGAATCCCACACAGGAGGGCCTGGAGTCTGCCCCGTCCTGTGCCAAGTTACGGTCTCTGCTGCCCATCAGGGACCTTGTCTAAGCGGGAGCTGCAGCCCCCACAGGCCCAGGCAACCTGACAGAACCAGACCCTGCCCCAAGCGCCGCGGCTCCCCCACCACTCCTGCTGGTCCTTCCTTCTGTGTTTATCGCTGGGGCCACGCACCGAATGCCACATTGTCTTGGGTTATTGTCTAATTGTTTCTTGGGCAGAGACATTTCATTTCAGCCAGCTGAGTTCCGTGGGGTGGAAACGGCAGCACGCTCCTACATAAATCCTCTGCTGGGGCGGAAGAGATTATCCAGCCTGTGGTGGGGGCCAGAATTCAGGGGGCCTGTGAGACTGGCCCACATCTTCCAGAGACTTCTTCCCACAGGACACATCAAGCATCTGCTTAGCTCCCTGTGCTGGCCACTGGGGAGGGGGTGTGAAGGCACATCCATGGCCTGCAAGGAGCTTAAAAGTTGAGGAGAAAGTTGAGAAACCCAAAAGTCACTGAGAACCACATGGCACTCAACATGGGGATGACAGCTGGGGATGAGAAACCACCCTTATGTCTTCCCTCGGCCTCACAGTGTCGCCACACAGAGGAATCAGGTCGAGGCTCCCGTCTAATCCGGCCAGGTTGCAGATGAGGATGCTGAGACCCGGGAGGTGAACTGAGTCACTGCGGTCACCCAGGTAGCCACCAACGTCACTGCAACCCAGACCAGCCTCAGATCTCCGCAGCAAACGCTCTTTAGGAAAAGGCAGACGTGGACACCCTCCACTTTTGCGCAACATGCTGTGGCGTAAGAGAAGCCTCAAATATCTCAAACCATCCGTGTTTTTTTCCCTGCCCTCTTCCTTCAAGAGGAAGTTGCAACTTAATGGAATTATTTCTTCTTTCTCTCCTTTAGTCAAAAATTGTGATTTAAGCACCTTTCATGTTTAAGGCACCCTGCTGGCCACCAGGTGATAATCCAAAAGAAACAAAACCATCCTCGCTTCAGGGCGTGGGAACAAGTCAGTGAACCAAGGTCGGGAGGGAAATGCCAAAGGAGTGGTTCAAGCAGTTGGCAAAAATTTCACGAGAAAATGCCCCAAGGAGCTATTTAGTCAGAAAAGCAGCTTCTGGGGAGATCCCCGGGTTCAACACAATCCCCTGTCCTGACCATCCCCGACCTGTGATCCTACTGTGCGGGCAGCTTCAGAGCCTGAAGGGTGCAGAGTCGGTAACGTTAGATGAGAGTCTCCTCACCCGGTCAGACTCTGTTAGGGCCAAGCTCCTCCAGCAGGATGGAGGTGGCGTCCTCCTTCCCCAGTGCCTGGCTCAGTCGCCAGCACCCCATGTGTGCACTGGGTGAATGCAGACACTCTTCTTTCTACAGTTCCCATGGCAGGGGGTCAGCGCCCGTGGAGTATGATGGGGTTCAGGCCATGCTACCCCAAAACATGGATTCTTGGCATTTAAGAAAACACGAGGAGCAAGAAGGTCACCCTTACCCCCCACCATGCCCCTCCTCGCCCCCAAAGCAGCTTACAGACCCTCGTTTGAAAGGTCCCCTGCACACACCCAGAGGAAAGGAATATCCTTACCTCTGAAGGCACCAGGGTCACAGGGAGGAGCCTGAGCAAAGAGGCCTTGCTCAGTCCCCCAGGGTTTCCCCATTCGATCAGACCCTTTTCGTCCTCCAATTTTATTTCTCCAAAACCATCCACTCTTCATCAAACCTAAGCACAGAAAAATCACAGGTCTCTCTGTTTCTTTAGGTTTCTTCAATTTCCTTCTTTTTTTTTTTTTGTTTTTTGTTTTTCTTTCTGAGATGGAGTCTCACTCTGTTGCCCAGGCTGGAGTGCAGTGGCACGATCTCAGCTCACTGCAACCTCTGCCTGCTGGGCTCAAGCGATTCTCCTGCCTCAGCCTCCTGAGTAGCTGGGATGACAGGTGTGCACCACCATGCTCAGCTAACTTTTGTATTTTTAGTAGAGATGGGTTTTCACCATGTTGGCCAGGCTGGTCTCAAACTCCTGACCTCAAGTCCTCCTGCCTCGGCCTCCCAAAGTGCTAACAGGATCATAAGCGTGAGCCACCACACCTGGTCCTAGAAGGAGGATCTTACGATCTGTTTTCTGGTGAAATAGGTCAGAGGATTCCTTTATGGCCAACTGTCACATAGAAGGGTGAGGGAAGGGTCTGTGATCATCTTGTTTCTTCATCAGTTGCCAGGGTGCCATGTTTTGGGGTATCAGGCGCCGAGCTTAACAGGTGGGACTCATTTACATTGCTAACAGTTGTAGCTCATTCACTCTCATTATTATATGCTATTCATTTGTTTGGCTGTACCAACACTTATACATTCATGCTCTTTTTTTTTTTTTTTTGAGACAGGCTTTCACTCCATCACCCAGGCTGGAGCACAGCGGCATAAACATGGCTCACTGCAGCCTTGACCTCAAAGGTTCAAGTGATTCTCTTGCCTCAGTCCCTCAAGTAGCTAGGACCAGAGGTTCATGCCACTATGCCTGGCTAATTTTGTATTTTTTGGTAGAGACAGGGTTACACCATGTTGGCCAGGCAGGTCTCAAACTTCTGAGCTCAGGCAGTCCACCGGCTTCAGCCTCCCAAAGTGTTGGAATTACAGTTATTCTCCTTTTGATAAACATCTGAGTTGTATTTCATGCAGGGCTGTTACAAACAGTGCTGCTGTGAACATTTCTGTGCACGTCACTTGGTGAACTTACATACTCATTTTCTTTAGGATGTACCCAGACTGAGAAATGCTGGGCCATGGGGTATTTCGATTTAGCTTTAGTTGAAACTACCCTCGGTTGATTTTTTTAAAAAAGAAAACATTTTAAAACTTGATTTTTTAAAAAACTGAAAATAAAATTTTAAATGATCAATGTTTTGTCAAAGAGGCACTTTTCCTCTGTGATTGAACAATTAGATTTTTAAAAATAATTGGAGGAGAACTTAAATATGTATAGTCCAGTATTTTTCAACCATTGGGTTAAAATCCACAATTAGTTGGTTAAAAAAAAAAAAAAAAAAGAGGCCGGCGGTGGCTCAAGCCTGTAATCCCAGCACTTTGGGAGGCCGAGACGGGCGGATCACGAGGTCGGGAGATCGAGACCATCTTGGCTAACCCGGTGAAACCCCGTCTCTACTAAAAAAAAAAAAATACAAAAATCTAGGCGGGCGAGGTGGCGGGCGCCTGTGGTCCCAGCTACTCGGGAGGCTGAGGCAGGAGAATGGCGTGAACCCGGGAGGCGGAGCTTGCAGTGAGCTGAGATCCGGCCACTGCACTCCAGCCTGGGCGACAGGGTGAGACTCTGTCTCAAAAAAAAAAAAAAAACAACAACAACAACAACTGTTTTGGGCCAGGCAAGGTGGCTCATGCCTATAATCCCAGTACTTTGGGAGACCGAAGCAGGAGGATCCCTTGAGCTCAGGAGTTTGAGACCAGCCTGGGCAACATAGTGAGACCCCATCTCTACACAAGTAATTTAAAAATTAGCTGAGTGTGGTGCTGCATGCCTATAGTCCTAGCTACTCGGGAGGCTGAGGCTGGAAGATTGCTTGAGCCTGGGAGATGCAGGCTGCGGTGAGCCATGACTGCCACTGCACTCCAGCTTGGTGACAGAGCAGGACCCTCTCTCAAGAAAAAAAAAAGTTGTTTTAATTGTCATAAAATATACATAAAATTTACTACTTTGACAATTTATAGTGGGTTTCAAGATCATTTTATTGGGCCATGATCAGAATTTTTAAAAAATGAGATAGAAGAGAAAAGGAAACAGAACAGAAAAGAGAAAGCATCGTAATAAGGACAAATACTATTTCATGACTTCTGTTTCCATTGTGTGTGCTCTGTGTTTTAAAAGTTTGTAAAACACGGGTCTAGTCCAACTCTTAATTTACAGAGAGGGAAATATACTCAGAGACAGAAGTAATATCCCAAACAGAGCTTGAACTAGAACATGGCATCAGGCTTCCAATTTGGGGTCCGATATTTTCCAACTCCCATCTCACCAAACTCACGTGCTAGATCAGGCGAAATACTTCACGAAATACTTCATGACCCTGTATTTTCTTGGTGGAAAATGGTCTCCTGTTCCTGCCCCTTGAGTTAGTCCCAGACAGGCTGCAGAGAGGAGCCAGGACTCAGCCAGCACCTTCTGAACGCCGCTGTGATAACCCAAGGATGCCCCATTTGACCTTGTCTACTTTGGGGTCAACGAGGAATAGTACAAACCTAGAACTTAACAGAAGAGAGGGGAAAGGACCTGTGGTTTGACATTTTTCAGAATTTTTCTCTTCTATGTGTTTCAAGAGCACTTTTCACACAGAGCTCAAGAGAGGAAGCGCTATAAATAGAGGGCCTGGAGGAGGGGCAGCCGCGGGAGGAGGAAGTTCTCAGAACACCTGCTTGTCTCTAAATCAAGGGCCAGCGGGGTTTTTCAGGGGGCAGTTCCCAAAGAGGCCCCTACCCAATCCCTGGCCAGAAACTTTCCCAGGCTCTTCTTCAGCCCATCAAAACCAGTGCTTAACCCAAGCTCTCTGGCCTGGATTGCCACACCCCAAATGCAGCCACAACCCCAAGTCCACCCCAGAGCCCTGGGAGGGGCGACCTTGCCCCCCTGGATCTAACGTCCCTCATCACTCAGCTCAGAGGCACGAGCTGCTCCCTAGCCTGTAGTTGACCTAAATGAGGTCAGGGCTGACCCCAGTCCACACCTCAGCAATGCCTTCCCACGTCTGAGGACAAGAACCACCAACGGCAGATTGGTCATCTCTGACCCTCAGGCGGGATGGGGAACAGGCTGTCTTGAGGCTGTCCCTGCAGCAGCCACTGTTTTTACTTGGAGTGTGTTTCTCTGGGGGCTGCCTTTAGTGGGAGAGGAAAAGGCCATGGAGATTGCTTGGGGAGGGGCCAGACTCCCCCCTCATTCCTCCACTCCCTTCTCCCCTGCCCTCTCCGCACCCAGCCCTGCACCCCTCTCCTGCCACTAAGTGGCCTAGGGCCTTTCTGCTGCTGCGCTGCCCACTCTCCTCGTCTCTCCTCTTTTCTCCTCACCTGGGGGCCCCTCTCGCCTTGCAAGTCTCCACCTCAGTATCCCCTTGGCCAAGAGCGTTTCAAGGACCTTGCTATAAGTTACACCCCCGGTTACATGGCAGGCTTGTCCTTCAGACACCGTATGTGTTCAACTCAGGCTTGGATGTGCGTAATCATGAGATTAATCTATCTCGCCCCCAGGGAGCTGCGAGCTCTGAAGGAGGGGCCACGTTGGTTTTGCTCCCTGCTTCTACCACCTTCCAGCACAAGGTCCAGCAGGAGTCATGCCCAGCACATTCCTCCAGCCAGCAGGGAGGGAAAGGGAGGGGAGGTCGCAGGAGAGATGGGGGAAGGGGGGAGGGGAAGAGAGAGGGGAGGAGAGAAGAGAGGAAGCAGGGGAGAAGGGAGATGGTGGAGGAGAGGATGGAAGAGAAGAGGGAGGAGAGGGTGGAAGGGATGAGGGAGGGGAGAATAAACGGGAGGAGGGAGGGGAAGGTGGGAGGGAGGAGAGGGGAGGGTGGGGGGAGGAGGGAGGAGAGGGTGGAAGAGGGGCAGGGGGAGTAGGGCAGAAGCGAAGAGGGTGGAAGGGAGAAGTGAGGGCAGGGTGGAAGGGAGGAGGGACGGCAGCATGGAAGGGAAGAGGGAGAGCATGGTTGGAGGGAGGAGGAAGGGGAGGATAGAGAAGAGGAGAGAGAAGAGGATGGAAGGTAGGACGGAGGGGAGGATGAAAGGGAGGAGGGAGGGCAGGGAGTCTGTTTTCAGCAGGAATTGAACAGCTGTCTCCCTTCTGGTCACTCCATGAAAAATAGTTTGAGAGTTTTCCCCTGTTCTAGCCAGTCACGTGGCTGTTTTAGAATTGACCCCAGCTTCCTCTCAGGGCACACCCGCTCTTCTTGGAAACAGCCAGGAAGCAGCCAGAGCCAGCGAGTGGCACGCCTCAGCCTCCCTCCGGAGAACAAGCGTCACAGGTCACAGGTTTCGCATCCACCATTCCTGGGCATTGCACAGCCCTTGGGAGGCCGGGAGCCCATCAGACTCATCCTTTCCAAGTGAAGGTGAAAAGAGTGAATCCTATATACCACAGGACTCACCTTTTCCAATGTGATTCAATAATTTCTAGTTAATTCCGAGTTGTGCAGCGTTACCACAATCCAGTTCTAGACCTTTCCAGTCACTGAAAAACAGCCCTGTGTCCTTTCGCAGTTATTCTCGGTTCCACCCTGGCCCCAGCCAACCTCTGATCCACTTTCTCTCTCTGTGGATTTGCCTTTTCTGGACATCTCCTGTTATGGACTCAAACAATATTTGGTCTCTGGTGTCTGGCTTCTTTTGCTGAGCACGTTTCCACGGTTCCTGTTGGCACATGCTGCTGTCAGTAGTTCATTTCTTTTTCTTTTGCTGGATGGTATTCCCAGGCCTTGTTTTTTTATCAATGGGGGGAAGATATTGTTAGTCACATAGAAACCATTTCTTCCGACAACGACGCAACGAAAAGGAAGATTGGCTCAGGTGAGACTTCCATGTCTAGGAAACTCAGAGATACATCTCCTTACGGATACAGACGTCGGAAAGACGTCCATACAGAAAGCATGGCTGTCCTAGCCTGAATACACTGGATGGCAAAGCGGATCAGATCAGAAAGATCTCAGTGGGACAGAATGATGAGCAGAAACCAGTTAAGTCAAATATTCTTTACAACTCTCTTACTTGATTTCAAATATCAATTGCAAAAGTTGCAGTCGATGCACTGGATAGCACTTTGGGGGTTTGGGAGAGTGGTCCTTAGAGCATCACCCAGAGAACTTTTAAGAATTCCAATGCCAGCCCCACCCTTGGAGCAAATAAATGAGACTCTTCACCGACAGGCATCAGTGGTGTTGAATCCCAGGCGATTCCAATGTTCAGCCAACGTCGAAGTCACCGACAACTGCACAAAATAGTTATTAGGAACCTAAAGTAACTGACTGGCTTGGACCATGAGGCAGAATCCCACGCCTTCCTTTCCAGGGAGTGGAATCTCTGGTCCTGCCCCAAGCAGTCCCACCAGACCTCCTCTTCTGGAAGCCCACCCGGAGGTCACAGCTATGGTCCCTCACATCCTCCACACTAACACTGATCCCAAGGAGATGGGCTGGAGCAAACACCATGGTGCGGCACCATCCGAAACCCATACCTCCCCTGCTGGAGACAGAGACAAGGCCAGCTTGTCACAACACTAAGAAGCCTGGGTCTTACTATTTTATTTAAAAAGAAAATAATTGACAGGTACTACACGAATACATTATCATAGAAAATGTCTAAAGGAAATGGCCCCCAGAACTAACCACAATAATGGTTTGACATGTATCTTTCCAGGCATTTTTCTATGCATTTATCTCTACACATAAATACATCAACATATAGTTTTCATTTACGCTGGATGAATTATATTAGAACTTGTTTTCAATATACCGCCGAGATCATTCCATGTCAGAACTCACAGCAATGCTTCCTTTCTAAATAAAACAACTGCAAATGTGAGGTAACATGATTCATTTAACCATTCTCCTGCTGATGAAAACTCACACTGGTCTCAATGTTTTTGCTCCTCCTGCAAATGTTATTTCTGAGCCTCTTTGTACGTATCCCTTTGTGCACGTGTCCGCTTTTAAACAGGGTCGATTCTTTGAAGTGGGGTGGCTGAGAATTCTGGACTCTCCACTCAGCTTTGTTCTTTTGTTTGCCTGTTCTAATCACAAAAACTATATTCTGGTTTCATTCTTGGTTATAGTATGGCTCTTGTTGCTCTTGTGAGTAACTTCCTTTCCTGCTTCATTTTCTCATTAAAAAGGAGTGATTTTTAGCCTGGTGTGGTGGCTTGTGCCAGCAGTCCCAGCTACTTGGGAGGCTGAACAGGGAGGATCACTTGAGCTCAGGAGTTTGAAGCTGCGGTGAACCGTGATTGTGGTCGCTCCCCTGCACTTCAGCCTGGGCGACAGAGCAAGAGCCTGTCTCAAAACAAAAATGATTTTTAAAACATCGTTGATTTTTTTTATTGTGGTAAAATACATATAATGTAAAATCTACTATTTAAAAATGATTACATAGCATTAAATACATTCACATTGTTGTGTAACCATCGCCACCATCCATCTCCAGAACTTTATCTTCATCCCAAACAGAAACTCTGTACCAATGAAACAGACTCCCCATTTCCCTCCCCCAGCCCCTGGCACCCCCCCCCATTCTACCTTCTAAGAATTTGATGACTCTAGGGACCTCATACAAGTGGATTCACATCGTATTTGTCCTTTCGTGATTGGCTTATTTCACTTGGCATAACATCCTCAAGGCTCATCCTGTTGTAGAGTATGTCAGGATTTCCCTCCTTTTGAAGGCAGAATCATATTCTGATGTAAGCATATATCACATTTTCTTTTTCCATCCATCTGTTGATGAACACTTGGGCTGTGTCCACCTTTCAGCTATGGTGAGTAAGCTGCCATGAACATGATTGTATAAATCTCTCTTCAAGTCTCTGCTTTCAATTCTTTTAGATACGTACCCAGAAGTGGAATTGCCGGGTCCTAAGGTGATTCTAGGTTTAATTTTCTGAGGAGCCACCATAGTGTTTTTCACAATGGCTGCACTGTTTTACATTCGCACTAACAACACACAAGGGTGCTGATTTCTGCCCCTCCTCACCAACACTGGTTATTTTGTTTTGTTTGAAAACAGCCATCCTAATGGATGTGAAAGCCATTGATTTTTGTATGGCAATCTTGAATCCAACCATCTCAACAAGCTCTCAGATTAGGTTTTCATTTGATGTCTGGGATTTTCTAGGCATATTGTCACATCATCTGGAACGGTGACAGTTTTGGTTTTGCTCACTTTAGTATTCATGCTCCTTTTTCTGACTTTGCTATGTTGACAAGGACCCACATTACAAGGTTGGAGAGAAGCAGTGATGGCAGACACCCCTGTTCGCTTAGGTTTCGCTGTTGCATGTGTTAATCTGTGTGAGTTTCTGTAGCCATGCTTACCAAGCTAGGAATGCAGCATTCTGAGCCCGGAGTGCTAGGAGCTTCATCAACAATATTCAGATTTGCCAAATGCTTTTTGGGGTGTCTATTGAGACGTCTGTACGACTCAGTGCAGTGAATTACATTGGTCGATTCCCTAATGATTACTCATGCTTGCATTTGTCAGAAAAACCTATTTGCCATAAACTACTTGTGTCCCACCCAGCGTCCCGATGCGATAAGGACTCCACAGGAACTCTGGGCTGCGCTAGCTTGCCCCAAATGAGCAGGTGTCCAGTGACTGCAGAAAAGGAGGAGATACTAATAGATACGGATCATGTCTTTGCCCCCAAAGAGGGCACATCCGTGGAGAAAAGTCCCAAAGGAGCAAGATTCTTCAAAGAACCATTGACCCTGCCCTGTTGCAATAAGACGGAGAAAATTATATTCATCAAAACTAACCTTGAGGAGAGTTCTGGGTGCATTCAGGAGAAATCCTTTGATAAATAGCTTGAAATGATTGAGCTGGCTACCCAAGGAGACCCTCGTGTTGGGCTGAGAATCCGAAGGCTGGGCCAAGCGAGCCAGGACATGAGCTTGGACAGAGCCTCCTTGTCTGTGGAGTGATGGGAAAGGAAGCAAAGAAGGAAGGCGGAAAGCCAGAAAGCACAGCAGTGGTTGGGAAAAAGGAGAAAAAGAAAAGACGCAAACCCTGGCACTGAGGCCTCCCCAAAGCCACCAAGGAGGGCCTCTGAGAGAGCGCGAAGTCTGCTCCAGCTGCAGGTGGTTGCTGTGGTCTGAGCCTGTCACTCCTGCTGGCTGAGGCTTTCGTGTCTTGGGGTCCACTGGGGAGCAGCAGAAAGTGCCCAGTTCTGTCTGTAGAAAGAAGACGTCACTCAGGGACAGGGGCACGAGCTGAGGGCACCTGACTGACACCAAGGCTAAGGTGCAACGCGCAGCCCCTCACACCTGAGCCCCTGGGGGTTGAAAGGCGACAGGCTAACCTGGGGGATGAGCGGTAGAGTCCGGAGGTTCTAAATGGAGCACAAGTGGACCCTTGAGCTATGTGAAAATAGAACCCAGAGGGCTCATGAACTGACATGGGAAAAAATAAGACGTCTGTTTTCATTCACCTCTCTTTGAAACTGAGCAGTTCCTTGTATTAGGAACATAGGTGGCAACCACTTAGTATTAGCCAGCAGAAATAACGGGAAGTTTCATTCCACACTTTTGTTGTTGCCAATATCTCTAAATGTTGTTCAGGCTCATTGCTTTTTCAAAATCCCATGGTCAGAGACCCATCCCCCTGGGTATCAGAAAGCGTGGGAGCCCTGACCCTAGCGGCCACCAGGCTGCAGGCAGAGGGGCACGGCCCGCTTGGACCTGAGGGTGTGTCGTTCAATCCAGCAAACATTCTTTGAGCACATTCTCTGTGCTGGTCACCAGGTCGAAAGGTGAACAAGGCCGAGACGCCGCCGGGAGGAACCCAGGGAATGCAACAGGCACAGATGAGCAAGACAATAGCGAGAAGGGACGTGATTCATGCTGAGAGTGCCAGGGAGGGCGGGAGGCCAGGCAGGGCTTCTCACGGGAAGTCACATTTGAACTGGCATTTTCACACTTGCGAAAGTGTGCCCGAGGACACAGGACTTTCCTTAACCAGAAAAATCCCTGCTTGCGAGTGTGCACGTCTCGGCTTAGAGTGCAGAGGAGCAAACCAGAAACTTCCCCCGGCTGTGGAGCCGAAACAGGAAACCACCCAGGAGCCCTGTGCAGAAGCCGCCGGGGATTCCCGGTTCCCCAGGACCCAGTGGGCGTTTTCACAGGAAGAGTCTCTGGGTGAAGCCCCTGCTGTACCCCTCCCCATAGGGATGGAGGCTCCATGAGGTCACAGGTTGTTGTCTGTTTTGTTGGCTAATGAATCCCAAGCGTCTATGCCTAGCACGAATTTGCCTTCTACAAACATGTGTTAAATGAATGAAGAAATGCGACTGGATCCTTCAAAAATTGACAGAGGCCCGACACAGTGGCTCACACCTGTAATCCCAGGACTTTGGGAGGCCGAGGCGGGAGGACTGCTTGTGGCCAGGAGTTTGAGACCAGCCTAGGCATTGTATTGAGACCCTGTCTTGAAAAAGAAATTGTTTTTAATTAGCTGGGCATGGTGGTGCACACCTGTAGTCCCAGCTACTCTGAAGGCTGAAGTGGGAGGATCACCTGAGCGCAGGAGCTCAAGGCTGTAGTGAGCAGTGATCGCACCACTACATACCAGTCTGGGCAATACAGTGAGACCCTGTCTATTTTTTTAAAAAATGCTGGGGGCAGCAGAATAAGGCAGGCTGTGGCTCTCTCTCTCTGTGTGGCACTTGTATCTGCAAATCGCCATGGTGCCCTGCATGTAGGTGACCTGGAAAGACGCCCCCTCCAGGTGCAGCGGACGCGGAACTGTGTCATGCCATTGAGCAGGTGGAGTGCTGTTGAGGTGTGGCTGACTCTGCCCTCTGCCAGGACTGCAGGGTGCGCTCTTGCAGGGGTCTGGAGGGTCCTAGCAGGTGTCTGAGCTGCCTGGATTAGGGATCTTTTTCCTCAGAGTGTGATCCGAGCTGGAAGGATGGGTTCCAGGCCAGTGGGGCAGGGCTGGGACCATCCTCTCTGGGAGCCTCCATCTTTGGCTCGCAGTGGGTGGGCACAGTCACCTGGCAAGGCCTGACGTAGGCAGGTGCCCGATCAGCGTAGGGAGAGCAGAGCATTGGAACCCACTGACCAACATCATCTCCATCACTTCCAGCGAAGTCAGGGGCGAATTGCACCCCACACATTTGTAGGGTGAAGTCCTAACCTCCAGTAGCTCAGAATGGGACTGTATTTGAAGACAGGGTCTTTAAAGAGGTGATTGTGATTAAACAAGGTGCCATGACTGGCGTCCCTACAAGAAGAGGTGATGAGAACACAGACGCACACAGAGGGAAGACCACGTGAAGCCCCTGGTGGAAGATGCTGTGGAGAGCCTCAGGGGACAGCAGCCCTGCCCATACCTTGACCAGGTCCTCCCAGCTTCCAGACAGCGAGGAAATACATTTCTGTCGTCAGAGGCCCCGAGTCTGTTCTGGCGGCCCCGGAGACCTGACCGAGCCTCTCATTCTATGAACTTCTTCAATGGGCTCCCCAAGGTAACACCCACATTGTCACCACAAAGAAGAAATAAACAGAGCTGCCCTCCAGAGTAATAGGTCAGAAAGGCCTCGTGACTCAGGAGTGGGTTATTTGAGTGACCTTACTGCTCACTCAGTAAGAAAAACAGCCTTTCAGACCTGCAGTTCCCAGCAGCATAGCCTGCTCTTTCCTGGCTGATGTCAGAGGGCCCAACTTCCGATAAGCTGCTGTTTGCTAAAGTAGGTCTACACACAGAGAACCATGGGCCCTGAGTCAGGTGAAAGGCCTGATGTCTGCGGGGAGCTTAGTAGGTTTTTATGTGAAAAAAGAAAAGTCTTACGCCATTGGCTGTCTTTTATCAGGGCTGTTAGAAACACCTGGCTTGACAGCACAAAGAGGATGATGAAGGTAAGTCCAGTTCAGGAGTTCCATGAGGGATTGGCAGCCAGTCTTCACATTTTAAATACATTTTACTTATTAACTGGAAGTGCCTCGGGGGACTCTGGCAAGCATGCAGGGACCCCACTCTCTCCACCCCTCTCAGCCCTCTGCTTCTTCATTGCTGGGCCTGTCTCTGCCTCTAGTTGGGCTCCACGTTTTTAATTTTAATTTTTATTTTGAGACAGGGTCTCACTCTGTTGCTCAGGCTGGAGTGCAGTGGCAAGACTGTGGTTCACTGCAGCCTCGACCTCCTGGGCTCAAGCCCAGCTCAGCCTCCAGAGTCGCTGGGACCACAGGTGCGCACCACCACGTGCAGTCCAGTTTAACACGTCCAAACCTCCCTGTGCCTCTGGGAAAGTCTGGGCAATTTCTTGGTTTCCCAAATAAGAGTGACTGACGGCCAAAACTCCTTTATCCTTCCCACTGGGGCATTCGCCCTGCCAGGGCCCACACTGCCTGCCTGACATTGTTAAGGAACCCTTCATGGGCCCGAGTCTGGCAGGGCAGGGCAGGCAGGGATTCCAGAGGTGCAGGTTTTGCTGTTACCTGGCACAGTAGCTTCCCATTCTGGGCTTCAGTTTGCTCCTCTGCAGGATGAGGATCATAATAACAGCTCCACAGACGTCCTTTGTGAATATTAAGGGAGTCACGTGTGTATAAACTGTGTCTGGGGTACAATAAGTCCTAAAGGTCCCTTCCCTTCCATTCCTTTCCTCCCCTTTATGACAGAACTGTGGCTCCTCCTCCTGTCTCCCCTCATCACCAAGCGCAGTGCTATACACACACTGAGATCGGAATACAAACGTGCTGATGAACGGATTCCGTGACCTCAGCGTGCACCCCATCATGTATCACTCACCTGTATCTGCCTCAGCTGGGACTAGCTTTGATGAATGTGAATCTTTAAACTATAATAATTCATGCTCTTGTAGAAAGCATGGGATATGTTTGCAAACCCAAAGAAGAAAATAAATGTAGTCAAGACCACAGAGTCTGTTTTCCTCAGCTGTCTGAGCTCTCCATGATAATTGTCCCAGAGTATCTTAGAGTAACCACTGGGCTTCTCAAGCCTCCAAGAAAAAGATCTTCTTTATAGCAGAGCTACATTTAATAGATTTTTAATCTCACAACAGATGAAATACCTGTATATACTGGGTCTTATCTCACACTTCTGCCCTGTGGACAATAAAAATCTCCTCCTGCACCAGAAAGACTGTTGAGAAAGCTGCCTGGATACTTCAAGCCTCTCAGATGGTAATGAGTACCTATTTAACCCAGGCTGATAATTAAGAGAAAATAATTTCTCAATGCTGGGTGTGGTGGCTCACACCTGTAATCCCACACTTTGGGAGGCTGAAGCAGGAGGATCACTTGAGCCCAGGAATTCAAGACCAGCCTGGGCTACAAAACTAGACCTTGTCTCTACTAAAAATAAGTAAATAAATAAATTAGCCAAACTTAGTGGTGTGTGACAGTAGTCCCTGCTACTCAGAAGGATCGCTTGGGCCCGGGAAGTTGAAGCTGCAGTGAGTTGTGATCACACTATTGCACTCCAGCCTGGGCGACAGAATGAGACTGTCTCTGTAAACAAGTAACTAAATAAATAATAAAGTATTTTGGTCCTGAGAATATCTGCTTCTCTGTACAATTTTTCTTCATTGTGTTTATGCTGTGCACTCCACCCTGAAATGTACTAAATACCTAGAATATATTATATGGGTATATGTACACATGATGTGTGTCTGTATATGTGTATGTATGTACCCACAGGTGCTTGCATGCACACATGTGTGCGCACACACACACATGCAGACTCACACAGACACACTGACACACACGCAAACACACACAGACCCACGTACAGACACACACACACACAGTCACACAGACACACATAGACACACACACACAGAGACACACACAGACCCACAGACACACACACACGCAGCTTCACTCAGAGCCCAGCAGATATGCAATAAATTACAGCGATTTTTTATTATTGATGCTTCCGATGAGAGTCTGGACTTCAGAACACTGTTCCTGGGGCTCCAGGAAGGCGGCGGACGCAAAACCTGCGCCCCCCAGCGGACGCTCCGGGTTCTTGCTCGTAAAATAAATTGAGCTCGTGCTTGCGCCCCCTTGTGGTGGGAAGGGAGCATGACGCGGTGACTGGCCAGGGCGCTGACAGTTTCCTTGCTGTCATGTCAGCCCCCCTACTGATGTAGTTACCCCCACACTTTGTGCTGGCTGACTGGTATTCATGAGCGTAATATAACATTAGCTATATAGTGGGCGCTGTGCTAAGGAAGCCCTTTCCAAACCCCATCTCATGAAATATCTATGACAACATTACTGGGTAACTGTTGTTAGCATTGCCATGTAGAGAGCAGGGAGCTGTCACAGCTCAGAGAGGTTGAGTTGCCGGTCCAGAGGCACGCAGCACAGAGGAAATGGGTGTAGGACTTAACCCCAGGCCAGGCCCACGCTCTGAACCACTTACCTTCTGCACAAGTCCCACCAGGCATGGTGAGAGTGGCCTGTCTTAAATGTAAGATCCATGCAGGCTCCTTTGAAAGAAAATACTTTCTTGTGAATTAAAAAAAATAATAAAAATAAATAAACGGAGACTTCAGCTTGAGAAACTGCATTAAAAGTAAAACTCTGCAAGGGCAGGAGATCGGCAGGCATGTCCCACCATCGACACAGCACGGACCTGACCCTGCAAGCACCGCGTTTCCCTAGAACGCACCATCCAGTTGGTTCAAAAAAAAAAACCTCATTTTTTAAGGTTATCACGGACATGAAAACATCACCAAATTTAATTTCCAAAGGACATGTGACAAGGCACCACCTTCCTCCCTCCACTCTGCCAAGCATTTTTAATGGGCCTTGGTGTAATAAATCCTAGTCTAGAATATGGGAAAATAATAAAGCCATAGGTGTCACTTTGTCCAGTTAACAGTGATCATAATCACATTTCTAATTGGCTAGTCCTTTAATCTTCCATTTATAAAAATTCCCTTAATGTCCACATGCAGAAGAATGAAATGTCTCTTATCTCACACCATATACAAAAATCAACTCAAAATGGATTAAAGACTGAAACATAAGACCTGGAAGCTGTAAAAGTACTAGAAGAAAATATAGGGGGAAATCATGAGTTAGTCTGGGCAATGATTTCTTGGATATAACCCCCAAAGCACAGGAAACAACAGTGGAACCAGATAAACAAAATTGCATCCAATTAAAAGGCTTCTGTGGAGGAAAGGAAACAACAGCAAGAAGAGACAGCCTACAGAATAGGAAAAATTATTATAAACCTGCGCATCTGATAAGGGGTTAACATCCAGAATATATTCGGAACTCAAACAACTCAATAGCAAGAAAACAAATACTCTGATTTGAAAAATGGTCCAAGGACCTGAATAAACATTTTTCAAAAGAAGACATACGAATGGCTAACAGGTCTATGAAAAATTGTTCAACATCACTAATCATTAGAGCAATGCAAATTAAAACCACAGGGAGACACAACCTCACACCTGTTAGAACAGCTATTACCAAAAAGATGAAAGGTATGTTGGTGAGGATGTGGAGAAAAAGGGAACCCTTTCACACTGTTGGTGGAAATGCAAATTAGCACAGCCATAATGGAAAGCGGTATGGAGGTTCCCAAAAAATGAAAAAATAGAACGGATAGGATCTGGCAATCTCACTACTAGGTATATACCCAAGGACAGCAAAATCAGTATTTTGAAAAGATACCTGCATTCCCATGTTTATTGTAGATACTTGTTGCCGCCTTCCAAGGGCTCTAGGGGAGGATCCTTCCTGACCTCCTCCAGCTAAGCTTGTGGCCACGTGGGCTTGTCACTCTGACCTCTGCCTCATCTTCACATCACCTTCTCCTCTGTGTGTCCTCACATCTTCCTCTGCCTCTCTCTTAAAAGAACCCTTGTGATGACATCCATGGCCCATCTGGCAATAAGAAGGGACGCTCTCCTCATCCAAAGACCTTTAGTCACATCTGCAAAGACCTTTTCCCAAAATAAGGCCACATTTACAGGCTCCACGAACTATGACGTGGACATACCTTTGGAGGGTCATTTTTCAGCCTACCATGGATGGGACGCAACAGACAAATGGCGCTCGCTTGAGCTGAGACTTGTTGGCACAGTTCACCCTCACCTGGGCTGGAGTCAGAGGTAAGGCTGACAGCACGAGGACAAGAGGCTTCCGACAGAAGGACAAAGTGGGACAAAACTGTGCACCTTTGGCCAAAACAGCAGAGCTGGCATGATAACCGTGCAAGCAAGTCTCTGCAATGTGAAGGACTGCGCAAATATTCCCACTCAAGTGCATATTGGCCAGGTATTGTGGCACTGGCTTGATTCATTTCCGTCAGGAGAGAGCCAGTTACCACTAATCAGTTCTGTCCAGGGATGCGTAATTAAGATAACCTGGGATTGATGGCTGCTACAGCTTGTTCTACATGGGTTTGTTTTTCACCCACCTTTGATGTTACTGGAATAATTGCAGCAGATGCCTGCCTGGCTATCAAATCTTGTCTCCAAAGGGCAAATCTGCCCATGCTCCATCGTATCAGGGCCCTCAGTGGCTCCTAGTGTCCACGGTCCTTCTACAGTGTACAGGACGGTGCTTCTTTACACTGGCAACTCCTCGGTTTCTTAGTCCCTTGCTTATGGGAGGTGGGGATTTGAAGACATGAGGGGCAGAAAGACAGACTTTCATAGCATCATAACCCACTGCTGTTGAAAGTCAGTGAATGTTAGGCAGAGGAGGGTTATGGTGGGAGAGTCTCCACTCTGGGACACCGGAAGCTCTGAAGACTTTGGACAAGAGCAGCCCTTCCACGATGGTGCTGGACCGGCCCCTGTGCTTCTGTGCTGGCCACGTAACCACTGGCCGAATGGATAAATGTATCAAAGACAAGCTAGTAACAGCAGTCGTAATTCAAAAGTACTATCAAATTGTGATCAGCTTACTGCATATGGTTATGCATTGATGTCATCCAAAATTTGGAAGGTGCAGAAGGATGCACGCCCCTCTCCCAGGTCTTGGTAGTGGCAACCAGTGTCGCCAGCATCACGTGTATCTTCATAGGATATCTTATTCATCTATGAGTGAAAACATACACGCACTGCTGCTTTTTTCATTCATGATAGCTTAGAAATCATTCCATAGTAGGGAGGGACGTTAAGGATGCTACCCCAAAATACGCACCTTGGCATAGTGCATACTTTAAGCCGAAGAAATTTGAGAAACGGTAAGTAGAGAAAGGGCTCCCTGACTTTCCCCTGGAGTAGGTCAGGAGACCCTCATGTGAGAGGTACTGTCCCTATTCCTGGAGGAAAAGACCGTCCTTATCTCTGGAGACCAGGAGACCCCAGGAAAAATGTGAATGCGCAGACCTTGCTAACTTTCCCCCAGTTTACTGCTCTTAGCTCATACCTTTTCTCTCCTACTACATTTTTGTACGACTCAGCACTCTTCATCAAATCGAGGCTGAAACACTCAGAGGCTGAAACACTAAGGTGTAATCATTTCTTCAGGTCCCTAGTTCCTTATGAAGACTTCCAGGTCAGGTAAAATTTAAATAAATTTGTATTATTTTCTCTTGTTCATCTGTCTTTTGCTACAGGGGCCCCAGCTGAGAACCTACAAGGGTAGAAGGCACATATTTCCGCCCCCCCCACCTACAGCAGTGTTTTAAAGGAATTCCTTTATTCTTTTTTTTTTCTTTTACAGTTGCCTATTATTTCACTGTATAGATGTGCTATGTGGACATTTTGTTTCCAGTCTTTTGCAAGCCAAAGAGCAATTAATTACCTTTTCAAAAGTAATATTCATGCATGCAAGGGTATCTGCAACAAAAAGAAGTGGATTTTCAAAAGGTTTCAAAAGGTATATGTATTTGCAATTTTGATAAATATTGCCAGAATGACCGCCAAAGAGATTATACCAATTTACACCCTCTGCCTGCAAGAAATGAGTTGCCAACGCAGTATATTATCAAATGTTTTAATCTTTGCCAATCTAATAGATAAAAATGACATGAGTATAATTTTAATTTGTACTTTTCTTATGAGTAAGATTGCACGTCTCTTTATATGTTTCAGAGCCTTTCATACTTTGTGAGTAGGCAGGTCATTTCCTCTGACCATTTTGGTTTTGTCCTTTTTTTCTTGTTGGTTTGTATCTAGAGCTCCTTATCTATTAGGGAAATTAAGCCTTTGCATGGAGTATTTGTAGAATGAAGTAGAAATTACACAATGTTTAAGCAGAATGTTTTTCTCTCATTTTGTGTAGAGTTCATTGTAATAGCATAATTGATTATGCAAGCTCATTTTCTTATTTATTTCTGGAGATTAGATCATCCATTGATTTTAAATGTGTAACGCTTTCCCAAGTTTCGTTTTTGTATGAGTTAAATCTTTTCATGGTGCTTAACTTGCGTTCTCTGAGATTTTATTAATATTCGGTTCATGCTGTTTCCACCACCTGACATATGTCCTGGTGGGTCCCATCCTCCCGGCATCCTAAACCCAAACCAAGTCCCCCGGCCTCCATAAAACATGCCCCGCTGCACCCATCCACACATGGCCCGCTGCTTCCATCCACACAGCCTCTCCCTTCTCTGGGCCTCTGGAGGGATGAAACACTGAAATTCACGCCACAAAGTCTCACACTGCTGGGTAGTGTTCTTGGTTGTTTTGCATGTATAAATCTCATCCCACTTAGAAAAATTCTACAAAGGAAGGAAGCGCATCCTTCATGTCTTCTTCACATTCCTTGAGATTCTCCTAGAAACAGGGTATGAACGTGATGAATACTTATTAACTTAAAATAACTTCTAGAGGATCTTAATCTATGCTCCATGGATACAATTCAGGGTGTCCTGAATTATATTATTATATTATATTTTTTGTTATATTAATTTATATGCTATTACTGCTGGAGTCCTCATAAGAAGAAAGAGATGCAGAGAGAAGATGGCCGTAGAAAGACAGAGGTAGAGGAGGGGTGCTGCCACAAGCCAAGAAATGCATGCGGCCACCACAATCTGGGAGAGGCAAGGAAGCCTCCTCTTCTGCAGGCTGCGGAGGGAGCATGGTCCTGCTAACACGTTGCACTTAGACTTCCAGCCCCCAGAACGGTCAGACCACACACTTCTATTATTTTAAGCCACCTAGCTTGTGGAAGTTTTTATGGCAGCCCTAGGGAACCCATAGACACACTGTGTATAAGTTTGTCACCAACAGAAATCACGGATATTTTCATGCAAGATGATGGTTGCTGCAGATATCTGCAAATGTTCAAGCTCATCACTACTTTGAAATTATAGTAGTTATTAGATCCAAAGTTAGATATTTTAATCTAATTGGCTAATAAATAAGCTATAAATGTGTTTTTAAAATATTTTGATACTTTCATAACTTTATTTCAGTATGATTTTCCTTATCATTCTCTTTATCTTATGCATTTTAAAACATAATTCCGGAAAGAGGTCTGCAGGCCTCACCAGAATGTCGAAGGGGTTCCATCAAGTTCGGCCTGAGCCGCAGTACTCCAACATATCCAGAAGAGGGCACTAGAGCACCTAGGCAAAGTTTCACAGACATTAACAGGACCTTTTTTTATCCTTCTCTTTCTCTCAGTATCTATCCCAGAACCCACAGCCCTCCAGAGACAGCAAAATCGCAGCTTTCTGCCCGGAAGAACAAGAATGGAGAAGGAGGACCATGCATTCCTAGGGGGAGCCCCACCTATTTCTGGCATTCAACTTGCTGGGTGAGGCCTCTGAATTGACAGCAAAGTTTCCCAAGGATCACAAAAGTGGTTTCAGCCCCCGGGTATCCCTGTGGTCAGGATATAGGGGAGAAATTGTCGCCAAACCCCAAAACTCTACATAGAGCAGGGCTCCCTCCTCACCAAACTGGATGGCATAATTTTGGTTTCAATGGATACAATTTCAAATCCTAATGTAAATCCTAAATGATATTGGTGTTGGAGCTCAGAAAACGATGCACCAAAGTATGGTGCTTTGGCAGGCCGAGAACTGTGAGCTAAAGCACATTGGAAGGCCTCAGGAGAAACCTCAGAAGCAACGTCTCTCTGACCTTCTCCTGCCTTCCTGACACCTGCCACCCATCCCCATCACCCCCAGACAAGCCATAGAAACCAGAATTCCTCTTCCCCAAGGCGGCCATAGAAACTTGAGCTCCTCTCCTAAAAATAAAAAGCAAGCCGTCAAACTTAGAAAGATCACTCTCCCTTCTCTCTGGAAGACCCTCATTCCAGAGAAGTTCTGCCCACACCCAGAAGGAAGGAATGTTGCACAGAGAGGCCGAGAAGGATCTGGAAGACAGGCCCTGCTGGGTTCCCCACGCAGTCTCCTGCCTTTAGATCACACCCTTTCATCCACTCCCATCTCTGCATGGCTGTTCACTCTTCATTGAATTTAAGCATCAAAATAGTGTTCCCTTGTCTCAGAGCTTCCTTGCTGAAGACTCTGTGTCACATAAAACTTTGATTACATAAACTTGTGGCCGGGAACAGTGGCTCACACCTGTAATCCCAGCACTTTGGGAGGCCAAAGCAGGTGGATCGCTTGAGCCGAGGAGTTCAAGACTAGCCTGGGCAACATGGGCGAAACCCCATCTCTACTTTTTAAAAACGTAAGTACAGGCCGGGCGCAGTGGCTCACGCCTGTAATCCCAGCACTTTGGGAGGCCGAGGCGTCTTGGTGATCAAGACGTCAGGCGATCTAGACCATCCTGGCTAACACGGTGAACGGTGAAATTCCGTCTCTACTAAAAATACAAAAATTTAGCCGGGCGTGGTAGCAGGTGCCTGCAGTCCCAGCTAATCCGCAGGCTGAGGCAGGAGAATGGCGAGAACCCGGGAGGCGGAGCTTGCAGTGAGCTGAGATCCGGCCACTGCGCTCCAGCCTGGGCGGCAGAGCAAGACTCCGTCTCAAAAAAATAATAATAAATTAAACAAATAAATACATAACGAAGTTATTATGCTTTTCTCTAGGTAACCTGCCTTGTTAGAGCCGTGTGGGCTGTGACGTTATGGTGGAGAAAAAGGGATCACACTTTTCCATCCCTACAGTTTCTGCCACCAACCCTGGGGCGCCTATGACACCTGACCGTGGCAGAGCCTGCAGACGCCAACCTGGGACAATTGACAGAACGCCGGCAAGGAAAATCTAAGACCCTTAAAACTTTTTTTTAACCAAGGCCAGCTCTCCCAGATCTCTGCCTGCAGTGCCCGGTTGAGAATGGAAGGTAAAATTTTCTCTTTATTCCTTCCTTTGCAAATTCAGATTAGCACGAGAAAATTATTTGTATGAACTAGTTCTTGGGGGTTGTGACTCTGGTGATTTTTTCTTGGCTTGAAAATTCTTGTTTTATGATCCCTTCCCTCTCGGAGATGGTCTTTGTTTTACACAAACACCAAGAAGAGAGCAGAACAGGAACGTGGGTGGCACCCCTTATGCAGCTAGCGTGCCAGCTGCTGTGGGCTCCGGGAGTTACCTATCTCCCCTTCTTCTGGCTGTCTTTGGGAGGGCTTGATCTTGAGAGGGCTGTGTCTTTGCACTTCTTTAGAGAGACTCCACACATCCTTGGTTAAGTCATAAAAGGCTTATTGGTTTCAATTTCCAAATCACTTGGCAGATACCTTTGGTTTTCTTTCTTTTTTAAAAAAGGAGGAAAAGTGCAATACTGCCAGGAATATTTGCTGTTTGTCCTGGCTAAAATCTGATAGTGCAATATTTCAAAGGATTTTTGTTTTGTTTTGTTTTGTTTTGTTTTTTTGAGACGGAGTTTCACTCTTTTTGCCCAGGCTGGAGTGCAATGGTGAGATTGCAGCTCACTGCAACCTCCACCTCCTGGGTTCAAACAATTCTTCTGCTTCAGCCTCCCTAATAGGATGGATTACAGGTGTGCACCACCATGCCTGGCTAATTTTTGTAGTTTTAATAGAGACGGGGTTTCACCATGTTGGCCAGACTGGTCTTGAACTCCTGACCTCAAGTGATCCACCCACCTTGGCCTCCCAAAGTGCTGGGATTACAGGTGTGAGCCACAGTACCCGGCCAGGATTATTTTTAAAGAGCTCTATGGTCAGAAGTCGGCTTGATTGGAAGATGATATTGACGCTGTGCTTTTTTTCAGGCCTCTCTGCTCTTGTTCTCTCTTTGGGAAAAAAAAAAAAAAAAACCTGCTTTTCCCATGGGAACTTCTCAGTTGACTGAAATCTCTCTTCTTGAACCCCTGATAATTACATGCTTGGGCCCTCGGCCACTTCCTTACTTGTTGGCCTGATTTTTGCTAAAAATATTATGGAACTTCATTAGCCTTTTCGGGAAATGTGAGGTCTACTTAAAAACAGTTTCAAAAATAGTTTTGGTAACTGGAAACCTTAAAGTGAAATTAAGTAATAGGTATGTGTTAAATGGCTGAATCATTTCTAACTTAAAATACTGAAATACTAATAAATAAGCATAAGTTTAAGTTTATGTACTTTGGTATCTTGTTTTTATATGGCAAAAACTAAATATATTTGTTTCTGTTAAGATACATGAACAATTGAGGAAA
>NW_012114252.1:9927245-9927646 GCF_000951035.1 Colobus angolensis palliatus
AAAGAATGTATCTTATAAGGAAAGTTATGAAGAATGCATTTTTGTTCAAAAAAGAGAAAAAAGAAAAGCCAATGGATATTTTTTAAAGGTTATAATAAGGTTTGCAAAAATCTTGTGTGGCCAAAGCTGACTGAGATTGCCTGGGTTTAAGATTTTTTTTAAAATTAGCTTTAGTATTAATAGTACACTGCTGCAAAAGTGGAATTTAGGCCAGGCGCAGTGGCTCACACCTGTAATCCCAGCACTTTGGGAGGCCTAGGCGGGAGGATCATGAGGTCAGGAGTTCAAGACCAGCCTGACCAACGTAGTGAAACCCCATCTCTACTAAAAATACAAAAAATTAGCCAGGCCTGGTGGCAGGTGCCTGTAATCCCAGCTACTTGGGAGGCTGAGGCAGGAGA
>NW_012114252.1:9928267-9949465 GCF_000951035.1 Colobus angolensis palliatus
AAAAAAAAAAAATTATATGGGAAACATTGTCAAAGAATGGGTGTTGCTAAAGCTTCAAGTTATATGTATGGGTATGTTATTGATATGAGTGTTCCAAAATTGTATGAGAGTCCTAGAAATCTAATGTTATCGGTCATAATTTTAGTTACTATGTTAAATGCTATATGCCACAAAAATAACCGAATTTCCTTGCTAATTGCTGTTTGTAATGAACTTTCATCATAATTCTAACCATGGCTATTTCAAGTCTTTGTCATCTAGTTATTGTTTTGATTCTTCTCTAAAAGCATTTACAATCAGCTACCATCTCAAATTACTTCTCTTCATGGAGATTCATAGAAAAGACTAATGAGTACTCTTGAATACACATTTAGAATAGCTTCAAGATCATACCACTGGATTGGATAAGAATTTCTAGAATTCTAATGAAGAACTGATAGCTTTATGAAACTGTTATCCCAACATCAAGCAGAACAAGAATTAATTACATGAGACTAAATGAACCAATGAGGATAATTTTTTAATGACTTTTATTTGGAATATTGCTGATTCTTTTTTTTTTTTTTTTGAGACAGAGTTGCTCTGTCACCCTGGCTGAAGTGCAGTGGCATGATCTTGGCTCACTGCAACCTCTGCTTCCCAGGTTCAAGCGATTCTCCTGCTCAGCCTCCCATGTAGCAGGTGAGCGCCACCATGCCCGACTAATTTTTGTATTTTTAGTAGAGAAGGGGTTTCACCATGTTGACCGGGCTGGTCTCGAACTCCTGACCTCAAGTGATCCACCCGCCTCGGCCTCCCAGAGTGCTGGGATTACAGGTGTGAGCCACAACTCCCAGCCAAGAAAACTTTTTTCTTTTAAGCTACCTATAGTTTACATCAATCTGGTAAAGTATATTTTTATGAACAAAAATGGAAGCATTTACTTTTTCTCCCTACCTCATCCCTCCAGAATGTAGTAGCTATTTGTGAGTATTCTTATTTTTATTGTAATATAGTTACTTGCCTAAGTTCAATTAGACTGTGTTCACCTTGTAACAGGATACGACTGGAAACCCTGGTTATATTACCAAGGCTCTGACTAGAATGTCATATTTTCAGATATGACCAGGTAGCTTTAAAGAACTAAGGTTGACTTTACAGAGCTAATAAAGATGCCCTTGGAAAAAAATGGCCTGAGGGTTGAACTCGCCTTACAGGTGAGTAAGCATTGTCACTTCCTGGAAGGCTCAGGGACCTCATGATATTTTGGGGCCCTTGGGAAGAGAGGAATTCACCCAGATCTGTAAGTGTTATAGACATAGTCTGATGGTAAGTCCTTACTGTGGCTTCCTAACCTTGGGAGGTCCAGCCTGAGATTTCTTATCAAAAGTTCCAGCAAAAGCAAATTTTATGTGGCCCATCACTCTTCTCACCGACCTATGTAAATTATCATGCCAACTTTCATGAGACTAAACCTATTTTACCAACAAATCAGTCTTCCTTTGATTATCTTTGGTAGAAATGGGAGCGACTGTAGAGAGAAAAATTGTTTCGGAAGAGACTATACTGCACTCGTTATTAGACTCTACCTCATTGTTTCTGAGGGTTCATGATCTACCTAAAATCTAGACTGGATCCTACATTTTTTAGTTTCCTCCAATATCTGACTACAAACTAATGTTCCAATTTTCCTCCCATCCCAGGCTTGGGATTATTGAAATTAAGACCACTCTCTTTCTGAATCCCTGTGAGCTGAAGTTGGGCCACTTGATGTAAACTTCAGGGAAAGCGCCTCAATAGCTTATTAATGAACAGCCTCGCGGTGTTACTGTATGGACTACTCGCAAAGTTCACTAACACAGCTGCTACCAACTGCAGACCAGGAAAATCTGTCAGATTCCCACTAACTGGTCTTACTCCAGCTGAAGATGCTTTGAGCCTAACAGCTAAAAATCCTCTTGACTGGCTGCCCTCTGGACTCAAAAAACGAAGTTAAAAGTCCGTCCAAACAAAAAACCTTGGGGGGTTTTTTTTTTGTTTTTTTTGTTTTGTTTTGCTTTGTTTTCATAGAAATGCCTCTTCTTAAATACTTGGTTGCTCTAACCACATACAGGTGGAAGCCCGTTTGCAAAAACCACCTCCTAAAATGAGACACAACTGTTAAGTGTTTAACTGAACTGAACTATTCGTGGAACTGAGAGACTGATTCAGTGGCTTATGAGACAATCCACCAACCCCATTTCTGGACTTTTCCCAAGAAGTTTCAGACAGGGGAATACTGGGGCTCAGAAAATGATGCTCCTAAATCTGGTGCCTTGGCATGCTGAGTCCCTTGAACTAAAGGAGATTGGAAGCCTCAAAAGCAAAGTCGTTCTAAGACCTTCTTCCATCTTCCTGTCTCCTATGCCTCACTCCCCCCTAAACAAGTCATAGAAACCGGAATTCCTCTTCCCTAAGGCAGATAATAGAAATTCAAACTCATCTCTGCTAGAGCAAGCCATAAAGCCTAGGAAAGCCACTCTTTCCCTTCTCTCTCCTCCCTCCTCCCTGGAGGACCCTCATTCCAGAGCTGCTGCTCCATAGCCAGGAGGAAGGACTGCTACAGACAGGCCAAGAAGCATCTGAACAGACAAGCCTTGCTTGGTTTCTCCTGTTAGTCTATTACAATTCCATCACTCTCTTTTGTCCAATCGCATTTTTACATGGCTGTCCATTCTTCACTGAACAGAAACATAAAAACAGTGTTCCTTGGGTCTTTGGGCTTCGTTTGTGAAAGCTCCTGTATCATATAAAACTTTGATTGAATTAATCTGTTAAGCTTTTCCCTTGTTAACCCCCTCTTTCATTATAGGAGTTTCAACCATGACCCTTAGGATAACTGAGGAAAGGTATCATACCTTTTCTGCCTCTGCAATGGGCAAATTACTTCTTTCTGAACATTATCTCTGCATAATGTTTATCGCTGAAATAATACCCCACAAAATACTTATCTCTGAAATTAACTCTGAACATCAGTCTCCTACTCCATAAAATGGTGTAGCAATTGCTGTTGCATGTGGTTGTTTTAAAAATTAAATTCAAGCTGGGCTTGGTGACATGCGCCTGTAGTCCCAGCTATTTGAGAGACTGAGGTGGGAGGATTGCTTGAGCCTAGGAGGTCGAGGCTGCAGTGAGCAGTGATCATGCCATTGTACTTCAGCCTAGGTAACAAAGCAAGACCTCATCTCTTAAGAAAAAAAAAAACGCAGAAGAAAGAAAGAGAGAGAGAGAAAGAAAGAGAGAAAGCGAGAAAAGAGGAAGTGATATGGCTTGGCTGTATGTACCCACCCAAATCTTATCTTGAATTGTACTCCCTAATTCCCATGTATTGTGGGAAGGATCTCCCTGTGGGAGATAGTTTGAATCATGGGGGCAGTTTCCCCCATATTGTTCTCGTGGTAGTGAATAAGCCTCATGAGATCTGATGGGTTTATCAGGGGTTTCCACTTTCGCATCTTTCTCATTTTTCTCTTGCTGCCACCATCTAAGAAGGGCCTTTTCCCTCCTGCCATGATTGCGAGGCCTCCACAGCCATGTGGAATTGTAAGTCCAATTAAACCTCTTTTTCTTCCCAGCCTCACATGAAGATGGACTAAATCAGCAGCATGAAAATGGACTAATACAGAAAGAAAGAAAGAAAAGAAAGAAAGAAAGAGAAAGAGAAAATTAAATTGTGTTTATAAAGCCATCAGTACACAGTTAATGTGAGTCCCCATTCATTCTTGCTCCCCCAAAATACACACTTTCCCCTTTGGAGGCCTACCTCAACCATGTGACCTCGAAACACATAGAAAGAGGCAGGGTGGGGCTGTTTAAAGATAATTTTCAGGAAAAGATAAATCAAGAGTCTCATTCATATATTACAACACACACATGTTAAGTGTTTTATTTAGCTCCTTTGATGAGGAATTCAGGCAGATTTTACAATGGGCTCAAAAAAGAAGTCAAGAAGCACAAGTCGATATGGGTATAAAGGAACTGTTATGAATTGTGAACGAGGCAAAACTATTTCTTTTTAACAGGTTGGAGAGGGGAGTCAGCCAGACCTCTATCAGATGTGACAGAATTCACATGGCTGTTTTCTGTTATCTGTAGTTTGCAGAGTTGTAAAATAGCTCAGAATATGACTCAGAATCAGAAGGAAAATATCCTACTCTGACAAGGCAGAAGAGTGGGTTAGAGATGATGCATAGTTTTTCATCGGAATACACATTTTTTTTTTCTGCCACTGAAGGTGTGTGCAGCAATATTTTTCTCCCTTTTTATTTCCTGCTTCCAAGACTTAGATCATACAGAAACCATCCTGCTGTGGCCCAGGCTTGTTGTGAGATCACTAAAAATCAAGGTTCTGGGTTCTGGAAAAAAGCTTCAGGCTCCAGAGACAAGCGAAGCAGTTTGCTAAGAATCAAGGCATCTTGCAACAAAGAAAGCCCCAGCCGTGCTCTGCAACCCACGCTCCTCCTCCTGCCCTGGTCCAGGTTCAGGCTCCCTGGCTCAGGCTGGCTTTAGGTCTGCAGCCCTGGGCCTGCTGGGAGGTAAATTGACCAGTGCAGTGGCTCCCACTCAATTTCACTCCCAGCAGGCTGCTCAGGGAAAACTCTCTGACCAGCGGAGCCACACCACTGGCTCCAAGTTTCAAGCCCTAGCTCTCTGCTCAATAATAAAAAACAAATTCTTTTCACACCTCCAATTCTTGAGACTCACCAGAAGGCCATGCACCCTAATTTAAGACCCCTCACCCTCACCCATTTCTGAGCTCATGAAAATATTAGTCCTAACATGGCATTTTCATGTTGACAGTGGGTGGGCATCTTGCCTGTACTGTCCTTGCCAGACGGTGCCTTGCTTACCATGCAGGGTTAGTAATAAAGTGCACAGAGAAAGTGATCTGGAATCGTGTTTTTTAAAATTGATTGAACTACCTGGCTTCTATGGATTAGCAAGTGGATTGGCAAGTGGATTCAGCTCCTCTTGTTGATCCATTCCAGTCTTTTGGAGGGGATCAGAGTATGCCACCTCCAAAATATGCCACTGTAGCATAAGATAATTTTGAGTTGAGGGCAATTAAGAAACAGCAGCCACCAGAGAAACTGTCTTTCCTTCTACTGTTTATAAGTAAGCCATACATTTCCCTCTGTAAAGGTGACATAAAATTCCATTTGTAAAGTATCCTCCTCTTCTGATGTCTCTGATACCAGGAGGAGACTAACTCCAAATGACTTATCTGCAATACAAACCTTATTCACCATATGTTTCCTAGTCACCTTTCCACAATTTTCCACCCCTAGAAGCTCAAAACCCTGCCTCCCTTTCTCCTTTGTTGAGTCACCTCTCCACAATCTATTTTCCTTTGTTAAAAGGAAAAGGCTTTTATATAAAGGCTGGGTGCAGTGGCTCATGCCTATAATCCCTGTACTTTGGCAGGTCAAGGCAGAAGGATCACTTGAGATCCAGGAGTTCAAGACCAGCCTGGGCAACATGGTAAAACCCCATCTCTATAAAAAGTACAAGAATTAGCTGGGCATGGTGGCACGTGCTTGTAGTCCCAGCTACTCTGGAGGCTGAGGTGGGAGGATTGCTTGAGCCCCAAGAGGTTAAAGTTGCAGTGAGCCAAGATCATGCCACTGCCCTCCAGCCTGGTCAACAAAGTGAGACTCTGTCTAAAAAAAAAACTTTATGGGAGTCCACTGTTTTGGACTTGCCTCCTCCATTAGGTAGCCCCCAGTAGACCAGACCAAACCAGGATAGAGTCACTTGTGCTAAGTTCCACCTAATCAAACTAAACTTTGAGATGGGCAGTGTTCCAAAAAACATCAGATCGGGGTCACCGTGAGTCAGCAAAATAAGGAAGTCCTCTCTGTTTTATCCACTTATCTGTTGATGGACTTTCGGTTGTTTTCACTTTTTGTGCATTATGAATAATGCTGCTAGGAACAGATGTCTGGAAGTTTTTGTGTGAACGTACGTTTTCAGTTCTCTTGGGTATCTATCTTGCAGTAGAGTGGTGGAGCCATATGATAACTCTGTGTTTAACCTTTTCAGGACCTGCCAGGTTGATTTCCACATCGGCTGCACCACTTTACAATCCCACTGATGGGGTATGAGGGTTCCAATTTCTCCCTGCATCTTCACCAGCACTTGTTATTATCTGTTTTTTTAATGATAGCAGCTGGCTTTGATGGGTGATGAACTGATGAGCGTGGCTGATCTAGGTTGGAGCGGAATGGACGTCTGCGTTAGGCTCAGTATGTATTGCACACCATGGCAGGCAGTGTCTTCTTTTGGGTTCCCTCAGAATCACACCCCAAGCAAAGGATTCCAATGCAAGTAGTTTCTTCTGGGGGAAATACACTGCAAATGGGCATGAGGGATCTTTTAAGGTGATAAGAATGTTCTCAAATAGGATTGTGGTGATGGCTGTGCAGCTCTGTAAACGTAGTAAAGATCACTGAATTGTGCACTTAATATGAGTGAATTTTATGGCATGTAAATTATTTTTCAATAAGGCTGTTTTTAAGCAATGGCACAGAAAGACTTAAAACAGGCACAGGGATTCAGAACCAGCCTGCCTCTTCATCTGTCTTCATAACAGACATCTTATTGCCCCTAAATCGAATCCATTCTGCTGCTGGGGCAAAACAACATTTTTTTTTGGTAAGAGATGGGGTTTCATTACATTGCTAAGGCTGGAATAGAATTCCTCCCACTAGCTGGGATTATAGGCATGCACTACCAAGTGCCCGGCTGCAAAACAACTCTTGCTGTTGGAAATCCATCAGACATTGATGGCTATGAGCTGGACAAGTGACCTAACTGCCTTGGGCCTCATTTTCTCCATAAGGACAGCGAAGGGTGTTTTTTACAGATCATAACAGTGCCCAGCACCTCTAAATCTGATAACATTATATGTGTTACATGGTGCCCTTAGGGATGATTTCTTGGTGTTACTGAGGCATAAATACAGTAATGGGATAGTCATCCAAACAAAAGTGGATTGGAAAAGCATTCTAGTCCCAAGACACTTTATAAAATGAATGTGACTTTTAAAATGAATAATATAACAGTACTAATAAAGAAGAGTGCAGCGCAGGGCATGCATAAGGCCAAGTGCATTGGGGAAGAACGTTGCGGTGCATAGCCTTCTGGGGGTGAGGCTTTTAACAATTTATAGGGTTACAGCAACTTAGCTTCAGGAAACCTCTAACTCGGCTTGATGAAGAATGAAAGGAATTTCCATTAGTTACTCCAGCTCTTACTCAGTCCTCCTGATGACAAAAGAAAATGGCAACGACTGAAGCATGCTTTATGGAACCAAGATGATTGATTTGATGAAAATGGGTAATAAACTATAGGAAAGCCAAATGTGATTGGTTGAATTAGGTCATATAAAGTCATTCATTTTAGTCAAACTCTCTTTTAAACACAAGTCCATAAACTTCTCTTGCATTAGAACTTTTAGCAGCCCAGGTTTCTGCCATAAGTTTCCCTCAATACCTTTGCAGTCTGTTTGTGTTTGCCATCAGTGTTTTGAGATTGTACTTTATCAGCTGCTCACAAAATTAAGTCAACCAGTGAAAGCTATTTAGAGGCGAGTTTCATAAAATACCCTCTTCTGGCTGTCTTAATTTCAGAGTGAAGCTTATCAAAAGAGAAGAATATTGCACAGGACCAACTTTTAAATGATTTTATTTATAGAAAGTAACAGTTCTACTGGTGATTTTTATTATCTTCTTTATTTTTTCTGAATTTTATAAATACACTACAATAAATTGGAGGCTGGGAGCATTGGCTCACACTTATAATTCCAGCACTTTGGGAGGCCAAGGTGGGAGAATTGCTTGATCTCAGGAATTAGAGACCAGCCTGGACAAAATAGTGAGACCTTGTCTCTACAAAAATTAAAAAAAAAAAAGTTAGCCAGGCATAGGGGTGCATGCTTATAGTCACAGCTATTTGGGAGGCTGAGGTGGGAGGATCACTTGCACCTGGGAGGTTAAGGCTGCAGTGGGCCACAGTGGTGCCACTGCACTCCAATGTGGGTGACAGAGCAAAACTCTGTCTTAAAAAGATAAAATAAAAAACAAATTGGTATTATTTTACTTTACTTTTAGGCATTTTAGTTTGTTTAATTATGGCAAATAATATCCAAATATACTCTAGTCATAAAAGATTTCAGCAACCCTGAAGTGCCTGGAGTAAAAAGTGAAGTCCAACAGCACTGTCACCACCAACCTCAACTTTCTTTGTGCTATAGTTGTGACAGCTGTAACAGTTTAATGTACATTCTGCTAACACTTTACACTCGGAAGTTTTCACGGCATTGTGTGTTTTAATTATATAATATGCTGTGATTCACCTTTCAGCTTAACAAAGTCTGGGTGATCTGTACATATACGTACTTCACACTTTTTCATGGCTGTGTAGTACTCTGATGCTGTAGCTTATTTCACAATTCTCACATTGATGGACAGTCCCTTGGCTTTCCAGTTCACTGGGCATTCTTTGTACGTACACGTTCGTGCACAGGAACAAATATTTTGTAGGAAAGATTCCTAGAAGTGGAATTGGTGGATCAAAGGGTATTTGCAGTTTTAATTTCTGTAGATGCTGCCATATTTCTGTTCACACAGTAGCACAGTGGCAGTTCCCCAGGATGAGAGTGACTAGCATGCCGGAATCAGGGAAGCCTTTGCAGAGGTGGTGAGGTGGGTTTGTTTTGTTTTTGAGACAGAGTCTCACTGTGTTGCCTAGACTGGAGTGCAGTGGCACGATCTCAGCTTACTGCAACCTCCGCCTCCCAGGTTCAAGTGATTCTCCTGCCTCAGCCTCCAAAGTAGCTGGCATTACAGACACGTGCCACCATGCCTAGCTAATTTTTGTATTTTTTAGTGGAGACAGGGTTTTGCCATGTTGGCCAGGCTGGTCTCGAACTCCTGACCTCAGGTGATCTGCCTGCCTTGGCTCCCAAAATGCTAGGATTACAGGCGTGAGCCACTGCTCTCGGCCTGAGGTGCTTTTAAAAGGTAAATAGGGATTGTTTTGGAAGACAAGGGCAAAGTGGAAGGCACCATGCAAGTATATTCCAGACAGCAGTAACAGTATGTGTGAATGAAGGGAGAAATGGGCTGATGGAGGTATAATCACAACAGCAGAGTTTAATTCCCCATTTGTAATGGGTAAACAGATGGAGCAACAATAAATAGCCAAAGAAAAAGGGATCTAAACAATATAGCTAAGAAGGTAAATTAATCTATACCAGGACTTGTACGTCACAAAGATAGGTTATATATTTTTCTTCTTTTATTTGGAAGATGTTTACATCTGGAGAAAAGGGGAAAGAAGCAGACTTCTCCAGTGGGGCACTCAGTCTGGTGCCAGAAAGCATATCAAATCAGAGCACAGACCTGGCTCAACATGGGGCTACTTCTCAAGGTGTCAATTTTCTTTGAAGATTTTCAGGTGAGTAAAACATTGTTTTCATAATAAAACCAAATGGAATATTTCTGAAGCTGAATGCAAACTTTTTGTTACTTTTTAAGATGTCACTCAAACCTTCAAAGATGATTTTCAAAACCTCAGGAAATGTACTAATTCCCCTTGGCCATCAGGAAGGCTTTGGTGGAAATGTTTGAAAAGCATAAAAGCCAAAATTTCTCATTTGTCCCAGTTTTACTATTTGGCCCCATCAGATCTTCAACTTTATTGTCACCATTTCTCTCCACTCCGTGTGACCTGGCCTTTTGGGATTTTTTTCTTATTTTCCAAATATTCCTGCGTTAGCATCTATTTCACCCCCGCCTAGACTCATCCTTGAAAGGCCAATTCAAGCCTTACTTCTCTGAAACTTTCCTAAGCAGAATGGAATGGCAAGAGTAAATCTTTGGAGACTGATAAATTAGTGTATTGTTCCCAGTTGTTCACTGCCTTTACCAATAAGATTCCCTTATCAGTTTCCCTGAGCATTGCCATGACCTGTCTATAGAAGGCATAGACCTCTCTGCTGCCACTAATAGCAGGCTTGGCCAAGTGACTCGCTTTGGCCAATAGTAGTGAGCAGAAGTGATAAACTGCACATCCAAACAGCAGCTCTCAGAAACAGAGCATGGTTCACTCGTTTCTCTTTTCTTTCTGCCATAACAAAATGACAAGTCTGATGGCTGTCCTTTCAGACTGAGTCCAGGAATGAAGAGGACGTAGGAGCAGCATTGTCAGCAAGCCATAGCCAATGTGTGGTCGGAGTGAGAAACAGGTTTTTACAGTTAGAAGCTAATGAGATTTGGTGATGGAGAAACCCACTCAGAACCCCAGAGATAGTATAAAGATTAATTTAAGCAAAAGGTATTTCAGTTCAACAGTTAGAGGAAAAAAAAAAAAGCCTTCTTAGAGCTTCTCTTATCTGACTAAAAGCAGAAACTTCTGGAAAATAAGGCTGCCATAAATGTTTCTTCAGGGTGGATCTACTTCAAGAAAAGAGACCGTGAATAAAGCGACCCCAAATCCTCTCTCTGGGGAAGTTTCACGGTCCTGAAAGAGACTGAAGGAGGAGGCATGTCACTCATAACTGCGTAGAAAAACATTATCACAAACTTCCTTTTCTCCAGTTTGTTCTCCTCAAAACCCATTTATCTTTTTTTTTTTTTTTTCCAGACGTAATTAGGCCTAGATTAGGCTACAAGGATAGGAGCCACATGGTGACATTAGTGCCCTTTAATAAGTGGGGGCACCAGAGCTTTCTCTCTTTCCATTTGCATGAACCAAGGAAGGGCTGTGTAAGCACACAGCAGGAAGGTGGCTGTCTACAAGTCAGGAAAGAGCCCTCCCAAAGAAGCAGATCTGTTGGCACCTTCCCAGGCTACAGAACTATGAGAAATGAATGTCTGTTGCTTAAGCCGTCTATGGATACAGGGATAATCTATCCACCTGGATAACACCTTCCAGTCTATGGTATTTTGTTACAACAGCTCAACCTAAGGCAATCTGCTTCTGCCTATAAGTATACTTCTGCATCCAGCTCCAAATGCACATGTGATTGCTTCTGTTCTGTATGCCTATGTGTCTGCGTGTATTTCTCCTTCTGCATGTGGTTTCATTGAAAGGGCCAGCAATACTTTAGGCACTTCTGTAAAACAGATACGATTATGGCTCCTATCTTATAAGATTGTTATAAGTATTTGATATCATTATTATTTAATACTTATCACTATTGACTACTAGACTTGAATTAAAGAAGTTCAAATTTATTTATCTTACATTATTATTCATAAAGGCAGTTTTAATGGTTAAGACTGGGTTTGTATCTCAGCTTTACCCATCATTCATCTGTCTATCTAACCATCCATCCATCCGTCCATCCATCCATCTATCCATAGCCTCAGTTTTTCCACCTGTAAAATGGTCACAATAAGACTATTTCCCTAATAGCATAGAGTGAAATAATACATGTAAACTGCTTAGTACAATGTCTAGCACATAGTAAGCACTTACTGTATGTCAGTCAATAGAAAGAGCAGAGTTCTGTGGGAAATTATAGTACTTGAAGGGAGAAAAATCTATAGATACAGGTTATGATGAGGATGCAGTGGTGATGACTCTGCAGGCATCTTCCCAAGGCTCTGACTCCTCGTGGGAGGATGGGGAAGACAGGTCACGCTGAGTCTGTAATGGAAGGCATCCCCCACCCTCCACCCTGATGGATGGGATTGATGGTCACGGGTGTCGAGTGTTGCCTTTCTTCAGCGAGCAGGAATGCTGGCTTGTAGCCCTGTGGCACCTCCTTGTTGAATGTTTCCCTCCAGAAACATTAATTCAAACAGAATTAGTGTGAACACTAATTCGTTCTGTGAGGACAGACCTCTGTGGATCCTTTATTGTGTTTTTCAACGGAGTTTCTTAGCACATTCTTAACAAAACTGAAAGCAGATGTCTGTGTTTATAAAGTAAGATGAACTAGACTCAGAAAATGTATTTACGAGAAACGCTAACGTATTAAGTTGAGGAAAGTACTTGTTCTCTTCTGTTTTCATAAAGTGAGAAGGTTAGAAGGTCAGCCATAGCCTTGTGTCTGGTTTTCTGGGGTGCCCCTGGCACTCTCACTGGGGCTTCCTAATTGCTGAATCCTGTCCCTGTTGGGTGTAGACATGCATTTCTGTGTTGTTTGGAAGAAAAAACTGTTATTAAAAGACAATTTGGCACCATCTCTCAGGTTCAACTACCTGCATTTTCCTTCTTTGTCACCCTCTCCACGATAATGACTACAGGGTCCTGAGCTAGGTAACAACTGACGGGCAGAAGTGGGGAGAAAGGCCAGGGAAGCTAAGTGGTCATACCACCTGAAGCTTCTGTCTGTGTAAACCGTTTTCAGCACTAGAGCTGATGGCCACACCCGACATCCATCCTCTCCTCAAGGAACCTCAAAAAATCTCTAGGGTGTGTGCTTTTTGCTTATTGTTAAGAATAAAAGTATAAGCAGGAATGCGATGTTATTACAACAGCCAGCATTTGTGGAGTCTTTCCCATGTGCTGGGATTATAGTAAGTAAGATCTTTGCAAGCATTCTCTCAGGCCCTCTCTTTCAAGACTATTGGTAATCGGAGCTCCTATCAGCTCATTGGCACTGTTACAGCTGTGCCACTTGTTAACTCTGGAGATGATGCCTGAACCCATCAAGTGCCTCCAACACACCCATTGCTCTGGGCCGAGGGAGGGCTTCTGAGGGGCTGCCCTGGTGTCTACCCCTTTCCAGCAATCTGCTGGGCTTCCAACAGCTCCCATCCGCATTTGACACTCCCCGGAACACACTGGGCCCAGACCTTGGAAGGGGAGATGCCACTCTGGAACCCCAGTGGGAAAAGCCCAGTGCCCACCTGGCTCTCTAAGCTATGTTTACGTGCCACCATCTGGTGCCCTCTGTAATTACTGCATCTGCTTATTAGAGCAGCCTCCACAGTGTAGTATACAGCATACAAAATATTTTGAATGTCACCCTGTCTTTCTTTTGCTTTTTGCATCAACTACAACAGAACTAAGGCAACGTCAACTAAGCATTTTTAAAAATCTCACCAGAAATTAAATGTTTCTCTTTTTCAAAAAATTTAAATTTTTTTGTATGTTGTTCGGGCTAGTCTTTTTTTAAAAACTTTCATTTTAGGTTCAAGGGTCCACGTGCCAAGTTTGTTACACAGGTAAATTCCATGTCGTGGGGGTTTGGTGTACAGATTACTTCATCACTCAACTAAAAAATAAGCCTAGTACTCAATAGGCAGGGTTTTTGGGTTTGTGTTTGTTTGTTTGTTTGTTTGTTTTTTGAGATGGAGTCTCACTCTGTTGCCCAGGCTGCCGTGCGGTGGCGCATTCTCGGCTCACTGCAAACTCCCCCTCCAAGGTTCAAGCGATTCTCCTACCTCAACCTCCCAAATAGCTGGGATTACAGGCATGCGCCACCATGCCCAGATAATTTTTGTATTTTTAGTAGAGACAGGGTTTCATCATGTTGGCTAGGCTGGTCTTAAACTCCTGACCTCAGGTGATCTGCCTGCCTCTGCCTCTGCCTCCCAAAGTGCTGGAATTACTGGCATGAGCCACTGCGCCCAGCCCTCAATAAGAAGGTTTTTGATCCTCACCCTCCCCCAACCCTCCACCCTCATGTAGGCCTGAGTGTCTGTCTTTCCCTTCTTTGTGCCATATCTACACACTCTTTAGCTCCCACTTGGAAGTGAGAACATGTGGCGTTTGGTTTTCTGCTCCTATGTTAGTTCGCATAGGATGATAGCCTCCAGCTCTATCCATGCTTCTGCAAGGGACATGATCTCATTCTTTTTCATGCCTGTGTAGTATTCCATGGTTTTCAGGTACCATATTTTCTTTATCCAGTCTACTGCTGATGGGCACAGGCTAGTCTTTAACTCAGACTCTAGCTATCTTCCCTCCTCAGCCTCCCAAAGTGCTGGGATTACAGGCGTGAGCCACCGCATCTGGCCTTTTTCATTTTTAGCTATTGTTTTAGAGACTTTGTTTGTACATATCCATAATTATTACACAGTTGTAATCACAGAAAAGTTTATTTTTTAAATCTTGCTTCTTTCGTGGAACATTATGTCATAAGTAGTTTCTCAAACTGTTACAGTTTTCAAAATTATTATTTTAATAGTTTATCAGATCTCACTTGGAAGGGATCTGATAAATCTGATCCCATACCTTTCCCCAGCAGGTATTAGATAGCTAGCCAAAGTTCTCCCAAAGGGCCAAATTCATAGTCCTGAAGAAGAAATCCCTGTAGAACGTCACAAGCAGCCATAATTACAATGTTGCCAAGACACCTGGTTCTTTGCTTCTACATTTTTTGTTTTACTGCCCTTTTCTCGGGGAAGCTCAAGGCCTGTGTTACTTCTAAGCTTTTGGTAGAGGTACTAAGCCTTCAATTAAAGCAAGGCAACTAAAACAAGCTGTTAGTTTTGAAAACACAGCCTGTCCACTTGGTTCTAGAATGAGGCCACTAATTTCTCAGAAACATCACTTAATGATCTCAAGGAGACTAATTTGTTGATTTATGAGAACATTTTTAAAAATCGGGTCACCCTTTCCCATGCCCAAAATCAATTGTCCCTACACTTTGCCATGTCTTCTTTCAAGTTGGGAAAGTAATAATGAAAAATAAGAGAAGACTTGAAAACACTAGATATTCAGCACACTTCCCTGTTGCTAAGGTTTTAGATTTTTTTTTTGGTAGAACATAATATTATCCCATGCTTAGCTTGCTAAAGGCAATTGAGCAGCAGGATTTACCTAACAGAACAGTTTTGGTTTGATCTAATTTTAAGTAATTACCTCTCTTTTCAAAGCTCATTTCTCTTGTGATTTTGCTAGTCTGATGCGTCACACAACAGCATTCACCCCCAGGATCTACTGCTCTGAAAGCAATAGAAAGAACAGCTCAATTTCTTTTATCAAATATCAAGCATGAAATATAGGTCCAGGTGTAAAATAAGGATTTGATACCAGTCATAAAAGTCTACCCACAAACAGGTGGAGAAGGAAAAAAAAAAATCGAATCAAAATGCCTAGATCAATAAAAGATTTCATAAACCCAAGCAAATACTAACATTACCGATAGCTGGATATCTAATCTGAGTCATTACCCAAATAGGGCAACTTGAGCTATGTTCACCCAATCCTGGATATTTTCATTTGAAAGGCAAGGCCTTCCTGGAACTGGGTTTGCTAATGCCTTAATAAAGTTAGTCACTGCAAATAAAGGAGGGAACTCAGCTAGCTCCACAGCAACTGCTCATATGTGTGTGTGTGTGTGTGTGTATACACACACACATATATATACATATATATATATGATAAACACTTTTTTCCTTATAGTGTTTTTTTCAATCTTTGAGCATGTTTTAAAATGCTTTATTTCAGGGCAGGTGCGGTGGCTCACGCCTGTAATCCTAGCACTTTGGGAGGCCCAGGCAGGCAGACCATGAGGTCAAGAGATCAAGACCAACCTGGTCAACATGGTAAAACCCCATCTCTACTAACAATACAAAAATTAGCTGGGCGTGGTGGCTCACACCTGTAGTGCCAGCTACTGGGCAGCTGGGGCAGGAGAATCGCTTGAACCCAGGAGGTGGAGGTTGCAGTAAGCTGAGATCGCGCCACTGCACTCCAGCCTGGTGACAGAACAAGACTCCATCTCCGATAAATAAATAAATTAACTAATTAAAATGCTTTATCTCAAGTAAAGGGGTACATTTGCAAAGATTTCCTGCATGGACAAAGGGAAAAATACCACTTTTTCAGGACTTCCTTTGTGCCAAGCGTTGAGATGCTATCTTTGCAGTGTTGTCTCATAGAAATTGGCCAAACCAAAAACAAACAAACAAAAAAATTGGCCAAACCACACCTGAGAACTGTTCCCAGGGGCTCCACAGCACTCAGCCAAGCTGCCCCTATATTCTCTTGGCCAAGGAGAGAATACATGACCTTAAATAAGCCAGTCATCCTCTCTCCCTGGAATTTGACTCTTGAGTAGAGTGTCAAAAAGGCCGGAAGTGATGGAAAGCAGTTTGTCCCCGTGGCAATATCCAGAAGAGATTCTCCATTAGATCTATGAAGTAGCTCTGATTCCTCTAAGTGCTTTCTTGTCTTTTAACTCTTTGAATGCCCTCCATCCTTCCAACGTATTTTTTCCTCCTTAAGTTAATTAGAGTCGGTTTCTATTGCTTGCAATCGAAGATCCCTACTTGCTACCTCTACCACTCTGTCTCTGACATCTCCACTCCCCGGGCCTGCCCACCACATAATTCCAGAAGGCACCATTCATATTGTATTGTATGGAGTTGTGAATGGTCTCCTTGGCATTGTGCAACTCATGACTCTGTTGCAACAGTCTATTCTAGACACTCCTGCCAAGGACTGTCTTTCTAAAGAACACATATTAATCTGTCATTTCTTTCCTTGAAAAACTTCAGTGGCACTCCATTACAATAAATACTAAGATCCAAACGGGCTTCAAGACACTGCATCTGCCTCCCGCTGGTTTTCTCAGCATCACCATTCACTGCATCCCTTTCACACCATCTGGCACCCAAGGTCATGCCAATTAAACAAGTCATTCTACACCCTGCATTCTTCGTCTTCTGTGCCTGGTCCAGCATGGGAATCTCTTCCCCTTTTTCTCTCGGTACCTCATCAGTCAACATTCTAACCACCTTCAGAGACCTGCTGACATCCTACTCATTGACTTCCTAGACCTACCTGGTCAAATGACCATATTACTTGCAGTTGACCAGTTGTACTTTGTTTGTGCCCCTAATTATTGCACTTCCATTGCTTCTCTCTAATGAGAGTCTCAATCAAAAATCTTTTCTTGGCTGAGTGTGGTGGCTCATGTGAGCCTGTAATTCCAGTGCTTCAGGGTGGCAAAGTGGTAGGATCCCTTGAAGCCATGAGTTCAAGACCAGACTAGGTAACACAGTGAGAGCCTACTAGGCACAATGGCATGCACCTGTAGTCCCAGCTACTTAGGAGGCTGAACTGGGAGGATCGCTTGAGCCCAGGAGGTCAAGGCTGCAATAAGCTATGATGGTGTCACTTCACCCCAGCCTGGGTAATACAGCAAGATCCTGTCTCAAAAAAAAAACACACTAACACCTTCTTCTCCCCTATTTTATTACAAGCTCCCAGAGGACAATGACTACAGTACCAGCCTGGCGTCTCCCACAGCTCCCTAGCAGAGCACCTCACTCGTTCATGTTTTCTATTCAACAGAATGGAAACCTTTACAATTCTCTCCAGGGAGCTGGAAAGAGTTAATATGGGGAATCCTAGGAAAGTAATTTTTATGAACTAGGCTTGTCCTCTTATGTCCCCCACCATATAAGTCTCTCTCTCAAGCTCTGTGTCCTCAATGCAACTGGAGGCTCTGAGTCCCTGTTCAGCTTTATGATGACAATGCAACTTACAAGAAACAGTCTTTACAGTCTGTTTTAAATTTTTAGACAGCATCTTACTCTGTTGCCCAGGCGGGAGTGTGCACTGGGGCAATCTCAGCTCATTGCAACCTCCGCCTCCTGGGTTCAATCAATTCTCCTGCCTCAGCCTCCCCAGTAGCTAGGATTACAGGCATGCGCTACCACGCCTGGCTGATTTTTTCGTATTTTTAGTAGAGACGGGGTTTCACCATGTTGGTCAGGCTAGTCTCAAACTCCTGACCTCAAGTGATCCTCCTGCCTTGGCCTCCCAAAGTGCTGGGGTTACAGGCGTGAGCCACCGCACCTGGCCAAGAAACAGTCTTGATCTTCAGGTAAATTTCCTTCACTTTATTACCAGAGAGAACTATGCAAAACACCTGAGTGAATGAATTTGATGAATAAATGTATTAAGGAAAGAAAATTTTCTCAAAAACAGATGCTTTTCTTCAAATGTCAAGTGATCCATCATCATTCTTGGAACTTTATTTTCTGAGCGACCCCGAGTATGCATGTCATTTTAATAACGTCTTTCACAGGAATATATTAACTTGTAATAAAGGGGAAATACAATTATGTATACAAAAGAGGGTTACATGAAATATTATATTACTTTTTTATTAAAATATGTCACACTTACCCAGCCTAAAAACAATAGTAGAATTTCAGGGCATCATCAGGGAGCTTAAATATCTCACCTGGAAATCCTGTACAGTTAGGAGCGAGTTATATTTAAGAACAATGGCATTTTATTTTAGTAACTTGTTCCCTTCCTGGTAGAACATTCATCCCTGTTACTTTTGTGAATTTCTGTTGCTTTTAGCCTAATATAGTGACTCGTTTTCCTGTACTGAATCACTGACTGTAATTTCCTAATAAAAGATCATTTCATTATCTGGCATGGCCTCTTTGAAATATCCTCATTCTTGATTCTCCAGAAAAAGGAAAGAAGGAAGGAGAGAAGGAAGGAAGAGGGTAGGAAGGAAGGAAAAAAACATAGGAAAGAGGGAAGGAAAAGAGAGTAAGGAAGAGAAGGAAAGAGAAAGGAAGAAAGGAGGGAAGGAAGGTAGGAAGAAGAGAAGGAAGAAGGAGGGAGTGAAGGAAGGAGAATGGAAGGAAGGAAGGAAGGAGATGGAAGAAAGAAAGGAAGGAAGGGAAAGAAGAAGGAAGGAAGGAAAGAAGGAAAGGAGGGAGGAGAGAGAAGGAAAGAAGGAAGGAGAGAGAAGGAAGGAAGGAAGGAAGGAAGCAAGGAAGGAAAGAAGGAAAGAAGGAAGGAAGGAAAAAAGCCACTACCTTCCTTTGAGCTGGCGCACAGCTTGAGTGATGCTCTTTCTCTTAGTCCTCACAGGGCCCCTCAAGCTCCTTTATGTGAAATCTCCACCCTCCTATGGTGGGGGTGGTTCTGAGTCTGTCCCCTACCGTGGCCAGCTGCTTGCTTTCCTGTCTTCATAAACCGCCCTCCACAGGCGCCTTCCCTATCTCCTCTCTTCTCTTTTCCCTTGTGCTCTTTTTTCTCTTCACTTTATTTCTGGATATTCTTCCTTTCCACATTCACTCCGCAGGACGAACAGACACACTCCCATCTGAGGACTGTTTGAGTCTCTCTAGAAATTGACTCCCGTTGCACCACTTCTCCAAGATTCTTTCCACTGCCAAGCTCCCTTCCCTATTCAGTGCCGATAAAACCCCAGTTCTTTCTTTGGGTACTGTGTACCCCTCAAGACTTCCACAGTTAAGGAAGTAATGGAAGACCCTTACTCCTCTCAAATCCATCTGTCTTTAACTCCTCAGAACACCTGCTCTTATACAATGACAAAATAGTGAATTTATCCATCTTTAAAACAAAAAACAAGATTCTAGCCAGGTGCGATAGCTCATGCCTATAATTGCACAGGGGGTTCAAGGTGGGAAGATCACTTGAGCCCAGGAGTTCCAGACCAGCCTGGACAACACAGCAAGATCCTGTCACTACAAAAAATTTAAAAGACAGCTGGGCATGATGACACATACTTGTAGTTCCAGCTACTTGGGAGACTGAGTTGGGAGGATCACTTGAGTCCAAGAGGTCAAGGCTACAATGAGCTGGGTTCCCACCACTGCACTCCAGCCTTGGGGGCAGAACAAGACCTTGTCTCAAAAAAAAAAAAGATTCTAAAACTTAGATTGTTTTAAATTAATTTTAAATCACACAATAATATAAATAACTTCAAGAGTTATAGATAAATTTAAAGTCTTTTCACTTCCAATCTTAATACCTGCTTTCACCAATCTGGTGTGTATCCTTCCAGAGTATTTTCTATGCACTAACATATATGTTTGGGTAGCTGTTGAAGCATATAGAATTATTTGATTGTGGGCCAAGAGCGGTGGCACATGCCTGTAATCCCAGCACTCTGGGAGGCAGACGCGGGTGGATCACCTGAAGTCAGGGGTTTGAGACTGGCCTGGCCAACATGATGAAAACCCATCTCTACTAAAAATACAAAAATTAGCCGGGAATGGTGGCACATGCCTGTAAGCCCAGCTACTCGGGAGGCTAAAGCAGGAGAATCATTTGAACCCAGGAGGTGTAGACTGCAGTGAGCCAAGATCGTGCCATTGCACCCCAGCCTGGGTGACAACAGCAAAATTCTGTCTCAAAATAAACAAACAAACAAAAAAGAATTGATTTTATCTTAGGTTCCAGAACTAATAATGGGAATCGAGGCCAAATCTTCAAGAAGTTACAAATGCCTGTTAATGGCCTTTTGTGATATCCTTTGGGATGCCTGTGGCCTCACTTGCTGCTGGTAGTCATGGCAGGAATGGATGCAGGAGGCTGGGATCCCCTAGCATGGCCAGGAGTGTTGATTGCCGTCTTCCCGTAGGGGTGTGCTTCTCAGGTCCATGCTGCTTCTCAGAATCTCAGAATTCTGTCGTGTGTGCTGCAAAAACCGACTAAGGAGGCCAAATGCACTTGGTTTACATTCTTCTCTCTAGACCTTTGGATAAAACAATTAAAAAATTTCACCCAGCATAACTTTGTTTATTTTTATAGAGCAAAATCAAATAAGCCAAGTGCCGTTGGAACTCCTGGCAGCTTCCTAATACTTAATACTTGATGAAAGTCCTGCAAGACAAGCCAGACTTGATGAGGATGGGAAGCCAATATTTAGTCGATGACGGCATCATCACATTGATGTTTTTTTAATTTCCTAAGGAACGCTGGCTGCACACCAAGAAATGAAAGTTGTTGGTTAATGGATGCTAATGGGAAACCTAATGAAGCAGTCAAGGCCAGCACTTTTCGCACTATGGCCCATGGCAAAGCACAAGACTGATGGAGAGATGAGAGCACTGCCAGTTCTTTTATAAGTAAAAGAAACATCTTATCCAAAAGATGTTTCTCCAGTAATGGGGTGAAGCTCCTTTACCCACAGAAGGCTGAACCAGTATGAAACAAGGCCAGGCATCACTCAAGTTAGTCCAATAGCAAAATACATTTACATATGTAAATAAATACGTATATTACCTTTCTATACGACGACATCTCTGTTTTTCTTTTTTTCTTTTTCTTTTTCTTTTTCTTTTTTTTGAGATGGACTTTCACTCTTGTTGCCTAGGCTGGAGTGGCAAAGGCACGATCTTGGCTCATTGCAACCTTCGCCTCCTGGGTTCAAGTGATTCTCCTGCCTCAGCCTCCCAAGTAGCTAGGATTACAGACATGCACCACCATGCC
>NW_012114252.1:9949791-9952309 GCF_000951035.1 Colobus angolensis palliatus
ATGCCTGGCTAATTTTGTATTTTTAGTAGAGATGGGGTTTCTCCATGTTGGTCAGGCTGGTCTCGAACTCCCAACCTCAAGTGATCCTCCTGCCGTGGCCTCCCAAAGTGCCAGGATTGCAGGTGTGAGCCACCGTGCCTGGCCGACGACATCTCTTTACAAAGAAAACGTGTGTTCATTATTTCTAAAAATAGAAATATTACATAGTCAAAAGGGGAAATCACCTTTATTCAACTATCATCTTTATTCAACTGCAAAGAAATAACCCAATGCTAGTATTTTCATGTGTGTCTTTCCATTCTTTTTTGTATATATATATATATTTAAATCTTCCTGTGAATTTTAAGATATGTATAGATTTGTGTGGCCCCCACCAAAATCAGAATATCCAACAGTTCTATCACCCCCTTAAAATCCACTCTTACATACCTTGGTAATCACACCTCCCTCCCTTGAATCTCTGCATCTACTGATCTGTTCTCAGTCACTATAGTGTTGGGTTTTTGAAATGTCATATAAACAGAGTCATAGAGTATGTAACCTCCTAAGACTCAGTGTGTATGACATTAATCCATGGTGTTGTATGTATCAGTAGTTCATTCCTTTTTATTGCCAAGTACTATTCCATCATATGACTGTTCCCATGGTTTGTTTATTCATTTACTGGTTGAAAGTCATTTGGGTTATTTCCAATTTTGGTGATTGTGAATAAAACTACTATAAATAGTTACGCACAAATTTTCATGTGAGCATAAGCTTTCATTTCTCTAGGGTTTAAATACTTAAGAGTGGGATTAATGGGTCATATGGTAAGTATATGTTTAACTTTGTAAGAAACTGCCAAACTTCCCGCCTGAGCAACATACCAAGACCCAGTCTGGTATAGTTTAGATGTTGTCCCTATCCAAATCTCATGTTAAAATGTAATCCCCAGTATTGGAGATGGGGCTGGGTGGGAGGTGATTGGATCACGGGGGCAGATTTCTCGTGAATGGTTAAATATCATTCTCTTGGTACTGTCCTCGCGAGATCTGGTTGTTTAAAAGTATGTAAAAGGAAAATATCTTGGGGCCCCAAAATCACTAAGTTAAAAGAAAAAGTCAAGCTGGGAACTGCTTAGGGCAAACCCGTCTCCCATTCTATCCAGTCACCCCTCTGCTCACTGAGATCAGTGCATATCTCAGTGCATTGGAGAGGCTAATCAGAAACTCAAAAGAATGCAACCATTTGTCTCTTATCTACCTATGACCTGGACGCCCCCTCCACACTTTGAGTTGTCCCATCTTTCTGGACTGAACCAATGTTCATCTTACATATGTTGATTGATGTCTCCTGTCTCCCTAAGATGTATAAAAGCAGACTGTGCTCTGACCATTTTGGCCACATGTCATCAGGACCTCCTGAGGCTGTGTCACGAGCACGTGTCCACAACCTTGCCAAAATAAACTTTCTAATTTAACTGAGACCTGTCTCAAATTTTCTGGGTTCACATTTTGGTAACCACGAGGGGATTCTGAGCGGAGTTACCCCTGACCTTTGACAAATCTATTGGTTCTTGGTACCAGCATGAGCTAATTTTATGGCTCAAACCAGTAGGACAATTTGCTGGGAGCACCCCCTCCAGTGAATCCCTGATCTCCAAAATGTGGTTGAGATCTAAAGTTTATTTTGCTGTACAACTCCCTTTTTTTTGAGTTTTACTTGCTTTCAACAAGGAAGGCAAGTTTTTCCTGCTTCCATGACAACAGAAGGCAGATAACTCCTTTATGGAGTTTGAGTTCATTTCCAACAAGAAAGATGAGGGTCTTTTTCCTGCTTTTAGAGTGGTAGAGAGCAGTCTTCAGCCTGAGACCCACCCCTAGGTAAGTAACTGAATTGGGGTTTGTCTTGGCTAAAGTTAAGATGAACAACCAGCTTGTCTTAATTTCTCCTTACCACTAGAGCACTCAGGAGTTATCTAAGTTGTGCGGTCATTTGTTTTGCTTAACTGGTTTCTTGTTGTTGTTTGTTTCTGTTCTTGTTGTTCTTTCAGTCTTTTTCCCATTGGGTTTGATCAACTCTATCCGGCTTGATCAAATCCAAAGGAAAGTTCCAAATTATGGGGAATAAGGCCTCTGAAGTGACTAAATTGCTCCCCCCCGCCCCCCGCACACACACACACAAAAGGTGGTATGGTGGGAGAGAAAAACAGCCAGCAAAAGGAAACAAAAAAAAAAAAAAGGAAAAATTTTTCATTTTGACTACTAAGGAGCTTTATTTACATAACAAGTCCACCTTTCCACTAGCCAGGCCAAACCGAGAGCAATGGCTGTACTTCTGAAATAGCAGCAATTTGTCCTAGCTGAAATATGGTAATGAGATCTTAAACAATTTTTTTTAAAGGGGCTCAATGATGAAAACTCGGCTTAATTAAAAGATAACATTTGGCCAGGCGCGATGGCTCACGCCTGTAATCCCAGCACTTTGGGAGGCCGAGGCGGGCGGATCACGAGGTCAGGAGATCGAGACCATCCTGGCT
>NW_012114252.1:9959769-9995040 GCF_000951035.1 Colobus angolensis palliatus
GTGTGTATGTGTGCGTGTGTGTATGTATGTGTGCACGTGCGTGCTTGTATGTGTGTGCATGTGTGTACATGTGTGTATGTGTGTGCATGTAGGTGTGTGCCTGTGTGTATGTGTGCACGCATGTGTATGCATGCACGTGCATGTGTGCATGTGTGTATGTGTGCATGTGTGCACGTGTGTGTGTGCACGTGTGTGTATGTGTGCGTGTGTGTGTGTTTGTATTTAAAAGGCCTTCATATTTTTGTTTTTCTCCTAGGACCTTTTCTTTTTTTTCCACGAAAGTTTTTTTCTTCTCAGTTGACTGAATTCTGTTTTCCTCATTTACTTCTGCCTTGTCTCCTTTCTCTTGCACTCTCTGTAGCATGGGTGACCAAAATAGTTTATAATAGCCTGGGGTTCCTTAAAGAAAACTGAGAAGGCGCCAGACTCCCTTTGAGGGAGAAACCTGTTTTTCCTTATGGAACCCCAAGAATGTAAACAGACAAGTTCATCTCAGCTCTTAAACTGCTTACTTCTGTATTATGTTACCCGGGTTTTTTTTTTTTTTTAACTAAAATAGTTATTGCAACAGAGATTACTCTTGGGTTTTTAAGGAAGAGTGTGGTATAGACACTTAAAAATATCTTTGTTCGAAAATGTTTTTTTCTCTGAGTGTACTGTAAAAACATCACATGGTCTAGCCTCATAAAAATTCTTTTTTTTTTTTTTTTGAGACGGAATCTCGCTCTGTGGCCCAGGCTGGAGTGCAGTGGCCAAATCTCAGCTCACTACAAGCTCTGCTTCCCGGGTTTATGCCATTCTTCTGCCTCAGCCTCCCGAGTAGCTGGGACTACAGGCGCCCGCCACCTTGCCCAGCTAGTTTTTTGCATTTTTTAGTAGAGACGGGGTTTCACCGTGTTAGCCAGGATGGTCTCGATCTCCTGACCTCGTGATCCGCCCGTCTCGGCCTCCCAAAGTGCTGGGATTACAGGCTTGAGCCACCGCGCCCGGCCAAAAATTCTCCCTTTTTGGAGACCAGGATTCAATTTCATACTTATCCCTGCCAGATACTAAAAAGTGTCAAAATTTGGCATAGGGGTTAAAAACTATAAACCCAGCCCAAAACAGAATGATCTTTGCTTGTGTAATCTTTAATAAATAAGACATTGATATTAGTTTAATAAAAATAGCTACATGTCAAATTTAGTGAGATTACCATAACTTCTAATCTTATGGCTTTAGGTGGTCTACTCCACAGGCAGCAAGGTTTGTTATCAGCTTTGTTTCAAGCTAAACTATAAACTAAGTTCCTCCCAAAGTTAGTTTGGCCTATGCCCAGGAATGAACAAGGATAGCTTGGAGGTTAAAAGCAAAATGGAGTCAGTTAGGTCAAATATTTTCACTGTCTCAGTTATAATTTTGTAATGGTGGTTCCATAGCTTTAAATGATGACTATTACAGTTTTCATAAAAAATCTAGGTAAATAATTAAAATGAAATAATTAGGTAAATGTAATAGGATAAATACTTGTAGACAAACTCATAATTTAGAATATAAAGTTATATTAAACTAAATGATAAACATTTCATTATTTGGGTATTTTCCAATAAAAATATATTTATAGGAAAACATTCTTTGTTAAAAAAAAAAACTGTCATTTTAAAAAAGGTGAACTTGGCCAGGCATGGTGGCTCATGTCTGTAATCCCAGCACTTTGGGAGGCCGAGTCAGGCAGATCAAGAGGTCAGGAGATCGAGACTATCCTGGCTAACATGGTGAAACCCTGTCTCTACCAAAAATACAAAAAATTAGCTGGGCCTGGTGTTGGACACCTGTAGTCCCAGCTACTTGGGAGGCTGAGGCACGAGAGTGGCATGAACCTGGGAGGTGGAGCTTGCAGTGAGCCAAGATCGCGCCACTGCATGCCAGCCTGGGTGACAGAGTGAGGCTCCATCTCAAAAAAAAAACAAAAAAGGGTGAACAGTGGCCGGCACTGTGGCTCACGCCTATAATCCCAGCACTTTGGGAGTCCAAGGTGGGCGGATCAGCTGAGGTCAGGAGTTCAAGACCTGCCTGGCCAACATGGAGAAACCTTGTCTCTACTAAAAATACAAAAAATTTTCTGGGCATGGTCGTGGGCACCTGTAATCCCTGCTACTCGGGAGGTTGAGGCAGGAGAATTGCTTGAACCCAGGAGGCGGTGGTTGCAGTGAGCCAAGATCGTGCCACTGCACTCCAGCCTGGGCAACAGAGCAACACTCCATCTCAAAAAAAAAAAAAAAGAAGTGAACAATTTTTTGTCTAATTCAAAGCTTATGTAAAGGTCATGTATAAAACCAGGTAAAATGAACCAGGAAATAAAAGAGATATAAAGAAACTTATAAAAATAAAGAGGGTTTTTTTTTTTTTTGGTAAGAAACTTAAAGAGAAATAAGTTCATGTAAGAAAGAATCTTGTATGATAAATTTAATCGTAGAGTAAAATGACTGGTTGTTTAAGAAGGAGGGATGTTCAGGACAAACGACAAACCAGAAAGTCCAAGCATGTGATGAACCATCTGTGTAAGTCACAATAAGAGGATTTATTTTTTAAAAAGCCAAAAACTTTTATATGATCAAGTTATTATTAACTTTTGGTTTGCTTAGGAAAAAAACTGAGATTTAAAAAAATTTTTAAATTAAGGTTATTACATCCATGTATCTCTCTGCATGCACTTTTAAAGTACTTGTGACAATGAGTTACAGGGCTTGGACTCCTGTGTCTAAAAAGGACATCAAGTCCTGCTAAATTTCAAATGCTGACAGTAATTGAAGACCCATCTTCAGGCTCAGTAGAAGATGCCAATCAAAATAAACTGCATTCCTGAAACACAGGGCTAAAAATTAAAGCTATTAGACTTCTCCAGGCCCAGGGACTACTGGGGAAGAGGTGGATGAGTGAGACTACGTGGGCTGATTTTGAGAGATGAAATATGTTCATTTTCTCTATGAATTAATCATTAAAGTTAAAGGCACACTGATGCAACCCCTGTGTCAGATTAACAAGGTTTTAATGAAGCATTAACCAACTCCTTAATAAAGGCCACCACACAGGTCAGTTTCTATTTTTTACTGATAAAAACATTATACTGATAAGCATACTTGGAACTAAATTTTTTCATATATTCTAAATGTTTCCCTAGGACTGATTCTGAGAAGTATAATTGTTCTTTCTGCATATTTTTAAGACTTCTAAAAAAATAACACAATGCCAAACTGTCCTACAGAAAGGCTATTAAACACTCACCACAGGCCAGACGCAGTGGCTCACGCCTGTCATTCTAGCACTTTAGGAGGCAGAGGCAGGTGGATCGCTTGAATTCAGTAGTTCAAAACCAGCTGGCCAACATAGTGAAACCCCATCTCTACAAAAACTACAAAAACATTAGTTTAGCATGGTGGGATGCACCTGTAGTCCCAACTACTTGAGGGGCTGAGGCAGGAGGATCGCTTGAACCTGGGAGGTCAAGGTTTGCAGTGAGCCGAGATCGCATCACTGCACTCCGGTCTGGGTGACAAAGTGACATTCTATCTCAAAACGAACACAAAAAACAAACAAACAAAAAAACCACTCATCATCAGGTTATGAAATAAGTTGGGTGTTTTCATTGCTTCCTTATTACCTTTAAAAAAGTATTTTTTCATTTTCTCAAAAAATATGCAATTATGTTAATACAATAAGGCTGAATATATTTTTTAAATGCTTTTTGCCATTTATGTCTTTTTGTGTGTAAATTATCTCTTCATGTCCTTTGTGCATTTTTATATAGAGATAGTTCATCTGTTTCTTACCATTGTATAATAACTTAATTTTACTGCAAGTGTTTTCCCCCCAGAGTTTTATTTCAATGCATCTAAACTGGTGGGCCCCTTTTGAGTCTTTGCTATAAACCTTATAAACCATGGATCCAGATTTAGAAAATAAAAATAATCAACAAATAATTGTTTATTAATTATACCCCAAATAAATGTGGGACACACCTATACTAAAAATTTATTTGCTATTTATCTGAAATTTATTCTTTTTGTTTTTTGTTGGTTTTTTTTGAGATGAAGTCTTGCTCTGTTGCCCAGGCTGGAGTGCAATGGTGTGATCTCAGCTCACTGCAACCTCTGCCTCCTGGGTTCAAGCGATTCTCCTGCCTCAGCCTCCCAAGTAGCTTGGATTACAGGTGCGTGCCACCACACCCTGCTGATTTTTGTATTGTTAGTAGAGATGGGGTTTCACCATATTGGCCAGGCTGGTCTCGAACTCCTGACCTCAGGTTATCCGCCTGCCTCAGCCTCCCAAAGTGCTGAGATTACAGGCATGAGCCACCATGCCCGGACTTTTCTGAAATTTAAATGTAACTGAAAATGCTGTATTCTCAGAGCCCTAACTAGAGGCCACAACTGTAGTGGAATGTGGCTGAATTGGATATCAGGTTTTAAAGTCAGCACGTTTGGCAAAAATACTGAAGGCCAAAAGTGCCCTTAAATGTTCTTTAAATAGCTTTCAACATTGAGTATGCTTGAAGTTTCGCCTTCCATTCTATATGGTAATTCTCATGCACTGTAAAGTTAAGAACCTTTCAGGGAATAAAAGGTCATTCAAACCATCTCACTCTTGTGACCACAGGTATGAGGAGGAAAAACTTGGGGAAGTCAACATGTTCCTGCTTGCCTAAAGGCTTTATTATGTTTTATATCAGTTGTCTAAAATGTTTAAACAAGTATTTATTGGTAGTTTTGCTAGTTAAACAAGATAAAATAGTGAAGTTCCTCTCACATGGGCATAATGTTCTCAAGTCAGCTCTCAAGAAAAACATGACCACAGTGTAACTCCGCTTAGTTATTTTTATACAGTTATCCTTCAATCCACGCTCCCCAAATCCCTCAGTCTAAATTTTATTTTCAGCAAACATCCTACCCTCAAATTACTTCTAGATATTTTTCTTTTGGTAGAAATTGTGTGTTTTGGATCATTCAGTAGCTACTTGAGAGCAGTGGTGGTGAAGGCCTCCTATCTGTCCTGGTGCAATAGTATCCTGTTCTGCGCCCATTGTTTCTTTTTATGGATGCTTTTCTAAAAAGTTTGCCCAACATTTTATTTCAGCGAAATACACCTAGTGATACTCAGAAGTTTCAAAGCAATCATTAGCCAGGAGTCCAAAACAAAATGAACAGAATGATGTATTCATTTCTCTTGAGCATTGTTCATAAATGACACTTAAATCTTATTTATTTCTAGCACATTCAAAATATTCCCATGAAACAAAAAAATTGTAATCCTAGCCAAAGTTCCTTTTTTTTTTTTTTTTGAGATGGAGTTTTGCTCTGTCGCCCAGCCTGGAGTGCAGTGGTGCAATCTTGGCTCACTGTAACCTCCACCTGCACGGGTTCAAGCAAGTCTCCTGCCTCACCATCTCAAGTAGCTGGGACTACAGGCACGCATCACCATGCCCGGCTAATTTTTGGTATTTTTAGTAGAGATGGGGTTTCACCATGCTGGACAGGCTGGTCTCGAAATCCTGACCTTGTGATCCGCCTGCCTGGGCCTTCCAAAGTGGTGGGATTACAGACATGAGCCACCGCGCCCAGTCACCAAAGTTCATTTTAATAGGATTTGGACTATAAAAAAGACATTGTCAGATTGTCTACAGTTCACTCAATATATTTATATCTATATCTACAGTTACATATATATTCTATATATTTATATTAATACATGCATTTAAATGTTCACTTAGACTTTCATCTTACATGTTAGATATATTGCTTTTGTTGGTTAATGTTATCTAAGCACACTAACCTTATATGTCTGGTATAAAAGAATCACCTGGCTCTATTCATACTGCTATGGTCTTTGGGAAATCTTGTTCAGTTTTGAATAGATTGGCAGCACAAGGAGAAACTCAAACATTCACAAATACATACACATAAATACACATTCCTATATATGTACACATCTATGCATATAGGTATGTGCAAACATATATATACATATATATTTGAAGTTTGTATTTATCATGAAAAAATTCAAATGCACAAAAGTAGATGGATTGGTAAAATCAACTTCCATGTACCCAATACTCAATTTCAGTGATTATCAACTTTTTCACAATATCTATTTTAGTAAATTATTTTGCAGTGTAACATACATACAGAAGAATATACAGATCATAAGTGTATAGCTCAATGAATTATCACAAAGTGACCACACCCAGATAACCACTACCCAGATGAAGACATAAACTTTACCAGCACTGCAGAAACCCCAGGCTCTCCTACTCACTACATCCTTGTAACTCCCACAAGGAAACTATTATCTTGACTTCTAACATTTCAGATTCGTTTTGCCTGTTTTGAATTTTATATAAATGGAATCATACAAATGTTTAACTTTTTTTGCTTAGCATCATATTTGTCAGATGGATATATGTTGTCATGCTTAATAGTAATTTTATGAAACTACACTACAAATTCTTTATCCATTCTACTATAGATGGACATTTGAGTTCTGTTTTGGTGAACATATATTTTAGTGAATATATGTAGGCATTTAAAGCTAGGAGTGGGATTTCTGGGTTATAGAATGTGTGTGCCAAACAATTTTCCACAAATGTTCACTCTCATCAGCAGTGTATAAGCATTCTAGTTGTTCCACATCCTTATCAACACTTGGAATTGTCACTCTTTCAAATTGTAGCTATTTTAATGCTTGTATTGCTGCATCTCATTGAGGCTTCAATTCATAGTTTCTTGATGAGTAATAAGATTGAATATATTTTCATTTTTGTCTACCATTGGCTACCTACAGAAGAAGAATATTTGCTGGCTGTATTCAAGTAACTGTTCTCCTATGGATTATCATTGTTGTTTTAATAACTTCATTGAGCTATAATTTACATACCATGCAATTCACTCACGTTATGTGCTCAATGATTTTTAGTGAATTTACCAAGCTGTGCGATCATCACAATAATACAGTTTTTGGAACATTTCTATCACCCCAATAAGACCACTCATGCCCTTTAACATTTAATCCCCCTTTCCACACCCACCTTCAGGAAACCATTCATCTACTTTCTCACTCTATACATTTGCCTTTTCTGTCTCTTCTAGGGCTTTATTTCATTTTTATAAATTAACAAATTAGTAATGTTATTTATCCATCAGTTTCTGCGTCTGTGGCTAATATAAATTCACCCTTGAGAGACAGGTCTATTTTTAGTGTTCTGGCAAGTAAGCTGTCTCCAGATCTTGAATTGTCCTGGATTCTCCTGGGTTCTGCAGTGTCAATGCTCTTCAGCTAAAGACCACCAGGAACACAACTGTAGTTGGATTTATTTCCTTGTTGCAGAAAGGGAGAATGCACACCATGAGGCACCATGGGACATCTCGGTAAGAGGGGATTGGAAAGAAATGTATAAGAATTAAGCTTGTGCTTGGTGGTTTGGGGAGTGTTTAAAAGAGGTGGAGCTTTGCTCTGGATCAAATGCTGCCAGGAAGCAGGGGGTAATTCTTAAAATTGGTTATCTAATCACTCTTATCTAGAAGGAGAGCGGACTAGTCTGAGGCTTAAGTTGTAATTGGTAAAGAAGCAGCAATCACTATTCTTAGGCAAGATGGGGGATGTTTGGTCATTTTGTGGTTTGGACCACGTTTGGGTTTCAGTGGATTGTTGAGACGTGATTACAGAGGGTTACAGGGTTTTTGTCTTACTACATCAACCTCACAGCAAGGCCTTGTCTGATGTTCATGTTCTGTGAAATTGCTTATATTTGGCAGGAGAATGCCAAGTCCTATCTGTAAGAACCAGGCCAACTCCTCAAGTTAATGGCTGCTTTTCTCTTTCTCTTTCTCATCAAAATAATGGCATCCAGTGGGTACCTTGTCTACACAACAACCTCCAGCCACTCACTCCTCTGTATTATATAATTTTGCCCTTTTATTTGACACTTCTACATAAATACTAGATTACTGGGTAAATTCTAACATTCAACCTCAACTTGTGACACCGTTTATAGATTTATAAATGTTCTGTGTTTCGTCTTATAAGTGAAGCCGTGAACCACAATATTAGCACTTTGTTTGCTTTCTTTCATGACTCTAGGAATCTTTTAATGAAGCAATATTTGCAGTTCATGTAGCTAACAGAGTGTTTCCACACAGAATATAAAAACTCTTATTAAAATGTTTAAAGATTATTAAAAATGCATACAAGACAAAACAAACAAAAGCAGAAAGTTGGTTTGTGGGCATAAATTTGGAAGTAGAATTAGTTTTATGACTAGAATATATCCATCTATGTTACAGAGTTACACTCTTGTCTTTCCTGAGTGATACTTTAGTATTTGCATCTGTGGCTTTCATTTTTCCAGTTTCTGCTGGCCGAAAAGAACCCCCCTTCTGGTTGCAACTTCTATGTTAGCTTATAAATAGCTTTTATGTTAGCTAAGTTATGTCCTGAGAACCATTGCTTATCCTAAAGCTTAATGTTTTTCATGCCTCGGCTCCAATCTACCATGACTTATATTTATTTTATTATTTTATTTTATTTATTTTTGAGATGGAGTCTCGCTCTGATGTCCAGGCTGGAGTGCAGTAGAGTGATCTTGGCTTACTGCAACCTCTGTCTCCTGGGTTCAAGCAATTCTCCAGTCTCAGCCTCCTGAGTAGCTGGGATTACATGTGTGTGCCACCATGCCCAGTTAATTTTTATATTTTTAGTAGAGACAGGATTTCTCCATGTTGGCCAGGCTGGTCTTGAACTCCTGACCTCAGGTGATCCACCCACCTCAGCCTCCCAAAGTACTACGGTTACAGGTGTGAGTCACTGTACCTGGCCACTAGTTGCATTTATAAGCCTATTGTTCAGGATAAGTTTTATTTCCAAGCTATAGTATTTACACTAACAGGGAAGGAGGTGTAGGAGAGGAAAAACTTTTACTCTCTTAATTATGTACTTCGGGCCTGTAAATTAAGTTGACAAAAGACATGCAATTAACAGGAGAAAAAGCACACAAATTTTATTAATATTTTTACATGCATGGCAGCCTCACAGATAAGAAGTGAAACCCTAAAGATGTAGTTAAATGTAGGAGATTATATACCATTTTAACAAAGGGCAATAAATTGTGGAGAGGTGACTAGTCAAAAGAAAGAGACTTGGGTTCCTAAGGGCAGTAAATTATGGGAAGGTGACTACGAAATGTATGGTAGATAAGAAGTGTGTAGTAAGGTTTGTTTGGCAGATTCAGTTTGGTACCATCTCAGGTCTTCCTGGTAGAGAAGAAGGGAACACCTTTACAAAGGAAAGTGTATGTCATCTTTCCAAAGGGAAATTTATTCTCTGCTTTTAGGTGAAAAGTGGAAAGGGAGAGAGCTCTTCCTGTGTCTACTGTTTCTCAATTGCCTTCAGCTCAAAATAATCTTTATGCCAAAGTGTCATATTTTTGGGGTGGCATATTCTAATCCTTTCCAGGGGTGGTTGATAACTCACATTTTATCTATTGGGCTATCACAGTTTTATGTCAAAAAATGAAGGACAATGAGGTGATCTTTTTCTTCTAGAAAATCTTCAAAAGCCCATTCATTTACAGGGATACAACTAGTGTTACAGGTAGAGGGTCTTGACTGCAAGTTGTCCAGGTTCTTGGCATTTTGAACAAAGAATTGGACAAAACACACAGGAAAGCAAGGAATGAATGAAGCAACAAAAGCTGAGATTTATTGAAAGTGAAATTACACTCCACAGTGTGAGAGTGGACAGAGCAGCAGCTCAAGGGCCCCAGATACAGAATCTTCTCAGGTCCAAATACCCACTAGGGGTTTTCCATTGGCCACTTGGTGTTCACCTCATGTAAAGGAAGTAGTGGCTTACAGTCAGTCTGATTGGTTGTGGAAAGCAACCAATCAGAAGCTGAAGTGAAGTTACAAAGATTACATGCCTATGCAAACATCTGATTGGCTGCAGAAAGCAACTAATCAGAGGCTGAGATGAAGTTACAAAGTTGTACTTCTATGCAAATGAAGACTTGACCTGCAATCAGTCTGATTGGTTGCACATAGCAACCAATCAGAGACTGAAGCGAAATTACAAAGTTACACTCCGAGGCAAACATCTGATTGGTTGCAGAACACAATCAATCAGAGGTACTTTCAGTTTCCCATATGCCACACAGAAAAGGTGGGAGTTTGCAAAGGGAGTAGCCTCCGCTCCTTTTGTTACTTAGGTGTGGAAAATTGGGTTTTCCTTTCAGTTTAGTTCTAAGTAGTCAGTGTGAAACGGCCTTAGGTTCCTGCCTCCAGATCCTATTCTCCTGCCTCATCTCCCCTCTGAGAAACGTGATCCCCATAAATCTTTATGGGAGACAGAGGGACTGATGGTCTTTCTTCTGTAACTTCTTTATGCTGACTTGGGGCATGATCCCTACCAGTTGAAGATTACAGAACTCTCGCCCTACTCTATCTAGTGGAGACAGGGTGACTTCTTGATGGCCGGGGTGGTGTCTTCACCTGGAACTGGCTAGAAACCTTGTCACATGATCATCTGAAGCTTGATGGTCTCTGTGCAAGAGGAAATGAATTTGGTTAAAAGATTTAATGGGAACTTTGAGGGTGGATACCTATGCCATCAAGAATGTTTGTTACAGAAATGTATTCAAAACATTCTGTTTAATTACGACAAAGGAAGTGACTCCATCCGTTTGCAAGAAGGCAATTAAACTGCAAAAATAAAAAAAAATTTTGAAAAATGGCACTATTATCCAGCCTATAGTAACTATGCAACAAAGACACCGAGGAAAATTGGTTGGCATTTACTTCTCTTTTGGCTGTCTTCTAAACAGGTACTTCTAAACCTGTCTTCCACAGGCTCACAGGTGTAGTGGCAGATGGGAACTTCAGGTTCCTGGTCCAGGGCTTCTGATATCACTCTCTTGATCCTTGAAAGACGTATCCAGCTATCTAATCCTAGGACTTTGACTGCAGAAGGCATGGCCAGTAGCACTGAAAACAGTCCCTTCCATTTGGGTTGTAATTGTTGAGCAGGTGATCCCTCTCTTTCCATGTTTTAACAAGTACCTTATCTCGCGACCTGATTTTAGGTTGCTGATTGTTCCTAGTGTGGGGAGCCTTTGCATTCCAAACTTTTGTAAAGCCTGCTGAAATTGTCCTACGTTGACTAGGTATTTTACTAAACCAACTGTTTCTGGATCAGTAAAGAAATCATTGGTTAAGAATGGCCTTCTGTATAATATTTCATATGGGTTTACATTCATTTTTGCTCCAGGAGTATTATGGGTCCTTAAGAGGGCCATGGGCAGCGAGCTACCCAAGTTTCTGATGTTTCCTGACATAGCTTAGCTAATACTCGTTTTAGAGTTTGGTTAGCCCTTTCTACTTTCCCCAAGGATTGGGCCTCCATGCTGAATGTAAATAGTACTTGATTCCAAGAGCCTCAGCAACCCCTTGAGTTATCTGGGAGATAAAGGATGGGCCATTATCAATTTGGAGGCTCTGAGGTAACCCAAACCTGGGGATTATTTCTTTTAAGAGAACCATTATACCCCATTAACCTTTTCTGTTCTGGTAGGATAAGCTTTGACCCAACCAGTCAAGTTATCTATTAGTATTAACAAAAAGTCATATCCTCTGAAAGCTGGCATATGGGTGAAGTCTAATTGCCAGTCTCCTCCTGGATAAGTTCCTCTCCCCTGCACTGGTTCTATTAGAGGAGGCATGTTGTTTCCTTGCTTGTTAAGCGCAAACAGTGAGCAGGCTTAATAAACCTGCTTAGCCACTGAAGCTAAGTTAGACCCAGTAAAGAGCTGGTTAACATGGCCACAGTTACATCCCTCCCTACATGGAAAGAGGCATGCACAGCTTTTTATAACTTTCCACTGGGCTGTCTGAGGGAGATAAGTTTTTGACCCCATATACCACCAGGATCCTTTTTTTGTGTCCCCCTTGTTCCTCTATTAACTGTTCTTTCTGTAGTGTGTACTCAGGTTCTTTTGGGGAATCATAGAAAGAAAGTAGGGCTAGGATCTGTTGGGATTGCACCCTGAGGGATACGGCTTTGGTTGTCTATCAGCCTTTCTGTTCCCTTGTGCTATAGGGGTTAAGTCCCTTTGATGCCCCCACAGTGAATTATAGCTACGGCCTTTGGCGAGTGTATTGCTTCCAATAGCTGAAGAATTTCAGGCCCACACTTTATAGAGGACCATTTGCTAGTTAGAAACCCCTTTTCTTTCCAGACTGTAGCATGAGCATGAACCACAAGGAATGCATATTTAGAATCTATATAGATGTTAAACTTTTTTCTTGTCCCCACATTAATGCTCAAGTAAGAGCAATAGTTTCAGCCTTTTGTGCTGATGTGCCAAGGAGCAGTGGCTGGGCTTCAATAATTGTGTTATGATTTACTACTGCATATCCAGTTCAGTGCTGTGTCAAACCCCATTTGACACAAAACTACTGCCATCTGTGAACCACTCATCTTCAGAATCTGGGAGAGGCTGGTCTTTTAAAGCAGGTTTGCTAACATGTATTTGCAATGACCTGCTCGCAGGAATGATCAGTTATCGGGCCTGTGGGCAGCAATGAAGCTGGATTCAAAGTGTTGCAGGTTTTAAGGGTGACATCTGGATTGTCTAGGAGCTTTGCCTGGTATTTGGTTAATCTTTCCCCTGTCATCCAGATGTATCCCTTTATCTCTAAGACAGACTTAACCTGATGAGGGGTGAGAACTTCCAGTGGTTGGCTCAGAGCGATTTTAGTGGCTTCCTCCACTAACATAGCAGTGGCTGCTATTGGCTGCAGGCAACTTGGTCACCTTGAGGCCACTCTATCCAACTTCTTTGAAAAGTCGGTGGTTAGTCAGGGTTCTGATCCTAATGTCTGGGCTAGTATGCCCACAGCTATGCCCTTCTTCTCTACTACCTGCAAAGAGTAGGGCTTAGTTAGGTCTCGGATGCCAAGAGCGAGAGCCTGTTTTAACTTGTCAAAGGCTTCTCTCAGTTCTGGCGTTCATTCCATTAGCTCATTTTCAGGCCCCTTTGTTGCTTCCTACAGGGGCTTTGCTATGAGTCTGAAATTTGGTACCCATATTCTGCAAAACCTGGCCATTCCCAAAAAGGAACAAAGCTGCTACTTGGTATGGCAGGGTGGGGGGCTTGGGGAGGGGGCAGGGGGCAAATGACATATGGCTTGCCCTCGTTCTGCGGATATTTGTCAGGCTCTGGGTGTTAAGACATACCCTAAATATTGCACCCGTTGGAGGATAATCTGTGCCTTCTTTTTGGATACTTTGTATACCCTATCTGCCAGGAAATTCAAAGTTTTTATAGTAGTTTGGTCAGAAACCTCCTGGGTTTGGGATACACACAAGAAAGTCATCCACATACTGGAGTATACCCCCATTTTTCACTTTCAAATCCTTCAGATCCCTCTTCAAGGCTCGGGCAATCAAACGGGAGCTATCCTGAATGCCCTAAGGGAGCACGGTCCAAGTATACTACTGTTTTTCCCTCATATTAGGATTTTCCCATTCTAAGGCAAAAAGGTATTGGGACTCTGGGGCCAGAGGGATGGAGAAGAAAGCATCTTTTAGGTCTAGGACTGAGAACCATTTTGCATCTCCTGGTACCTGAGCCATGAGGGTATATGGATCTGCCACCAGTGGGTGGATGGAGATAATAGCCTCATTAATTACTCTCAGGTCCTGTACTAACAGGTATTCCCCCAAAGCCTTTAGAATGAGTATTACAGGGAGAACTACAGGGTTTTAAGAGCCCATGTAATAAGTAATACCTCAACTATGGGTGCTAGGCCTTTTCTTGCTTCCTGCTTAATTGGATATTATTTTCAATTGGGAAACTAGCTGAGGTCTTTAAAATGTATTTTGACTGGCACTGCTGTTTTAGCCTTCCCTGGTGTTCCAGTATACCAATGCCAATGGGTTAACCTGTTTATTAATGTGATCTGGAATGTTGTATTTTTGACTATCAGCAATTTCACTGGGTGATGCTTAAATTGCAGTAGTGTCCCCATTTTAACCATAATATATCTTCCCAATAGGGGGATTGGGCAACTTGGTACTACTAGGAAATCCCGTTGGAAGAGCTGTTTCTCAAATTGACAAATCAAAGGAGGAGTAAAGAATCTTGTTTCTCAACTGCATCAAAAAGTGGGCAAAGGATATGAACAGACACTTCTCAAAAGAAGACATTTATGCAGCCAACAAACATATGAAAAAATGCTCATCACTGGTCGTTAGAGAAATGCAAATCAAAACCACAATGAGATACCATCTCACACCAGTTAGAATGGCGATCATTAAAAAGTCAGGAAACAATAGGCTAGTGAGGCTGTGGAGAAGTAGGAACACTTATACACTGTTGGTGGGAGTGTAAATTAGTTCAACCATTGTGGAAGACAGTGTGGTGATTCCTCAAGGATCTAGAACCAGAAATACCAGTTGACCCAGCAATCCCATTAGTGGATATACACCCAAAGGATTATAAATCATTCTACTATAAAGACACATGCACACATATATTTATTGCAGCACTATTTACCACAGCAAAGACTTGGAACCAACCCAAATGTCCATCAGTGATAGACTGGATAAAGAAAATATGGCACATATACACCATGGAATACTATGCAGCCACAAAAAAGAATGAGTTAATGTCCTTTGCAAGGACATGGATGAAGTTGGAAACCATCATTCTTAGCAAACTAACACAGGAACAGAAAACCAAACACCACATGTTCTCACTAATAAGTGGGAGTTGAACAATGAGAACACATGGACAGAAGGAGGGGAATATAACATACCGAGGCCTGTTGGGGGGTTGGGGGCAAGGGGAGGGAGAGCATTAGGACAAATACCTGATGCATATGGGACTTAAAACCTAGATGATGGCTGGGCGCCGTGGCTCACGCCTGTAATCCCAGCACTTTGGGAGGTTGAGATGAGCAGATCACGAGGTCAGGAGATCGAGACCATCCTGGCTAACATGGTGAAACCCCATCTCTAGTAAAAATACAAAAAATTAGCCGGGCGTGGTGGCAGGCACCTGTAGTCCCAGCTACTCGGGAGGCTGAGGCAGGAGAATGGCATGAACCTGGGAGGCGGACCTTGCAGTGAGCTGAGATCGCACCACTGCACTCCAGCCTGGGCAACAGAGCAAGACTCTGTCTCAAGAAAAAAAAAAAACCTAGCTGACGGGTCAATAGGTGCAGCAAACCACCATGGCACATGTATACCTATGTAACAAACCTACACATTCTGCACATGTATCCCAGAACTTAAAGTAAAATAAAATAAAAACTTGTTTGTGGCTTCCCTTATGTTCCCATAACACTTGTGGCCTGGGAGGAATGCTTTCCTGCCTAAGCAGTAAGTACAGAGCAATTTGCCCCTGTATCAAAAAGAAACTGAATTTGGGTGCCCATGACGTCCAGAGTTACCTGGGGCTTCTCAGTAGTAATTACAATGTTCTGGGACAGGGGCAGTGAGGAAGACCCCAAGCCCCTTCAGTCTTCATCTCATTCTTCCTTTTGCATTGCTAGAGTTTTGACTGACTGAGCCTCTCAGTGGGAGTATGGGCAGTTAATTCTCCAGTGCCAGGGGTCATGACTGGTGCCTTTGCATTGCTGGCAGGGGACTGGCGGGGACTTAGTACCTTCCTTTGTCCAATGTCTGCTTTTCTTGCATTTGAAGCAAGAGCCTTTGCTGGCATTATCTTTATGGCCCTTCGGGTTTCCCTTAGACACTCTTTGGACATTCAGGGCATCGCCAATGATGGATGCCATAATTTTGGCTTGCCATTTTGTTTACTCTGTTTCCTTTTTCCTTCCTTCAGGTCACGATTGTTATAAACCATAAATGTGATATAAATAAGCTGATTTTGATTAGTTTGTGGCCCCATCTGTAGCTTTTGGAGCTTATCTCTAATGTCTGGGGCAGATTGGCCAATGAAATACTGTGCTATTAATATTTTGCCTTCGGGAGAGGAGGGTCCAGATTAGTATATTTTTTAAAGGCTCCCTCCAGCCTGCCATAAAACATGGCTGGATTTTTCTCCTTGCCTTGTGTAACCTCCCTTACTTTATCATAGTTTACTGCCTTAGTTATTCCCTTTCTCATTTCTCCAAGAAATTTATCCTGGTTGTTCATTCCCTTAGGAGTGTTATAGTCCCAAATTAGGATCAATAGTGGGAACTGTGTCTGGGCCAGGGTGATTGCCCTGAGGGTTTTGGCAAATAATTCATTGCTTCCGGGTAGGTGGCCTCAAAGATTCATTCTTTTTCTGAGGGTGTGCAACAGGTTGCTAGAATGAATTGAACATCTCTCCATGAGAGATCAAAGGCTAAGATGAAAGGTTGGAACCCATCTGTAAATTTCCTAGGATTCTCAGAATAGCTTCCTAGCTTTTCCTTACACTGTATATATCAGTTATAGAGAAGGGGGCCTGCACTAGGACTGGCCCCTTGGTTCCTGCTACTTCCCTAAGAGGTAGCAGGGCTGGAGAGAGAATTGAATATGGCATTCCTCTCCGAATGTGACGGGGATTTAGTAGGGTGTTTGCTCCTGGGTTTTAGCCTCAGGAGCACTTGGCAAGGGGCTATATGGGGGTGGTTGCTGTTCACCCTGAGAGACAGCTAGCCCTTGTAAAAGGGGGTGATATATAATATCTAGTTTTGCCTTAGCACTTTCCTTTGGGGGGTGGGTTCTGGGAGTTTCACAGATTGTTAAGTTTTTGATATTGGATCATAAAAGCCTGTACATATGGGACTTCTGACCATCTTCCTGGCCTCTTGTAAAGTAGGTCCAACTGCAGGATGGTGTCATAATTAAGGCTATCATGACTTTGGACATTGACTGCCCATTGTTGGGGGCTTGGAAGCTCATACTGGGGCCAAACAGTATTGAAAAAAAAAATTATACATCTTCCCTTTAGAGTGTCAGGGTCAAATTGATTCCAATGGTGGATGATGTAGCCAAGTGAGGAATCCGGTGGAATAGGTCTAGAATTGCCCACAGTGGAATGAGGTGGAATAGATTGAGAGTTGTCCATAGTGGTCTGGAAAAGAGAAGAGGACTTTGAAAAGTAGAGGGCCCATTAGGTGACCCAAACTTTACCCAGGGCATCCCCCTGAAAAAATTCTGAACCCAGACTGGAGTTCCCAGGGGTGTCCCTACTTTAGGGCCCTGATTTAGTCTGTCAGATGTCTCTGACCTTAAATGGGGGCTGGCACTGCTTTGGGATGGGTCCCTCCACCACTGAGGACCTACTGTGAACTTTTCTTAAGGTTTTTCTATCTCACTTAAAGCAACCCTTTAACCCCTTACATTTAGGCAATAAGTTCCCTTTCACGAATTTCCCCCCTCCCCATGCCCCACACAGACCACCTCCAACATGCCCAGACCCTCTGACTTGTATAACTTTTTTGCAGTCTGTCCTTTAGCCAGATGAGTAGGGGAAGGGAAGAATTTAGCGTAAGAAAAGAAGGTTTAAGTCGCCTGAAATGTGTGTGAGTTCGCCCAGGATGAGCTTCTGCTGCCAACTGCGTCACAGGTAAGGATCAGGGACTATAGCTGGAAGGGACAGAAAAGAGTCCTTCCCTCTTCAAGGCAGGGCAGTCATCCCTGTTCACTCCTTGCCCTTCAGACAACACCAGAGAGTGGCCCTGGCCAGCTCCCCTCAATTGCCAAGGAGCTACTAGAAAACAGCCGCTGAAAGACTGGAAAAGAAAAAAAGGAAAATAACTCAGAAGGAGGAAAAAAGGAACAGGACTCGGAAAAACAGAAACAAGGAAAAGGACTCAGGTCCCTCACCCCAACCCGGCAGTGTTAGTCAGATGCTTCCACATGGAGGCCTTTCAGTTTCACCGGAGAGACGCCCTGGCCAGAAACTTGCAGTTGTCGCCGTGCTTAGGCGCTGTCCACCGCGAGTTCCGAGTTGGAAAGGAAAAGAGAGAAAGATTCCCCTGTATGTAGCAGAGAGGAGAAGAAGAAAGGAGAAAAATAAATCTCAAACTTTAGGCTTCCCTCCTACCTGGCTCGCCAGACCAGTAGAGGATCTTGACTGCAAGTTGTCCAGATTCTTGGTGTTTTGAACGAAGAATTGGACAAAATGCACAGCAAAGCAAGGAAAGCAGAGATTTATTGAAAGTGAAAGTACACTTCCCAGTGTGGGAGTGAGCCCGAGCAGCAGCTGAAGGACCCCAGATACAAAATCTTCTCAGGTCCAAATACCCGCTAGAGGTTTCCCATTGGCCATCCTACTTGGTGTTCGCCTCATGTAAATGAAGTGGTGGCCAGCAATCAGAGGCTAATGTTACAAAGTTGCACTTCCATACAAATGAAGACTCGGCCCACAGTCAGTCTCATTGGTTGCAGACAGCAAGTTGTCCAGGTTCTTGGCGTTTTGAACAAATAATTGTACTAAACGCACAGTAAAGCTAGCAAAGAACGAAGGAAGGAAAGCAGAGATTTATTTAAAGTGAAAGTACACTCCACAGTGTGGGAGCAGGCCAGGCAGCAGCTCAAGGGCCCCAGATACAGAATCTTGCCAGGTCCAAATACCCCCTAGAGGTTTCCCATTGGCCACTTACTTGGTGCTCACCTCATGTAAATGAAGTGGTGGCCCGCAATCAGAGGCTAAAGAGAAGTTACAATGTTGCACTTCTATGCAAAGGAAGACTTGGCCCGCAATCAGTCTGATTGGTTGGCGATGGCAACCAATCAGAGGCTGAAGTGAAGTTACAAAGTTACACTCTCTGTAAACATCTGATTAGTTGCAGAAAGCAATCAATCAGAGGTACTTTCAATTTTCCAGCTGCAGCACAGAAAATGTGGGGGTTTGCAAAGGGAGTGGCCTCTGGGCCTTTTGTTACTTAGGAGTGGAAAGTTAGGGTTTTCCTTTCCAAATGGCTCTAGGAAGTCAGTGAGAAACGGCCTTAGGTTCCCTGCTTCCAGACCATGTTCTCCTACCTCACTAGTAGAGAACAGTGTGCACTTCCTGAAAATGGAAGCAGTTTTGCTAATAATTTTAACTTGACAGAAAAGTAGGGTGATCAGATAAAATACCCTATGTCCCAAGGAATAGTTGGAATGTACTTAAATTATTTTTCATTGATTATCTGAAATTAAAATTTACCTGGGCATATTGTACTTTTATTTGCTATATCGACAATCTTATATAGAAGTCATGGGAAACTCAGAAAAGGTTGTCCAAATTATTCTGGCAGAGAGGAGTAGAAGAAACAAATGCCATTTAGGCTGGGTGCAGTGGCTCACATCTGTAACCCGAGCACTTTGGGAAGCCGAAGCAGATCATGAGGCCAGGAGATCGAGACTATCCTGGCCAGTATGGTGAAACCCCATCTCTACTAAAAATACAAAAATTAGCTGGGCGTCGTGGTGCGTGCCTATAATCCCAGCTACTCGAGAGGTTGAGGCAGGAGAATCGCTTGGACCAGGGAGTCGGAGGTTGCAGTGAGCCAAGATGGCACCACTGCACTCCAGCCTGGTGACAGAGCGAGATTCCGTCTCAAAAACAAGAAACAAAACAAAACAAATGCCATTAAAAATGTAAACAAACAAACAACAAAACTGTGGGGCCGGGCGTGGTGGCTCACATCTGTAATCCCCGCACTGTGGGAGACCGAGGCAGGCGGATCACCTGAGGTCAGGAGTTTGAGAATAGCCTAGCCTGGCCAACATGGTGAAACCCCATTTCTACTAAAAATACAAAAAAATAACTGGGCATGGTGGCTGGCGCCTGTAATCCCAGCTACTTGGGAGGTTGAGGCACGAGAATCGCTTGAACCTGGGAGGCAGAGGTTGCAGTGAGTTAAGATCGAGCCACTGTACTCCAGCCTAGGCAACAGAGAGGCTCTGTTGCAACCAAAAAAAAAAAAAAAAAAAAAATTGTGGTAAAATATACATAATAGAAAACTTACCGTCTAACCATTTTTAAGTGTACACTTCTGTGACATTAGCATATTTGCATGGTTGTGCAGTCATCACCATTCATCCTAACTTTTTCACCAACCCATACTGAAGCTCTATACCATTAAACAGTAAATCCCCATCCCTCCTTCCCTAGACTCTACAACCACTGCTCTACTTTCTGTCTCTACGAATATAACAGCACCATACTATTGGCGGTAAATCAGAGTTGGCAAATGCAATCTGAAGCAAAGGAGAGGAGAAAGTCATAACCCTCAAGTTTTACGGTCCCATTAAAAGTATTAGTACTTTGAGAAAAGGACCTTCACGATCATGGGGAGAATGAAGGAAACACTCCATTTCTTTCCAGTTTGCAACTGGAATTGCCACTCTAACTTTCATCTGTTGGCATGGCAACGCCCAGGACACCAACACCCACAACGCAGGTCCTCCATTTTGTGACCTGCGTGGAGGGCGGGGCAATCTCTCTCCGCCACGCCCCGGCGCCGGGTAGACACCGCCGCCAGGTAACCGAGGAACCCAAAGTGAGACAGACGTTGGCCAGGAGAGGCTGGATCCGGAAGTGAGGGGGCCCCTCCGCCCCGCCTCCGAGCCCCGCCCCTGGCCCCTCCCACCGGACCCCGGCTGACCTTGATGACGTGTCCGAATAGGAGTTGGCGAGGTGCGGCCGGCCGGCCCTGCGCGTGCGTGATACGCGCGCCGGTGGAGTCGGTAGCAAGAGTCTGGAGGTCGTTTTCATTGAGAAAGGCTCCGCTTCTCCGGGCTTTTGCTGATGCTGAGCCCAGGGGATTGAGGAAACATCGAGCTTTGGAGTGGAAAAGGTTGCAGACTTTTAGACGCCCAAGTCGTTGTGGTCTCAGTCTCCAGAGTGGCTGCGTTACTGCAGGAAGTCACTCCCCTTTCTTAGGCGCATTATTGGCTGTAAAAGGAGGTTAAATGCCTCTGGAAAACCTCAGGTTTATTTCAGCTTTGAAAGTCCGGTTCCAAATTTAAATCCAGCAGTCGTGTGGCCTGGCCGGTGATGGTCCTGGAGTACTTTCCCCGCGCCTGGGGTCTCTAGGCTCTGTGGATGTAGAGGTGTGGGATGTAGGGGCAGGCACTTACCCGTGGAACTTACATATAAATGGGGGACTGAGACAGCAAACAAACAAACGTGATCCTTCCTGATAGTGGTACATGTGGGATGCCGAGGTTTAAGCAGACGAGTGGTATTAAGAGATTTCAAGGTTTTTGCCAAGAGTGGAAGCTGAGAGGCTTCTGCAGTAAGAAGTCCAGGGCAACTAAGAATTTGGCTTGGACCAGGGTGGTAGCTGTGGGCATGGAAAGTACTGAAAGAATTTAGTCCATAGTTTAGCACCCCAACCAACGGGACTTGTTGAAGGACGGGAGGTAGGGAGTGAGGAAATGAGAAATTTAGGTTCTCCAGGGTTGGGGCCTGAGAAGAGATGGGCAGCGATGCCGTTTCCTGGAAAACTGGGAGAGGATGTGTTTGGGATGAGGGCAGTGAGATATAATGAAGGTCAAATTTTAGGGGTGCTAGAAAAAGAATATAATGAGCAAAAATGTTAGTTTGTTTCCTCCTCTTTCCTATCTGGAGAAAATGTCTGCATCCTTTTGTTGTATTGGAAATCTCCATGACTTCCAAATACAGAATATTTAATTTTTCCCTAGCCCTAAGTTCAGCGAATATGTTGATTTATTTGAGTGAGAGGACGTGAAAGGGAAGCCACCTAGGCACAGTTTTCTGTTCAGGCCCTACCGGATTAGTTTTTGTTATTAAAAAAAAAAAAAGTGCCCTTCTTTGGGCCAAGCAGTGTGCTCAGCGCTTTGCCTCCATTTTTCATTTAATCTTCACAACAACCTTAAGATGAACGTTCTTCTCTAATTCCCAGTTCTCTCTGGATTAACTTGGCTACCCCACTATATGGATCAATTTGCAGGGTCCTATGTCCCTTTGAAAATCTGATGAAAGTTATAAACCTTCCCTGGGAAAAAAGTACAAACACCTGCAATAACTTTAAATAGGAGTTCACCGGCCCTAAACTTTTCTGAGTTTACTATTTCACAAACTTGCCTATTGTTGAATTCTGAGCTGCAGGTTGTGATTCTCTTATGTACTTTAAGATGATGCACTCTTCCGAAGTTTTCGATTGAACTCTAGTGGCCAACTGAATTGACTTTTTCAGATCACTAAAAAGTTTCTCCTTGAAAAATACTTAGAAGATGCAACACACACACACACGTGTGCACATACACACGCGGACACCATATAGCATCATCAGTGGGAAAAGTGACAGAATCTTGCTAAAGGGTGATCATACCATATTAATCCGATTCGCCAGAACTACTTTCTTCACTGAGCTCTCAGATGTGCTCGGGTCTTCCTTTGAAGAAAATAAATGTCAACGCTACCCTCTATTCTACTCCCATTTTCCTCCCCACCCCATATCCACTCTCCCTTAAAGAGATGTGTGCACACAATCACTGCCCAACGCAGGAATGCATCACTGCATCCAATGCTTGGAAACTGTCCGTGAAGATGCCTTTGAGTAGCTGTCTATTTGAGGATTTGTGGCTAATTCCTCCCCATTTGTTTCCTTAGCCTGCTCCCAACCAGGTGTCTCCCGAACTTGTCCCCTTCGCCACCAACTCCGTCTCCATTAGCAGGTGCTTTCTGTCATAGGGACTGGCGTGCCGCGGACAGTGTGATAAAGAAACCGTATGATGGATATGAGAAATTCGTAAGACCCAGCAGCAAACGGGGAGCGGCTGGCGAGCGCTCCACGGCCCCCAAGCGTGGGTGCTCTGGGTCGGAATTTGTAATTCATAATTGGAACGTGAGCGCCGGAACAGCTCTCCCGGTAACCACCCCAGCTGGCGCGCGGAAAACCCGGAAAGTGGATTTGGCCCCCGCTCCCTCCCGGAAACAACTCCTGGTGCCTGCAACCGTTCTCACTGAGCATGTGCAGACGGCGATGCGCATGCTCTATCGCGGTCCGGTTCGGTTTCTGTTGCGGGACCCAGGGTGTCTCCTAGCGCAACCGGAACTAGCTGTCCCGGGGCCGGCCTCCTTTATCTCCTGCGGCCTTGTAGTGGTCTCCGAGCCTCCCCACCCCTTCTTCCCTCTTCACCCCCCAGGCTTGATTGCCCTTTCCCCGAAACAGCTATCATGAGCGCGAGGCTGCCGGTGTTGTCTCCACCTCGGTGGCCGCGGCTGTTGCTGCTGTTGCTGCTCCTGCTGGGGGCGGCTCCTGGCCCGCGCCGGAGCGGCGCTTTCTACCTGCCCGGCCTGGCGCCCGTCAACTTCTGCGACGAAGATAAAAAGAGCGACGAGTGCAAGGTGGGTGAGGCCTGACGAGCCCCCTGATACACTGTCGGAAAGGGAAGTCGCCCCTATCCGGGGGAGCTGATCCTCGGGTGGGAGTGAGGGAAGGGAGTGTAGCAGTGGGTGGGGTCGAGTTTCCCCAGAAGCTTTTGGGGTCGGCCGGGGCTGTGGGTGGGGAGCTCTGGAACAGCTCTTGCAAGAGTAGATTCTGGAGGACTCAGTGGGCCTCAGACTCTCCTCCCGTCTTGCGGGCCAAGTAGCACGAGCAGCTGTATTCAGTTTTCCTGGAACAGGGACCGTGTGGAGCGCCCTTGGAGTTGGGCTTCACGCCTCAGAGCTTTGGAGTTGGATGCACGCAGGTCCACGCGTGAGTGTTCGCTCACAGCCCTGTATCATGTACGCTAAGGAAGCGGGTGACCGACTCCCTGCATGTGAGCAACACTAAGCCTAGTTACAATTTCCATTAGCTTTTAACTTCATTGCTTCCTGTTGAATTGCATTTTCCTGGAACCTCCTGGTTGGTTAGGAGAGCTTGTTCTTTCTAGGACTTTGATATCTCGTATGACAACTGGAAGTTGGTTCCTTATTTGTGGCGTATAACACCCAGAACCGCACAAACTGCATTAATAAAGAGTTGCTGTAATGGTTGAGACACTTGATTTCTGACTTTTAAGTGTAAAAGATACTAATACACAAAAAAAGATACGAGATCTCACTATTTAGTTTCTCTTAGATGGTTTTAAACATTTAAAAGGGGCAAATGATGGGAGACTCTGGTATTTTCCTAGGGCAAGTCTTGAAAACTTTGATCTCTTACAACATTCACACCCAAGGTTTTCATTTAATTGCTAGTAAAAGAGGCGTAAGTAAAGTAACCTGCTTTTAGGTTATATGGTGTAGGGCTTTACAGTATTCATACACAACTATTTGGTTAAGTTTATTTAAAACTTAACATTTGGGGGATGAGGATCTCTTTGAAGCCTTTAATGATTTTAACAATTCAAATAATCATTCAACAAACTTTTACAATCTATAAATAGGCTTATTTATTAAGTTTGATTTTTTAAAAGCTAGTGTTTATTTTATTACTGCTAGCTTTACTATAGCTGTGAATTTTGAGGTTATTTTAGGGCATTAGATAAGCTATTAAATTTTTCATAACATTTGGTAGTTTCTTTTTAGGTTGTCAGCTGTCCTGAATGACATGTTTATACATCTGTGCAAAACCTTGTATCTGAAAAAATATATAAGGATATTTAAGGTTTACCCAAGTCAGCAGTTAACGTTTCAGTACTTAAGTTTATACTCTGCAGTGCAAGAAACTTTTACTCCTTTTTGAGGATTCTGACTGAAAGACTGTTGTGCTTCCAAGTGGAAGGGAGATTTAGACTTGCAAGTACACTGGTTTTTCCATTAAATATTTTAGTAACCAACCTTCAAAGCCTAGTGTTTGGTCTTTAGTTTTAACAGCAGTTGTATATTCTATTCCTAGTGCCTCAAAAATGAAAAATATATTTCCTGCCCTCTAGGAACCTCAAAGTAAGGGATATAAGTTTATGAACAGATTAACAGATTATTGAAATCTGATACACAGGATGATGTCCAAAGTGTTCTAAACCACAAATGAGGAAACATCTGTGGACTAGAGTCTTTAGGGAAAGTTCTGTAGAAGAAGTAACACGGCCAGGTGTGGTGGCTCAGGCCTGTACTTCCTTGGGAGGCCGAGGTGGGCAGATTACCTGAGGTCAGGAGTTTGAGACCAGCCTGACCAATATGGTGAAACCCCATCTGTACTAAGAATACAAAAATTAGCTGGGCGTGGTGGCGGGCACCTGTAATCCCAGCTACTTGGGAGGCTGAGGCAGGGAGAATTGCTTGAACTCGGCAGGCAGAGGTTGCAGTAAGCTGAGATTGTGCCATTGCACTCCAGCCTGGGCGACAGAGCGAGACTTTGTCTCAAAAAAAAAAAAAAAGAAGAAGAAGTGACATTTGAGATGGACTTCGAAAATGAATAAGTGAAACTTACAGGTGGTCTGCCAGTTAGATGATTGTTTTCTCAACAGGTCCTTTGGTAAGTGGCTAGGTTGTGTATTACAGTTGTTTTTTGGTTAATCTTGGGGGTCATTTTGGATTTTTAATTTTCATGGGTATAGGGGTAAAACAGGCAGAGTAGATCATTTTTCTGAAATGTTTGGATTTTTATCTTTATCGCCAGCTACACTCGCGTTTGGTCAATGGAAACAACTCTTAGAAGAGCAGGAGGGTGTACTTCCAGCATTTTTCCTACGATATGGCTAACTGCTGTAGAGAATTTGAAATAAACTTTAATGTTTCTTTTCTTTGCCTTTCAAAGAAGATGCTATAAATAACAGTAAACAGTTGAAATTTGTATTACTTCAATCAAGATATTAATAATTTATTCTCATCCATTTCATATTTGTTAAGGACAGTCTTGTATACATTATTCAGAAAAGTGGAAGGAACTTCTTTTAAAAATTAGAAATGAGAGTCGTGAAGTGGAAATGATTCTTTCCAAAAGATGCTGTTAAGTTAGTGAATCTGAAGTTGGATAAATTCGGCAGGTCGTTGATAATATTACCAGCGGTTTTTCCATCTGTAAAATAGGGATAATCATACTTGATTATGACATATTCCCCTTGAAAGGTATTTTGCATTTCTTAGAGGAAAAGTGCAATATTTGTCATTGTTGTGATAGTGTAGAGATGAAACAAATATATCTTCAACTTATATATAATTTAGGTAGTAGAGTGTTTTTATGTACTGTAAAGTTTGTCTCATGCATTTACCTCAGGATGTAAATTGAGAGAGAATCAGAAGAACTCTGAGGATTTAGTAATTTTCTCTCTTTAAAAATTATCTTATGTTGAATTTACTAGCAGAGAAACAGGAGTCCAGTGAACATAAAATTCGATTTATGTTGCTGTAACTTCTGATTAATTATCTTAGCCTTCATAGATACTGTATGTTTTCATGGCCTCCTTTTTTTAACTTATTTTACATGCACATGCATTTGGATTGAGGTGGTGCACATTCTTACTGCTTTTTATAGCCTATACTATTTCATTTTGTTCCTGTACTATCTATGGTTTGCCTAACCATTCTTACTTGTAGGACATTTAGATTGGGCCCAGTTTTTCTCTATTATAAATAGCTCTGCTACAGTGTATTTAGCAGTAATTATTTGCATATCCCCAAATACAAAATTCTGGGCAAAGATAAGAAGTGTTTTAGTTCCGTGTAGTATTGCCAGATTTCTTTCAACAGCGATAGGTTTGATTTACAGTGCCTTTAACTAAATAATACCTTGTTTTGCCACATTATTTTAATTTTTATTTATCAATTTCATATCAATTTGATGGTCCCTAAGACTTTTTCTTTTTTTTGAGGTGGAGTTTCACTCTTATCACCCAGGCTGGAGTGCAATGGCGCGATCTTGGCTCACTGCAACCTCCACCTCCTGAGTTCTAGCAACTCTCCTGCCTCAGCCCCCTGAGTAACTGGGATTACAGGCACCTGCCACCCCCTATGCCTGGCTAGTTTTTGTATTTTTAGTGGAGACGGAGTTTCACCACATTGGCCATGCTAGTCTCGAACTCCTGAGCTCTCAGGTAATTCGTCTACCTCAGCCTCCCAAAGTGCTGGGATTACAGGCATGAGCCACCACGCCCAGCCTGTACACTTTTTAAATGCTTTGCTTTCATTGCTATTGAAGTTTCTGTGTCTTTTAATGTTTTTCTTTTATTTGCCTTATTTTGTTAGGTTTTGAAACCATAGTAATAAAAGATTGAGCTATGGTATTCCTTTCCTGTAGAATTCGCTTTACTTTCTTCACATCAAGGGACACTGTATGACTGAAATAAGTAGAATAAAGGCCTGCTTATAAGTGAATAGATCTTCCAGGGTAAAATATGCAGTTCTAATTTAGTTTGTAAAAGTGTTGGCTATTTCAGTTAGCTTTGTGCTTTTTAGCTTTAGATCAAATCTTAGTGTGCCGAGTGGCATTCTGATGGCTAAGAGGTGGAGATAGTGAGCAGTTCACCTTTGCTGCTTTTAACTTTCAAGTAATTATTGGATTGTCAACCAGAATTCAGACCTAACAACTAAAAATAGTATTCTCCAAAACTTTAATTCTGCCACTTTTTTACTGTTTGATGGATAGATTATGTTCTCAGATGAAAGATTAAGATTTTTTTTCCTTTGCTGTAAGGAAAAATGACCAATCATACCCCCTAGTGGTTAAAAACAATGTTTAAATGAATTAGTTTAACAACTTTTTAATAAAAAAGAAAATTACTCAATCATACTTTCCTTTCTTGGTAGTTATTTTTAGAAGCATTTTATAAGTTGTGTTTGTATTCTGGGAGCAGTCGTATAAATATTGGAATGAGTCAAATTTAAGAAAGTAGTCCGAATGTTGATCTGAACAGACACAGAATAAATATATATGTACCTGTTTTAATTTTACCATAGAAGTAGTTTGAAGATTTTGAAGTATTTAAAGAAAAAAAAATAATTAGTGTGTGTATTTATTGGTATAGTGATAAATATTTATCGATATTTAGTTTCACGTTCTCATAGTTTTCTCTGGAATAAGAGCATTGATTCTTAGCTTCTGGAAACTCATTAGTGTTTGGGTGTTGCTGTTTCAAATCTGAAATCTGGCACTGGAAGGACTTATTTGACTATGGTAAATACACATTCCAACAATTGTTTCTTCTTCCTCTGAAAAGGTATGTGAAACTGAGAAAGTTTGCCTTTCAGAAATTAAATTTTTAAGTAAAATTATTTTAAGACTGTGATTGTTTGTTATAGTCAATCTGAGAGTTAGAATGAAGAAAGCAACAGAAGTCTGTGAACAAAATTGTCTCTTTCTGCCTGTGGCCCCTCACCAAGGTGGGTGTAAACTTGAACTTCCAAAGGTGTAAACTGGAACATCTGAAACAAATCAGACATACGTTCCACACCTCACGGCCCCAACACAAACACACAGACACACATCACTACAGAGATTGGTCTGTGCACTGTCAACCTTAGAGCCCAGCTGCCCAAACCCTTACTTCCCTATTCTCTCCTGTAGTTTTCTGTCACCATGGTGTCTCAGTAAGTTTTGTAGTTAATTGTAGCTGCTTTACATGTGTCCAACAGTTTCATTCTGTTTTCATTAAAATTAACTATCTATAAAAGGCTTTGGAGGAAATTTGTGAATTTTTTATTTTTTTGCTCCTCTTCTCACTTTTCAAACCTGTTTACTACGTTTTGTGTGTTTTGTATATGCCTTAGCTAAACTTTATAACATCCCTATGATATTTAGATGAGGAAACAGAAGCTCAGTAAGTTTTAGTAGCTGTCTCTAGTATACAAAGCTAGTAAGTAGTAAAGCCAGGATGCAAACAAACCCAAGACTGAGTCCAAAGCCCATGCTCTTGGCCACAGCCTTCTACTCTGAACACTCTTCTTCTCTGCCTCTCCCCTGGGGATCCCTGACCCCTTATCACCCTGGACTTTGACAGTTCCAGAAAACACTCTATATCTACTACATATAATTTTCATTTTATTTTATTTTTTAGAAACAGGGTCTTGCTCTGTTGCCCAGGCTAGACTGCAGTGGTGCAGTCATAGTTCATTGCAGCCTTGACGTGTCTATGTAATTTTTAAGTAGTCAGGTTTTGTATTTACTTCTTTTGTTGATACAGTCTAAAATTGAAATTTTATTTTTCAGGGCTTTGGGGAAAGAACCCAGGTAATTATCTAGGAGATCGGTTTCTGGGCATTGCTGGTTGGATAACTCAGAGCTCATAAACAAGCATTTGTGAGTCCCAGCATTGCTCTTGAGACTTTTATTGTGTCTGAGTTAAGACTTCCCTTCTTCAGGAATGCACCACTGTGGACTTCTCTAATGTTAAGGAGTTGAAGCTTCCATAGATTTCCTTTTTTATGGCCTCCATATCTCAAATCCTTTTGTGACTTGTCATTTGCCATGATCCTTGTACAGTCACATTTCTTCACTGAGATTTCTTTCTCCCTTGAAAATCCAATTGTAGGTGTGGGGTGGGACAGATGTGATGATAGCAGAATAAGGTGGAATAAAAGCAGAAACAAAGGAACCAGGAAATGGGAAAAAGTATAGTCCTGTGGCGTGGCCTGTGTACCTTGTTAAAACAAAAAAAATAGACTCTAGTTGTGACCACAGCTGGGATCAGGTATGGAATCGGCAGGTTAGGACTAGAAATAAAATTGTACCTTTGGGAGAGAAATTTAAAAAGGAAGACTATAGAATTCTAAATAAAACTACTTCCATAAAAAATTTCTTAGTGCAGGATTGTAATCAATCTTGCTTTCTCTAAGTGACTTAGGATTCTGCAAGTTCCTTAAAATGTTTCATGTTGTCAAAACTTTGCATGCTTGAAATAACCTAGGTGGGGACAGTTTGAAAGTGTGAATGTGAAGCAAGTAACCCTTGAAGCTCTTTCTAGTCCCATCAGTGATAATCTAGAGTTGTCTGTCTCTATTTAAGGCAAATTTCTGGGAGGAGATGGACTTAACTGTTTGGGATGGTGAATAAAGATGCTTAGAGTGGAAAATGACCTTAAATAAATCAGATATTGCCCTCATATAGCTCATGCTATTTTCACGATAAGGAAACAAAGTCAGCCAGGTGCAGTGCTTCTCACCTGTAATCCCAACGCTTTGGGAGGCCATAGTGGGCAGATTGCTTGAGCCTAGGAGTTCAAGACCAACCTGGGCATGATGACACCCAATCTCAACTAAAAATACAAAAATTAGCCAGGCGTGGTGGCATGAATCTGTAGTCCCAGCAACTTGGGAGGCTGAGGTGGGAGAATGTAGGGACCAGCCCCACAGGGTTGGTGGGTTTTTCTCCCCGTGTGTGGAGATGAGAGATTGTAGAAATTAAGACAAAAGACAAAAAGATAAAAGACAGCTGGGCCCGGGGGACCACTACCACCAAGACACAGAGACCAGTAGTGGCCCCGAATTCCTGGCTGTGCTGGAAACAAGGCAAAAGGGGCAGGGTAAGGAGTGTGAGTCATCTCCAATGATTGACACGGTCACGTGAGTCACATGTCCACTGGACAGGGGGCACTTCCCTGTTTGCAGCTGAGGCGGAGAGACAGAGAGAGAGAGGACACAGCCTATGCCATTATTTCTTCATATCAGAGGTGTTTAGTACTTTCACTAATTTTGCTACTGCTATCTACTAGGCAGAGCCAGGTGTACAGTATGGAACATGAAAGCAGACTAGGAGTGTGACCACTGAAGCACAGCATCACAGGGAGACCGTTAGGCCTCTGGATAACTGTGGGTGGGCCTGTCTGATGTCAGGCCCTCCACAAGAGGTGGAGGAGTAGCGTCTTCTCTAAACTTCCCCGGGGAAAGGGGGACTCCCTTTTCCGGTCTGCTAAGTAGTGGGTGTTTTTCCTTGGCACTGACGCTACGGTAGCTAGACCACAGTCTGCTTGGTAACTACGTCTTCCCAGACACTGGTGTTACCGCTAGACCAAGGAGCCCTCTGGTGGCCCTGCCTTGTCTTGTCACTTTTCACTATGTCCCTTCAGCTCCTGTCTCTGTATGGCCTGGCTTTTCCTAGGTTATGATTGTAGAGCGAGGATTATTGTAATATTGGAATAAAGAGTAATTGCTGCAAACTAATGATTAATGATACTCATATATAATCATATGTATGATCTATATCTAGTAGAACTCTTGTTATTTTATATATTTTATTATACTGGAACAGCTCATGCCCTCAGTCTTTTTTTGCCTGGGCACCTGTGTGGCTTGCCGCCCACAGGAGGATTACGTGAACCCAGGAGGTCTAGGCAGCTGCAGTGAGCCATGATTGTGCCACTGCACTCCAGCTTGTGTGACAGAGCGAGACACTGTTTAAAAAGGCAATCCAACAAAACACACACGCGCGCTCACACACACACACACCCCACACAGAGATTCAGTAGCTGAGACTGGGTAATTTATAAAGAAAAGAGGTTTAATTGGCCCACAGTTCTGCTGGCTGTACAAGCATGGCACGGACATCCCTCGGCCTCTAAGGGGAGCCTCAGGAAGTTTTTACTCATGGCAGAAGGTGAAGCAGGAGCAGGCATGTCACATGGTCAAAGCAGGAGTGGAAGAGAGTGTTTTGTTGGGCGAGATGCCACACTTTACAAGCAGATCTCACAAGAACTCACCATCACGAGGACAGCACCAAGGGAATGGTGCTAATCCATTCATTAGAAGTCTACCCCCATGATCTAGTCACCTCCCACCAGGCCCTACCTCCAGCATTGGGGATTACAGTTTGACATAAGATTTGAGTGGGGAAAAATACTCAAATCTCATGCCCTTCTTATATTGCAAAATACAATCATGCCTTCCTAATAGTACCCCGAAATCGTAACTCACTCCAGCATTAATTCAAAAGTCCCAAGCCCAAGTCTCATTTGAGACAAGGAAAGTCCCTTCTACCTATGAGCCTGTAAAATAAAAAAGCAAAAACAAGTTACTTACTTCCAAGACACAAAGGGGTTATAGGCACTGGGTAAATATTCCCAGGCCTTGGGCAGCTCCACCATTGTAGTTTTACAGGGTTCAACCCCCACAGCTGCCCTTCCAAGTTGTTGAGTGCCTGTAGCTTTTCCAGTCTCAGAGTGTAAGCTGCCAATGAATCTACTATTCTGGAGTCTGGAGGACAATGTCCCCCTTCTCACAGCTCCACTAGGCAGTGCCCTGGTGGGGACTCTGAATGGGGCTCCAACACCACATTTCCCCTCCACACTGCCCTACTAAAGGTGCTTTGTGGGGACTCCATCCCTGCATCAGGCTTCTGCCTGGGCACCCAGGTTTTCTCATCCTCTGAAATCTAGGCAGAGGCTGCCAAGCATTCTTCACTCTTGAACTCTGTGTGTCCGCAGGCTTAACAGCACATGGAAGCCCCCAAGACTTATGGCTTGTATTCTGTAAATGGCAGCCTGAGCTGTACCTCGGACTCTTTGAGCCACAGCTGGAGCTGGAGTGACCTGGATGCTGGGATCCCAAGGCTGCACAGGGCAGTGGGGCCCTGGGTCTGACTATGAACCCATTCAGTCTTCCTGGGCCTCTGGGCCTGTTGTGGAAGGGGGTTCTGCAAAGGTCTCTGAAATGCCTTTGAAGCCTTTTCCCTGTAGTCTTGGATATTAGCACTTGGCCCCCTTTTAGTTATGCAGATATCTCTAGCACATGGTTGCTCCACAGCCTACTTGAATTTCTCTCCAGAAAAAAACTTTTTTTTTTCTTTGCCACATGGTTAGGCTTCAAATTTTCTGAATGTTTATGCTCTGCTTCCTGTTTAAATATAAATTCCAGCTTTAAATCATTTATTTGACCCTTCAGCTAAGGTAGGCTGTTAGAAGCAGCCAGGTTACCTCTTGAACACTTTGCTGCATAAAAATTTCTTCTGCCAGATATACTAGGTTGTCACTCTTTAGTGCAGAGTTCCCCAGATCCCTCGGGCATTAATAGAATGCAGTCAAGCTCTTTGCTAAGATATAACACATGTGACCTTTGTTCAAGTTCCCAGTAAGTTCCTCATTTTCATCTCAGACCTCAGCAGCCTGACTTTACTGTCCGTATCACTGTCAACGTTTTGGTCACAATCATTTAAACAGTCTCTAAGAAGTTCTAAACTTTGCCTCATCTTTCTATCTTCTTTTGAGCCCTCCAAACTCTGCCTGTTTCCCAGTTCTAGAGCCAGTTCCACATTTTCAGGTATCTTTATAGCAACACCCCATCCTCGGCACCAATTTTCTTTATTAGGCCATTCTTGCATTGCTATAAAGAAATACTGAGACTGGGTAATTTATAAAGAAAAGAGGTTTAATTGGCTTAGGATTCTGCAGGCTATACAAGCATGCAGCGACATCTCTCTGCTTCTGGGGAGGCCTCAGGGAGCTTTTACTCAAGGCAGAAGATGACGCAGGAGTGAGCGTGTCATATGGTTACAGTGAGCGAGAGAGTGGGGGTGGTGCCACACTTTACACACAACCAGATCTCTCAGTAACTCATTATCAGGAGGATAACACCCAGAGGGATGGTGCTAAACCATTCATTAGGAATCCACCCTCATGATCCAGTCACCTCCCAGCAAACTCCACCTCCAACACTGGAGAATACAATTTGACATAAGATTTAGACAAGGACAGATATTCAAACTTATCACATGCCCTGTGTTTCCATCTGGATTATAACTTCTTTGAAGGCAAGTGTTCATGAATTTGTATTTTATCATCCAAAATGTCTAGTATAGGACTTTGTGGGCATTAAATACATGTGTTGGCTGATTGAGTTTTTCATGGTTTTCAGGATCTGTTGTTGTGAATGTTCTTTGGTTTTCAAGTATATTGCAAATTCTACTATTTTTTCCTATTTAATAAATTGGCTTCTTCTGAGATAATTTTTCCTGTTCCTGGAACATTTTTCCACCCTAAATTTTACTTTTTTATCTTTATTTCTTACTGTTTTCATTTGGCTTCTGTTGCTTTACAGTGAGACTAAGGTCTACTCTCAACTTTAAAGCCCTTTTTCCAGCTTTTAATTGTGACAATTTTCAAAATTCAAAAAAGTTGAAAGGGTAATGTAATGATCACCTTTTACTCACCTAGACCACCTAGAATCAAGTCGTTTACATTTTTTCATACTTGTCTTATCTGTGTATTTATAGGGGTGAATGTCATGACATCTGTGGCATACTTTCACATGGTTCAGCTTGAAGCCCTTTCTTAAACTATATAAACTCCCGGCAGTCTCATTTCCTTTCTTCCAATTTTTAACATTTGCTCCACTGCTGTATTAGGAGGTTCTCATTCTTAAGATACTTTTGAAATTTCTTTGTCTTGCTGCAAGAGTTGATATTTAGAGTTACTGCAAATGTAGCATATTTACAAATTTATTGTAAATGACTCTTCTGTGTTCTGTGTTATGGTTGACTTTAATTTTAATTGACTTCACATTCCTCAGCATGTGTGAGATGACAATTCTTAAAATTTCAGATTCTCACCATTTAGAAAAGGAAGAATGAAAGTGCTATGAACGCCAAGATGAAATGAATATTCAAGCTGTGTTCGATTACTTTGCTGAACATCAAAAATAGTTCCATAATTTAGTGTTGATATCTATGATAGACTTTTTTACAAAAGTAGTGTGGAAAAGTGTCAGAAGAGACAAGAAGGAAGAAATGGAGAGAAATGTAGCCACATGTGGCTGGTGGCCACCATATTTGAAGAACATTTCCATCATTGCTTAAAACTCTGCTGGACATGGCTATGTAATAGTAAATATGGTACTTTGTGCCAGGTGCTGCTCTTGAATCTTCTCAAAAACTTCTTGAAGTAGGGATTATTATCACTTCTGTTCTACAGATCAGAACGTTGAGGAACAGGGAAGTGAATAAACTTGCCTAGAATCACACAGCTAGTGTCAGGCAGCATTTAAGCCCAGGCAGCCTAGCTTCAGAGTCTTGCTTAATCATTTCGTGCTGAGAAAGGTTGAGAGTGAGGAACACGCTTAATCGTAGCAGGAGGGACATGGCTTATGTGTTGACAGTGCTGTACAGATTTTGAAACACAAAACTTAGAAAAGTTATGTAGAGTGTAATAGCTACATTCCTTCCTAGGAGGAAATCGAGAGATAGGAACTGGACTAGTGTTTTGGAGACCTGTCAGTCTTCATTAGGTTAAATGGATCATTTGAATTCTGACTTATCTTCATAGTAGTGTTGACCCTTTCTAATTAGTGGAAATTATTTTGGCAAGGGAAGCCATTAAATGGGAATTTTGCCTTCACAACAGTTAGATGTATTTGTGTTAATTCAAGCATGCTGTAGTCTACATGATAAACTACATGCTACATATCATGTCCTATTACCTTTTTAGCTGGGTTGAAGGCTG
>NW_012114252.1:9995090-10002018 GCF_000951035.1 Colobus angolensis palliatus
ACTTCTGTTCTACAGATCAGAACGTTGAGGAACAGGGAAGTGAATAAACTTGCCTAGAATCACACAGCTAGTGTCAGGCAGCATTTAAGCCCAGGTTAAAAGTCAACAGAAATAAAAAGTTATGGTAGCAGCAGTTGAGTTTACCTACTTTGTTTCTGCAGTCCAGCTTTTTAACTCCTTTCCTCGTGTTAAAGAAGCAAGGAATCCCTAGTTCATAAGGCTACTATCAGAATTGTGCATGGCAATTACTGTCTTCCTTTTCCCTAGACTAGTGAAGAAGACAAGAATAGTGGATAGGCATTAACAAGGTTCAGAAGGCTGTCTGTCTTAGTGTTCTTGAAAAACACTGGAAGAGCCTACTTGCACTACTTGGATGAATGGGAGACGAGAGGAAGGAAGAGCCTTTCACAGAAACCCTTATACTAATAAACCTTTATTCAGACTCAGGAATGGCCAGTTTCTTTAAGATAATAGATTACAGCTGCTATGTTTATTTGTTATAGTTATTATGTGCCAATTATGGACGAGCTTCTGCATGTACTATTTTCTGTTTTATTATTACATCATTCAGTTCCTATATTCAAAATTATTACTTGCCCCAGAGTGCTTAGTAAGAGTAGACCTAGGATTTGAAGTGAACCCAGCATTCTGATGATACATTCTTTCTAAGAAGGAGAATTGGAAGCTCCTTCATCGGATCAGGAAGGGTTGACAGATAAGGTAAATTTAATGGGTATTAGATATTAGATGAAATGCCAAACATAGATGGATTAGAAACTAATAAATGCAGATAAGAAAATAAGGAAAGGGTTTGAAAACCCCCTTGGGCTATGTGCTAAAATGGAGTAAGAGTGATAGTAATTGGTTTAAAAGACACCAAGTTACATAAACAGAAGATTAACATGGTTTCTGGAAAAGAAGTTTTCCTGGTTTCTAGAGTTACTGGAAGATTTGCTGTAGTTTTAGAAGGAGCCAATGAATTTGATTTCTAAAGTTTTGACAAAATTGTTTTTTAAAGGTTAAAATGAAATGGAAATGTGGCGTGGGTTGGCTTAAGGGCTGAGTGAGGTGGAGTGAGAGAAATCCATGGGGAGTGCTGACAGTGGAGATTTCCAGGACTGGTGCTTGAGGCTAATTTGGGTTTTAAATTTAGAAAAGAGAATGCACATGAAATGTTTTAATTTGCCAGTGGTACAAATCTCCATATGTAGCATAATGTAAAGCTAATGGAAATATATTTTCAGAAGCCCTCTTCAAGTTATTATAAGACAGCACAAAGTAAATTAATTTGGTCATGGACGAATTGAGAAAGTGTATCTGAAGAGAAACAGTTACCATGTTTTTGAGATGATGAGCTCCAAGCTATCAGTTTAGAACATAGGAAGGAAATAAAGAACTGTCCTTGAAGAATTTAAGCTTCTGGCTAGAAAGGCTAATGAAAGTAACAATGTTATTCTATACTTACATGAAACTTTAACATATAAATCTTAAACTCTGCTATGATTCTCCATGACATGCCTTTTAAGAAAGATATGAGAATAGGGCAAGGTCCTGAGAAGAGCAGCTGGCACGACAAGGAGATAGGTGATTCAGAAGATTAAGACTCAAAGGAGATAGGAGAGAATGCAGAAAATGAGAATAATGTTTTCCCTCAATCTTAGACTCTTAGAGCCAAAAGTTGTCCCTTGAAACTTCAGAGAGGACATCATAAGCTAAGCAAAAATTTGTATTACTTCATCAATTGGGTAGAGATGGGAGAAACATTTACCCTAAATTTATATGCCCTGAGACAATGTCTTAAAATTTTTCACATGGCCTCAGGCTTTCAAACTTTATGCCTTGTGTTGGACCATCTGAGGTTTGAATTCAAATAATATTGAAAAATACCTGGAAAACAGTGCTGAAGGGTGTACTAGAATTCTAATCCAGCTCACTGCTTGTTTTTGTAGGGCCTTCAGGCTAATAATTGTTTTTACATTTTTAAGTGGTTGGACAAAAAAGTCAAAAGAAGGGTAATATTTAGTGATGAGTGAAAATTACATGAGAATAAAATATCAGTGCTGTAAGTGCAAGTTTTATTGGGCTACAGCCATGCTCACTTGTGGATGTAGTGTCTACGACTGCTTTTGCACTACAGCAGTGGCAGAGACCCAATGTCCTATAAAGCTTAAGTTACTCTCTGGCCCTTTACAGAAAAAGTTTGCCAGCCTCTTAGGTAGACTAATAAAATTAGCGTCATTTTTCCAGGAAAAGAAAAGATTGTAGTGACTAGAGGAAAAGCGTTAAATAGATGAAGAGATGTTGTATACAGTCATGAACCACATGACGTTTCGGTCAATGACAGACCGGTGGTCTCATAAGATGATAATGGAGCTAAAAATTCCTATTGCCTACTGACATGATAGCCATTGTGACATCATAGCGTAATTACCTTATTTTTAAAAAGTTTAGCATAGCCTAAGTGTACAGTGTATAAGTCTACAGTTGTGTACAGTAATGTCCTAGGCCTTCACATTCATTCACCGCCCACTCACCCAGAGCAGCTTCCAGCCTTGCAAGTTCTATTCACGGTAAGTGCCCTATGCAGGTGTAACATTTTCTCCTTTTAGATTGCATTTTGATTGTACCTATTCTATGTTTAGATGTGTTTAGCTATACAAATACCATTGTGTTACAGTTGCCCCCGATATTTAGTACAATCACATGTTGTTTAAGTATGTGATGGACCACACTATATATATACCCGAGGTGTGTAGTAGGCTACACCATCTAGATTTGTGCAGGTATGCTCTGTGATGGTCCCATGACAAAATCCCCTAATGACATGTTTCTCCGAACACATCCCTGTGGTTAAGTGACACATGACTGTAAATGGTGCTGAGCAGCATGCTGTTCTTTCCTGTGCTGTTCTTTCTGTTTCTGGTCTAACACAGAGGCTGTTAGCCTCCTGGGACTATTTACATTTAATTAAATACAACTTAAAATTCAGTTCTTCAGCTACATTGACTGCATTCCAAGTGTCCAATAGCCACATGTGGCTGGTGGCCACCATATTTGAAGAACATTTCCATCATTGCTTAAAACTCTGCTGGACATGGCTATGTAATAGTAAATATGGTACTTTGTGCCAGGTGCTGCTCTTGAATCTTCTCAAAAACTTCTTGAAGTAGGGATTATTATCACTTCTGTTCTACAGATCAGAACGTTGAGGAACAGGGAAGTGAATAAACTTGCCTAGAATCACACAGCTAGTGTCAGGCAGCATTTAAGCCCAGGCAGCCTAGCTTCAGAGTCTTGCTTAATCATTTCGTGCTGAGAAAGGTTGAGAGTGAGGAACACGCTTAATCGTAGCAGGAGGGACATGGCTTATGTGTTGACAGTGCTGTACAGATTTTGAAACACAAAACTTAGAAAAGTTATGTAGAGTGTAATAGCTACATTCCTTCCTAGGAGGAAATCGAGAGATAGGAACTGGACTAGTGTTTTGGAGACCTGTCAGTCTTCATTAGGTTAAATGGATCATTTGAATTCTGACTTATCTTCATAGTAGTGTTGACCCTTTCTAATTAGTGGAAATTATTTTGGCAAGGGAAGCCATTAAATGGGAATTTTGCCTTCACAACAGTTAGATGTATTTGTGTTAATTCAAGCATGCTGTAGTCTACATGATAAACTACATGCTACATATCATGTCCTATTACCTTTTTAGCTGGGTTGAAGGCTGTGTTGCCGTTGAGTTATAATTTCACTTGAGTAGAGGTGTAGGGGCCACATATGATACTGTGTTTGTTATTACATACAAAGGCTGATGCCCTCCGTTGTATAGCATGAATATTGGGTGAGCATTTTAGTGGATGAACACTTCCTTCTTCTGAATATTACTAAATTTTTTTGGTTTTATTTTAACAAATGCATAGCATTTCATGTGTCAGGCACTATTTGGAGTACTTTATAAATGTTAACTTATTTAATCTCCATATCCCTATGAGAGAAATACTGTTTTGTTTTTTTTTTGAAATGGAGTCTCGCTGTGTTGCTCAGGCTGGAGTGTAGTGGCGCGATCTTGGCTCACTGCTACCTCTGCCTCCAGGGTTCAAGCAGTTCTCCTGCCCCAGCCTCCCCGGTAGCTGGGATGACAGGTATGTGCCACTACACCCAGCTAATTTTGTATTTTTAGTAGAGACGGGGTTTCGCCATGTTGACCAGGCTGGTGTCGAACTCCTGACCTTTGGTGATCCGCCTTGGCCTCCCAAAGTGCTGGGGGGTTACAGGCATGAGCCACCGCACCTGTCCGAGAAATACTGTTATCCTCGTTTTGCAGATGAGGAAGCTAAAGTACCCATGAGGAAAGTGACATGTTTAATAGTTTGACCACAGTCACACAATTAAACAAGTGATAGCACCGGGATTTGAACCCAGGCAGTCTGGCCACAGAACCTGTAATCTTGCCTGCTGTGTTTTGCTGCCTTTCTGGTGGCAGTGGACTATTGATTTGTTTTAATTGTACACCAACCATCTCGTCTTGCTTTGGGGGAGGTTAGCAAGTGTAGAGAATTGTTGACAGCACTAGTAAGTGAGATCAAAATGACAAGTGTGGCTCTGTGGCACTCCCAGAAGCCTCATGACTAGTCCACAGGCAGTATACAGCTCTAACTCTATAAAATAAATACTTGTCCCAGCTAAACAGCTCTTAGTCATTTTTTGATTAGCACCAAAAGTATTTCAGGGCACACATGACTTGCTGGCTTCCTCAGCTGGTAAATTCTGTCATGAGTAGCCTGAGCTCCTTTTTTGAGAGGGTGGGTCAGCATTATGGGTCCTGCAGAACTTCAGCTACACCTGGGAGAAATTTTGGAAGCTTCACTAGGAAAGTGTAGCTTAAAATTAGCCTATATTTCCCAGGAAGTTGATACAGCTTATCTCCCTCTACCCTGATGTTCAGCTTGATCCGGTTATTGCCACCTTCTTCACTGCTACTACCTTGTAGTTCATTGTTCTTAAATTGATGGAAGAGGTCCTTCAAAGTTAGACCATGTGGTCGTTGTCTATCCCCGTGTGCTTAAGAGTACACATGCGCATGGAATTGTATTCCAGTATAGTTGATCTAGAAGTATCTAACCAACTTGGCAGCATTTCTTGGTTGCTTGCTGTGAAAATGCTAAAAATTGTGTTTAAAAATAAAAATTGTTGTGCTTCTGAATGTAATACCAGATTTGCAAACCAGATTTTTAAAAACAGCATCTATATTAATATAAATGCTTTTAGTTAAAATATCTTAATAATTTTTTAGAAAATTTAGAAAGCATTTAAAAACTATTGGAGACATTTGCAACTCTGAAAATTATTTTATTGTATTTTTAAAATTAATTATTAAAAAACTTTTAAGACGGAGTCTTGCTCTGTCACCCAGGCTGGAATGCAGTGGTGCCATCATAGTTCACTGTAACTTTGAACTTCTGGGCTTGAGTGATCTTCCTGCCTCAGCCTCACAAGTAGCCAGGAATACAGGCTTGTGCCATTGTGCCCAGCTAATTTTTAAAAATTTAAAAATTTTTTTGTAGGAACGGGCTCTCGCTATATTGCTCAGGCTAGTCACAAACTCCTGGCCTCAAGTGATTTCCCACCTCAGCCACCTAAGGGGCTGGGATTACAGGTGTGAGCCACCATTCCTGGCCCTATTGTAGTATATTTTAAATGTATATAAATCCACTCAGTGAATGGATTTGTAAGAGAATTGTTTAAAGTTGACTGGAATTATGACATTTTACACTTCAGACATTGTCAAATTCTTTTTCCATTCTAAGCATGACTTAAGGCTTTATGTCGTGTTGGTTATATTCTAATTTTGTGTTTCCTTATTTTCAGGCTGAAATAGAACTATTTGTGAACAGACTTGACTCAGTGGAATCAGTTCTTCCTTATGAATACACAGCGTAAGTTTTTCAGCTTGGTTTTTATATAAAATTCAGAATTTTGTACATTGAGAACTTTGTTTTCTCACAGTTGTGGACAAATTGATATGCATTTTTAAAATGTACACGGCCTGAAAATATTTTTTAAGGTGTACTCTTCCAAGGTGTGGTTAAAAATGTGATCTTTGTTTTAAGTTTCTTTGTAATACAACAGAAGCACTGACTAAACAATGAATTTCCTTTTTTACCTGACTGAACAAAAAGGTATTTTGTTTTCTTAACATTTTAAAATTATAAATAGCTCCACATATTTTTAAACAAAATTTTTGTGTCCCACATAATCAGTTCCCAGAAATAACTACTTTGATGTCTACTTCCCCACATTTTTTTCTCTGAATAGTCTAATCTATATAATCACATTTATTCGTTTTTGTTTTAAACAGAAGTAGATTCATAGTATTTATATTTATATTTATTTTTATGTTTTTGAGACAGAGTCTCACTGTATCGCCCAGGCTGGAGTGCAGTGGTGCGATCTTGGCTTGCTGCAACCTCTGCCTCTGGCGTTCAAGTGATTCCCCTGCCTCAGCCTCCCAGGTACCTGTGTTTACAGGCACATGACACCACGTCTCGCTAAGTTTTGTATTTTTAGTAGAGACGGGTTTCACCATGTTAGCCAGGCTGGTCTCAAACTCCTGGGCTCAAATGATTCACCCACTTCGGCCTCCCAGAGTGCTGGGATTATAGGCGTGAGCCACTGCACCTGGCCCATACTATATTATTTTTGATTGGCATCTTGTTTTTCTCATTGAATATATTGTGGGCATCTTTCCATGTCAATACATAGCTACCTCACTCTTTTTAGTGGCTGCTATTATTTCTATTTTAGAATTATATAGATTCCGGCCGGGTGCAGTGGCTAATGCCTGTAATCCCAGCACTTTCGGAGGCTGAGACGGGCGGATCACGAGGTCAGGAGATCGAGACCATGGTAAAACCCCGTCTCTGGCCGGGCG
>NW_012114252.1:10002656-10032952 GCF_000951035.1 Colobus angolensis palliatus
TTTTTTTTTTTTTTTAATTTTTTGTGGTGATGGAATCCCACTATGTTGCCCAGCCTGGTCTCAAACTCTTGGGTTCAAGTGATCCTTCCACCTTGGCCTCCCAAAGTGCTGGGATTACAGACATGAACCACTGTGCCTGGCCCAGTTTTTTGATACTGTGAAAAATGCTGCATGAATATCCTTTATTCATTTGACCATTGTATACCACATTGGGTCTAAAACTGTTCCTAAAATTTAGTTGAATCTAATTTCTCTGCTATTTAAGAGTTTTAAAAGAAAATAGTTTGCTGTGGGGAAAAGCATACACAAAAAGTTAAGACTATCCTAAAAAATTCATATACTTAAGTATGTCTAAGAAAAGAGTACAGAATATATGAATGGGTAGACTATAATTTAATTATTGGATACTTAAATTTTTTTCTAGTTTTTGTTTTGTTAAACATCTTTAAATCTTTGTGAGTATTCTTAGGAAAAGTCAGTGGATCTGTTATATGGAGTAAATGGAGATTCTTAATTTGGGAACTTCCCAGCCGCACTATTGTTTTTAATCACCGGAGATCCACCTGCCTCTTCAGGAATCTCAGTAATCTGTTACTATTACTGTACTGATCTCAGGTATTCCCCGTGTCATTCCAGGGTGAGCACAGAACTGCCCTTTAATTTTTTGTGGCAAAGCTGAAATTAAGCTGTAATGTTGAAACAGAACTTTATTAAAGTCGATTAGTAATATAAGAGAATTACAGCACAGAGAATCTTATAGGTGACTGACTACATCTTCTCCACAGCACTCTTCACAGGGGGTCTGTTTAGCCATACTGCACATATTGGGATGTGTTGGCCAGTGTACTGAGATGAGACAGAACTGCAGGTAGACTTGACATACATTACTGAAATACCATTTTTTTTTTTTTTTTTTTGAGATGGAGTCTCGCTCGGTCGCCCAGGCTGGAGTGCAGTGGCTGGATCTCGGCTCACTGCAAGCTCCGCCTCCTGGGTTTACGCCATTCTCCTGCCTCAACCTCCCGAGTAGCTGGGACTACAGGCGCCCGCCACCTCGCCCGGCTAGTTGTTTTTTTTTTTTTTATATTTTTTAGTAGAGACAGAGTTTCACCGTGTTAGCTAGAATGGTCTCGATCTCCTGACCTTGTGATCCGCCCATCTCGGCCTCCCTAAGTGCTGGGATTACAGGCTTGAGCCACCGCGCCCAGCCTGAAATACCATTTTTAATTAAAGGTTTGAATTAGATATAGAAGGGAGATAAGTTATGCAAAATTTGTTTGGATAATAAGGATCTAAATCATTTTATTATTGGAGTGAACAAAAATAAATTATAATGAGTCCATTTAAAAGATCCTGTAACATGCATTCTAATAAGAGAATGTTATTTAGAAAACAAAATATTCGAAGGCACAATTTTAGGTGTTTTTCATGGGGGAAGATGTGGTACATAGGACTTGGGGTATGGGTAGATTTCTTACTCATCTGCTAGAGCTACTAGAATGATCAGTACCTAATCTCTCAAGATTGGCTAGGTGTTTGATATTTCATTGTTCCCTTTTATGTGTAAAAATTTAAATATTCTTCTCCCAGGTTTGATTTTTGCCAAGCATCAGAAGGAAAGCGCCCATCTGAAAATCTTGGTCAGGTACTATTTGGGGAAAGAATTGAACCTTCACCATATAAGGTTTGTATTTAGTGTTATGTAATAATTATTTACTTACAGCTTTTGCTTTTTGTTATTTAAGAAAAGCCTGAGATTACTCAGCTATCATTGCTAAGGAGGAGTTCATTTCTCTTTTTCTTCTAGGAATAGTTTCTTAAAATCAAAGTTAGAAGGATCCTTGTCCTTCTCACAGTGTGTCATTGATAAGTCTATCTTAATGGACATTCATGCAACTAATGTTATGAAGATAAGATGGTGGCTTAAGGGGCAAGACTCAGACGCTCTGCCTCCTTTACAGAGAGTCCTGAAACCCACCTTCCAGTCATGAGGGGTTGTCCCAGCTGCTCTATGATTGTTTCCCTCTGTTTTCCAGCAGTATCTAGAGACACTCTCTGTTAACACATATAATGCTTCCTGGGCTACCGCATTGGGATTTTTAGAAGCTAACCTTTCTTTCTTTCTTTTTTTTTTTTTTTTTTTCAGACAGAGTCTTGCTCTGTTGCCCAGGCTGCAGTGTAGTGGTGAGATTTCAGCTCACTGCAACCTCTGCCTCCTGGGTTCAAGCAGTTCTCATGTCTCAGCCTCCTGAGTAGCTGGGACTATAGGTGCATGGCACCATACCCAGCTAATTTTTTTGTATTGTTAGTAGAGATGGGGTTCCACTGTGTTGGTCAGGCTGGTCTCAAACTCCTGAACTCAAGTGATTTGCCCATCTCGGCCTCCCAGAGTGTTGAGATTACAGATTTGAGCCAGTACGCCTGGCCTAACCTTTCTATTTTGATGATTGAAAATGTATTTGGAACATCTTTGGTACATTTTTAGAACACCAGTTAAACCAAACTAAGCACAATATAAGGTGTTCTTTTCAACATATGTACTTCATCATCTCTCAGAATTCTTTGCCTTTAAATCTGTTATCTTTTAAGCCTATTATCCTTCCACACTGCATAGTCCCTGTTTGTTTTATATCTATTCTCCTACTGTACAAAGAACAATGGTCTTTTGCTTTTAGAAACATTAGTTTATTATAATAATGTATCACCATATAAAAAAATTAAATGATGCAGAAGAGTAATAATAAATGTGCAATTCTACTTCACAGCTTGTTATTAAAATTTCCTGAAAATTTTTGTACACCTATAAGCTTATATTAAATAGATTAGATACACTTATTTGTTTTAACATACTATGTTCCACACTTTGCATTTTTCCTTTAACTCTCTACCATGGGCATCTGTCCACATGAGAATGTGTGTTCTAATGGCTCTAACTTGACTCCAGGTTTTATTCCCCAGCCCGACAGCTTCCTCTCCTGGCTTCGCGTCTCTGCTCTGGCTTAGACCTCATACATATCCACCTTCCCTGCTTTCTCACGAGGCACCCCTGTCTCCCTCAACATTTTATTACATGGAGCATAACATTGATTATCTGTCCAGGAAATCCCTAGGCCTAGATTCGTCTCAGCAACCATCTTACTCCCTCCAGCACCTGCACCTACACTGTGAAGCCCTGGGGGAAAAGAGACATCGCTGTGCAGATTTAATCCACTACAGGTTGATAGATTTTGACTGTAAATATATCCTCTTCAAATATTCTTTTTTTCTTTTTCTTTTCTTTTTTAAGAGATGGAGCCTTGCTCTGTCACCCAGGCTGGAGTGACGTGGCACAATCATAGGTCACTGCAGCGTCAGACTCCTAGGCTCAAGTGATCTTCCTATCTCACTCCCCTGAGTGGCTAGGGCTACAGATGCATACCACGACATCCAGCCAATTTTTAAATTTTTTATCGAGACAAAGTCTCACTCTGTCGCCCAGGCTTGTCCTGAACTTCTGGCTTCAAGCAATCTTTCTACCTCAGCCTCCCAAAGGGTTGGGATTATAGACATAGACGTGAGCCACCACCTGATGCCTTTCAAATACGTTTTTTGAGACAGAGTCTCACTCTATTGCCCAGGCTAGAGTGCACTGGCACGATCTCAGCTCACTGCAACCTCCACCTCCTGGGTTCAAGTGATTCTCCTGCCTTAGCTTCCCAAGTAGCTGGAATTACAGGCATGTGCCACCACGCCCAGCAAATTTTTGTATTTTTTGTAGAGATGGGGTTTTGCCATATTGGCCAAGCTAGTCTCGAACTCCCGACCTCAGATGATCTGCCTGTCTCAACCTCACAAAGTGCTGGGATTACAGGCATGAGCTACCATACCTGGCCCCCTTTCACATATTCTAATCTGAAATTGTCTACCCTAAAATTGCCAGTAACTTTTAAAGTTTCCTAAACACAGTAGATTCGAAGGCCCTAATGGGATGAAGTCCCTGGGGAAGAAGGAACTCAAAGTGTATGGACGTGGTGCCATTGAGCAGGGCAGGCATGTAACTTGTGAAACACCACCTCCCTCTTGGGATGTTTGGAAGATTACTTGGAATGGTATTGCATTCTTCTTAGAGCAGATGACTGTTTTCAGGCATGCTTATTAAATTTTACAATCCTAAATACTCCAGCAGCCTCTCAGCCCCATCTCTCTGTTTAGTTATGTCTTGGCCTTGAGAAATGATGGGTGGGAAGAACATCAGTAATGCCCTTAGAGAACTGGGAAGACAGCAGGAGTCCGTAGCAGGAAACAGAAGGAAACCCAGCAAAATATCCAAACCATGGAGAAGTGTTGTCCCTTGGGGCAGACTTTGAAGGCAGGTTACTCCCCTTAGTAGGAGTCATTGGGCACATTTCGGTTTCTGTGCAAGGACTGTTCCTTGCTCATACACAGGACCCTTTTGGGGGCCTAGTACTTTTCAGATTTAATCCTTTGTTGTAGAAGTTGAGGTTAAATAGAATAAAAGGAGAGCTTTAGAATGGAGAAAGATGTGCACACAACATTTTCCCTGAGTCTCATGGAATGTTTTAGAATCAATATCTGTACTAAAAGAAATTCTCTAAGCCCCAAGTTTAAAGGGGCAGAGCAAGCACATTTTAAGGCCAAGGGGTAGGTCAATAGAAACATGGGACTCAGAAGATTTTTTTCCAAGCCAGCCATAAATGTATTGACTAATGTTTTTCATTTCACTATTTATTCTTTATTTTCAAGGATTTCTTTCTTTCTTTCTTTCTTTCTTTTTCTTTCTTTCTTTCTTTCTTTCTTTCTTTTTCTTTCTTTCTTTCTTTCTCTTTCTTTCTTTTCTTTCTTTCTTTCTTTCTTTCTTTTTCTTTCTTTCTTTCTTTCTCTTTCTTTTTCTTTCTCTCTTTCTTTCTCTTTTCTTTTTTCTTTTCTTTTCTTTTCTTTCTTTTCTTTCTTATTTTGAGTCTCACTCTGTGGCCTGGGCTCACTGCAGCCTTGAACTCCCAGGCTCAATAAATCCTCTCACCTCAGCCTCCTGAGTAGCTGGGACTACAGGTATACCCACCATGCCCAGGTAATTTTTTTTATTTTTTGGAGAGACAGGGTCTCACTATGTTGTCCAGGCTGGTTTAGAACTCCTGGGCTCAAGCAGTCTTCCTGCCTTAGCCACCCAAAGTTCTGGGATTATAGGTGTGAGCCACTATACCCAGCTTTATCTTATTTTAGATCTGCCATAAAAACTGAGGTAACAATCAGCAACAAAATAAAATCCCAGTCTGCTTTGCCATCTTTTATATTTGACTTCTGTTTAGGTCAGGAAAACAACAGTGCAAGACATTGTGTGTATTATGTGAAGCTGAAACCACATTTCAGAGGACCATAAAATCTCATCTGAGATCTAAGCACTCATATTCAGTAACTCAGTTAACATACTTGCTCAGTACCTTTCATGTGCCAGGCACTGTGATGGGATACAGCAGTGAGCCAAACAAAAATCTCTGTCCTCATGGATCTTTTATGCTGATGGGGAGAATGAGACAAAATAAGTTACCAGAATATATGTTTCAATTACTGATGAAAGAACTATTGAAAATAAATCTGGGAAGGTGTGTGGGGAATTTCTAATTTTAAATAGGCTTACTGCAAAGGTGAATTTAAAATCTTAAGTTTAAAAAGCCTTACCGAGAAGGTGACATTTGAGCAAAGACCTGAAGCAAGTAAGGGAGTGAGCCATGGGAATATGAGGGGGAGGTGTTCTAGCTGAAGAAAGGCCCCGAGGTGTGCAACTTGAGCAGGCGAGCAAGATAGAGCATATTAGGCAATGAACACAGAGAAGTAACAGGACCACATTATAGAATGACTCAGAGGCCACTGTGAGGATTGGCCTTTACATCTGAGCAAGATGGTTGGTTAACACTGGAGGGTTTTGAGTAGGCTTCGATTTTACCAGGGTCACCCTGGCTGCTGTACTGAGAATGGATCATGGGGACGTGAGGGGAGAAGCTAGGAGACCAGTAGGAGGCCTTCTCCCTCATCTAGATATGATCTGTCTTGGGAGGGGTGAGGGGGTGGTAAAGAGGTCAGAATCTCTAAATCTGTCTTTGTTTTGAAGGTGGCTGACAGAATTTGCCAAGGGATGGGATGTGGAGTGTGGAGTTTCTATTTTCTAAGATGGGACAGTGTGGGAAGAGCCAGGTTGGGGAATGGGGAAGAGTTAGTTTTGGATGTGGTCAGTGAGAGGTGTTTATTCGGTGTCCAAGCAGAGATGTTGAATAAACAGCCAATTACATGCTCCTGGAGTTTGGAGGAGGGCTTCATCCTGGATATACACAGTATGTAGTTGAGAATCATCCGTGTGTAGGTGGTATTCACAGCCATGGAACTGAGGCGATCCCCAAGGGAGGGGTAGAGATGAAGAAGACAAGACTCGAAGAGGCGCTCCTCTGACCTGTAGCACCAGGCGCCCTGAGGGCTCCTGGTATTGTATTTTTAGTAGAAGTGGGATTTTAGCATGTTGGTCAGGCTGGTCTCGACCTCCTGACCTTAAAACATCCACCCCTCTCAGCCTCCCAAAGTGCTGGAATTACAGGCATGAGGCTCAGACCCTTGGAGCACCTGGTGTTACAGTTCAGGAGGATGGAGAGAGTCTAGCAAAGGACACTGAGAAGGAGCCATTGATGAGAAAGAAGGGTAACAGGGAGATTGTGGTCCCTGGAGGCCAAGGCAAGAAAGTGTTTCCAGGAGGAGGGATTGATTGATTTGTCACTGATGGGTAAGGTGAGATGAGGACGGATGATTGACCTTGGGTTTAACCTTCAATGTGGAGGTCATTGATGAGAAAGCAGCCGTGGTAGAATAGCCAGGTGGAGAGAGAATGGAAAGGCCAGTTGCAGGTGGGCACATCTACAGCTGTCTTGAGAACTTTTATTTTACTGGCAATGAGAAAAAGAGTGGTAGCTGGAGGAGATGGCATGGTTCAAAGAGGACTGTTTTTATTTGTTTGTTTGGAGACAGAGTCTTACTCTGTCATCCAGGCTGGAGTGCAGTGGTGCAATCTCAGCTCACCGCAACCTCCACCTCCCAGTTCCAGTGTTTCTCTTGCCTTAGCCTCCCGAGCAGCTGGGATTACAGGTGCCTGCCACCACACCTAGTTCATTTTTGTATTTCTAGTAGGGACAGGGTTTCGCCACGTTGGCCAGGCTGGTCTCAAACTCCCCACCTTGGGTGATCTGCCCATCTTGGCCTCCCAGAGTGCTGGGATTACAGGTGTGAGCCAAGGCACCCGCCCCAAAGAGGACTTGTGATAGATCTTCAAGCAAGGCGTGTATGTGGATGGGTATGATCAGTAGATATAGGAAAAATGATGTTTTAGGAGATGGAAGGATTGCCATGGGTGTCCTTGCTCTGGCAAGAAGGGATGGAACCCAGTGTACTGGTGGAAAGGTTGGCCCCAGTGAGCTCGTTGTAACTGGAGGGAAGGCAGAGACATGGGGCATGATGCTGGGAGGTAAATGTGGCAATTGCTCCTGATTCCTCAGTGAAGTAGGCAGCATGGCCACCCCACCTGTGAGTGAGGAGGGAGGCAGCAGCCAAGTAGGATCCAGGAGAGTGAATAAAGAAGGAGTGTGGAGCAGCTGCTAGGCTGCATCAGGAACCCTCTGGCCAGCTGATGGTTTGAAGTAACAGCAGCCAGCGTGCTTACTTATGTATCTCCAGCTATTTCCAGCTGTGCTGCTATGAGTTGGATTTAACCAGGTTTGTGGTTTTAACAAGTGAGTACCAAAAAAGTGAGAGAACACAGGATGTGAGGACATCCTTGGATGTTATGAAAGATGGAGATACTGTTGAGCTTAGAGTTTGAGCTTGCACAGGGGGCATGTAAGGGCACAAAAGGAGTAAGAGACAGTGAAAAGACTGTAGGATCTGTTGATTCAAGTGGCATCCAGAGCTTGTTGGAGGTGAGGAACATTTAAGCCAGTGAGTTGGAACAGTGGGAGGAGGTGCTTTGACACTAGGAAGCTTGAAATGAAGATAACGGCAGGGACTCCTGTCATTGTTAAAGGCAGGGTGGAGTGCGACCAGAGGAGCGAGTCCTTTGAAATAGGATAAAGACCAGAGTTGCTGGAGGAGAGGGCAGAGGATCAAAAGGTCATTGTTTTCAAGGATCATTTATATAAATGTAATCACCAAGAATCAGGAACCAGGAGGAGTGTTGGAGTGACAGTGTGTCTGGAGCTGAGGGCCAGTGACCTGGGGCTGGTAGATGACAAGAACAGGAAGGAGTAGGGGCGGTGTGGTCTGATCACATGGGAGTCAAAGCTAGAGGTTTCTGGAGGAGGGAGAATGGTCTGGCCCAGCGCTGGGGCCTGTGAGAGAAAACAGGCACCACTGGCAAGACTCCAGTGAGGCAGCGTCCCTCAGGGACAGCCAGGTTTCCATCAGAACAGGCACCAGTGTTCTCCTGGTGACACATGAGTTTCAGGCATAGTGGAAGGGTTTAAGCAGTTGGGGTGGGGATCCATTTTGGGATTCAAATGTGAGAATGGAAGGATGACATGGAAATCCTGGACTTCTGGTGGTGACTAATATTCAGAGGGGTAAAGGGCATAATGGGATTATCCTTGCCAGAGCAAGGATACCCATGGCATAATGAGCCCTGCCCATTAGCCCTAATGGGCAGTAGTCCATTTTCATGCTGCTATGGAGAAATACCAAACTGGGTAACTTGTAAAGAAAAGTGGTTCAGTTGACTCACAGTTCCACATGACTGGGGAGGCCTCAGGAAAACAATCATGGCAGAAGGGGAAGCAACCATGTCCTTCTTCACATGGTGGCAGAAAAGAGAAGTGCAGAATGAAGCAGGCAAAGACCCTTATAAAACCATCAGATCCTATGAGAACTTACTCACTATCCCAAAAACAGCACGGGGGACCACCCCCATGATCTAATCACCTCCCACAGGTCCCTCCCCCAACACGTGGGGGTTACAATTCAGATCACAATTGGAGATGAGATTTGGGTGGGGACACCAAGCCAAACCACATCAGTGCTGATGGTCTCAGGCTGCATGGGGGAGGAGTCTTGCCAGGAGTGTGCAGCCTTGTATGATTTCCCTCAGATATGGACTTCGATATAATTTTTCTGCTATTTGCTAAAAGCTGGTGGTGAGATACGTAACAGTAACTGTTATTTAGTGAATACCTGTTTTCATCAGTCAGCATGCTAGGTGTTTTGCACACACATTTCTGTATCTGACAGCCCTGCAAGGCAGGTCCTGCTCCCATTTTACACATAAGTTAACTGAAGCTGAGGCAGGGTTACGCAGCTTTCCCTGGTCCCCTAACAAGATGGAGCTGACCTGTACCCAGGTCTGACTCTAGATTGATAGAGCCTTTGATTTTCAGAATTATTCCAAGGAGAATTTTAAATCCTCACTGAAATAATCCAGGAAAAATTATAATCCCACGTTTTCCCAAATAGAAACAGAACAGTGCTGTGCTTGTGTTTTAAGGAGGATTTGTTTCCCTTGGGAGCTAAGAATATTTAAAAATCCTTAACAAAACATAAAATACAATTCCATCCATAACCAAACATGATTTAAAATATTATAAAATTCCCAACTAAACACATGACAGAGAGAGGCCGTAGGGTGTTGTGCTGAAGAGCATTTTCTCCGGAGCTCAACTCGCTTGGCTCAGATCCTGGCTATGCCGACGCTCAGTTGTGTGACTTGGTGCTCCAGTTTTCTCCTCTGTAAAAGATGGATAAGGGTTGTTCGGAGGATTACATGAGGCTTGATATATACAAAGTACGTGGAACACAGGAAGCACTAAACAGATGTTACCTATTACTACTTTAAACGTCACCTTACTCTTGCTATTTCCTTCACAATTGAACACACAGGTTGACTCACCTAACAAAGTGAGCGCTGGATTGAGGTGTCAGATTTGCCATTTTGGTGTAATATTGTCTCTCTCTGCTTAACTTATTTTAAGTTTGGTACCTGTGCTTCTGATTCCTTAGTATGTATACTTTTGTTTTTCTATTTTTCACTTTTTAGGAATGAATGTTTAAGGGTCATATAAGGTTTAAAATATCAACTAGTGGTACAAATATGGCTGTATTGGAAATAGCAGTGCAGACAGAATGAAAGCATTGGCTGACAGGTGGCAGCAGTGGACTGCGCTTAAACATTCACTTAGCTGCTTCACTGCACCTGCTTTAGGGATGTTAATACGTACATACATACAAAGAGTGGGCTGCTTAGAAGTGAACCATGCCATTTTTTTTTTACCACCTTATGTAATAAAGTTTGAATTTATTAAAAGATAAAATTACAGCTGGTTGTATAGTTGGTAAATTTCAGCCTTCTGGAATCATGTTTACCCTGATTTTAGACATCTGAATGTCACTTTTTCTTATCACATGCCATCTTGTTTACTGCTGAATCTCTATCACGTGACACTTAAGGAGGGCACTTAACATCTATTGATTATTTGAACATAAAAATTTGTCTGCTTGTTACTAGAAAGCCATCAACTCCAGAATTCCTAAGACATGACCATGGAATATTACTAGGAGAGACTAAAGTTCCATTTTTGTTCTACATGGGATTTTTTTTTTTCTCTTCTAGAACTTACTTACATTTAAAAGGTAAGTCGATTGATATTACCAAAAAGAACGTATCAAAGGAAAACTTGATGACAAGTCTTTAGAGAAACACAATAGGAGTAACATTTACATCTGATTGAGCTATGAGGAATTTAAAAATTTATTTATTACCAATATTAATCCACTAAGTAATTTAATGGGGCTAGCATTTTTACTCTGTTTGTGATATTGATATGAAGAACCTGGATATTTTTTCTGAATTTGCTTTCCACTTCCTTTTAATACAGTTTACGTTTAATAAGGAGGACACCTGTAAGCTTGTTTGTACAAAAACATACCATACAGAGAAAGCTGAAGACAAACAAAAGTTAGAATTCTTGAAAAAAAGCATGTTATTGAATTATCAGCATCACTGGTAAGGCATGAATATTTTTTATTTTGGGGTTTATCCTTTCCATATGAAATCTTTGTTGCATTGACTATATAAATTACTTGATTGTGTAAAATATAGCAAATTAATTGATTTCCTTTTTTTGTTACTAGTGGTCGTAGTTTGAAGTAGTGACTCTTGGTTAAAGATGATATCATTTAAAGAATTATCTTTTAACCGTGTTTGGATTACTGTAATATCTGGTACTTCTTTTAGTACATAGATCTGGTACATAGAGTAGTTATTTTTATTCACATATAGGCATACCTTGGGGATACTGAGGTTCAGTTCCATTCCACTGCAGTAAAGCAAATATCACAATAAAGTGAGTCACATAAAGTTTTTTGGTTTCCCAGTGCATATAAAAGTTATGTTTATACTACGTATAGTCTATTTAAAGTCTGCAATAACATAATGTGTAAAACAAGTCTATAAGTACCGTAATTAAAAATACATTATTGCTAAAAAAAAAAAAAGGCTGACATAAAGACATGAAGTGAACACATGCTGTTGAAAAAATAGCACTGATAGATCTGCTCAATGCATAGATGCCACAAACCTTCAGTTTCTAAAAAACACCGTATCTGCAAAGCACAATAAAGTGAAGGGCAATAAAACGAAGTATGCCTGAATAGTGAACAGTAGCATATTATGCTTTGGGGAAAAGGGCCTGGGTCAGTCTTCTGGTGAAAGCATTGTTTTATACTTGTGGGCTATGAAAAAAATCACAGGAAAACAAAACTTAACTTTTGTTTGATAAATAGTATCAACTTCAAGTAAAAAGCTTACATTTTGCTTAGCCTTTTATTTTGTAAACATGACATAACATTAACAAATTCTGTGCCAGTTTGTATCAGAATCAAAAAGCATTTAAAACTATCCTGTTTTTCCTTCCAAAGTAGTATGTACTTATTATGCAATATTCAAACATAGAATTTTTTTTTTTTTTTTGAGACGGAGTCTCACACTGTTCCCCAGGCTGGAGTGCTATGGCGTGATCTTGGCTCACTGCAACCTCTGTCTCCCGGGGTCAAGTGATTCTTGCACTTTAGCCTCCTGAGTAGCTGGGATTACAGGTGCCTGCCACCACGCCTGGCTAATTTTTGTATTTTTAGTAGAGATGGAGTTTTACCATGTTGGCCAAGCTGGCCTTGAACTCCTGACCTTGAGAGATCCACCCCTCTCAGCCTCCCAAAGTGCTGGAATTATAGGTGTGAGCCACTGCACCCAGTCAAACATAGAATATTTTTAAAGACTTTCAAAATCCAACATTTGAAGTATAACCATTACTATTCTTCTGAGTAATTTTGCTTGGAAATGCCTATATTCTATAAACTATGGGGTCATAGTTTACATATGTTTTGCCTTTTCTAGAAAGTGTAAAATGCTTTTAGTGGCAAGCAGGAGGACTGTCTTCGTGCACTTCCTTTTGGATGTTTGTCCTGTCAGTATATTAGATCACATTGTTTGTTCACGCCAGTGAGGTTAGGAACCGTGGATCTCAGCTGAGACCTGACCAGGTCCTGTGGCCTCACATTCCCTCCTACCCCTCAGTTTTCCTCCTCCTCCACCCTACCCAACCCCCATACGCATAGAACCCTGGGTCCTGTGCACAGCCATGACCTAGTCTGTGATGGAAAGGATTCGTTCTGACTGGCCAGACCTGGGTAACATCTACCTGAACCCCATAAGAATGAGTTTCCTGTAGGCTGCTGGGGCTCTGTTGGAAGGAAGGAGACGGTGCTGTTAGAAACCTGCCTGTTATGCTTGTGTCCGCTTCTTTCTCATCTGACCCTCAGTGCAAACGGGAACTTTAAAACCTCTTTTGTCTCCCCATTTCTTTAGTTTCGGGCAAATGAAGAGCTTTTTTCCCCTAAACTACCATAGGAATACTGCTTATTTGCTAGATCAGTGCATATCAATTGCATATCAACTTGGGATATGTTTACTTTTTCATAAGTAATTGAAATTTTCCTTGTTGTTTTTCTTTGTAATCTTCTAAATAATATTTAAACCTCAGTTCTTATCTTCTCATGTTAGCCCTATCCACCTACATTTACTGCAATAGCTATCAGTTTGTTGACTGAATGAAAGAATGACTCTTAAGCTATGTGGGTGATTTTTTTAGCTCTTTCTTCTACCCTCTGTGCTTAGAATACTGTTTAGTGAGCCCAGCGCAGTGGCTCACGCCTATAATCCCAGCACTTTGGGAGGCTGAGGTGGGCAGATCACCTGAGGCCAGGAGTTCTAGACCAGCCTGGCCAACATGGTGAAACCCCATCTCTACTAAAAATACAAAAATTAGCCAGATGTGGTGGCAGGCGCCTGTAATCCCAGCTACTTGGGAGGGTGAGGCAGGAGAATCGCTTAAACCAAAGAATACTGTTTAGTCTTGCTGCTGAAGGTAATAGAAGCAGTTCTTCTTCAGTAGTCTCCTCACAGGAAAGTACTTAGAGATATTTTTGACTAATTTGTGATGCAGTTAACAAAGATTTCATTATAATGCCAAGATGCTTAATAACAAGAATAGATAAAATAGTGTACCAATTAAGAAAGCATTAGTAAAATTTACTGAACGATTTGTTATCAGTGTATCAATGGCAAACTTAAACTATTCTGCTTTAAAAAATTAACTTGGGAATGTGCTGGTAAATAAAGATTTTGCAGTTGAATCAGAAAAGTTGATGATTTTAAGTGTAACACTTAAATCAGTTCAGTATACATTTGGAAAATATTGATTCACATTGATTAATTTATTGAAACCATTATTTGAGTATATTATGTCCATGACCTATTTCAGAAAGATTTTACTGTATAATTTGATTTTAAGCATAGACAGTAGAGTTGACACATAAAATTTATGTACCCATGGAAATTTATAGTATTCTGTTATGGAGTTTGACTGTGAATGTAGCACATTTTATTTTATACTCTGCACTAAGACGTGTTGGGGAGAGCATAATCGTTTTCTAAATCATAAAGCAATATATGCCAATGAAAAAACACAAGCAGTACAAGAAAATATTAAGTAAAAGTAAGTCTTCTGTCACCCCCATTTTCATTTCTCTTCTACAGAACTAACACTATTATTTCTCATGTGTGTTTCTAATTTCCTATGCATATGGAGGTATAGAAACAGGTGTGTCCTTTTTACAATAATGCAACTAAAATATTATTGTACACATTATTCTACAACTTGCTCATTTAAGAAAATATTATGGACTTTTTTGAGGTCAGGTAACCTCGTAAATCTATAACCTCCTCCATCTTTTTCATAATTTTGCAATTCACTGCATGAATCAATCATAATTTCTCCCCCATGACATTGGAACCATGCTCTAGTTTATTATTCTCACTATAAAGAACAGTTAATAGTTTCTTATATGAGTTGAAGAATACTTTTTATTTTTTAAATTTTTTGTTGTTGTTGTTGAGACAGAATCTCGCTCTGTTGCCCAGGCTGGAGTGCAGTGGCACAATCTCGGCTCACTGCAACCTCAGCCTCCTGGGTTCAAGTGATTCTCCTGTCTCAGCGTCCTGAGTAGCTAGGACTACAGGTATCTGCCACCACGCCTGGCTAAGTTTTGTATTTTTAGTAGAGATGGGGTTTCACTATGTTGGCCAGGCTGCTCTCGAACTCCTGACCTCTTGATCTACCCACTGTGGCCTCCCAAAGTGCTGGGATTACAGGCGTGAGCCACCATTCCTGGCCATGCTTTTTAATTCTTACTTGGGGCTTTAGAACATATTTTAAAGATCTTTTTGGCTTACTCTGTCAGTAGCTGCTAAGCTACTTCATGATTCCTGAAACTATTGCTTTGATACCAGCACCAGACACTTAAAACTTTCTTCAGCTGTGCTCTTTGTGGTTTGTGATTATACTTCTTGCCTGAGTTTCCAAATCTTGATGACATTTTATTTATAAAAGTATAATTAACTAGTTCAGAGTACTTACATTTTTTAGTATCATCGAACCACTGAACTATAGCTTATTGAATTATAAAGGGGTCTTGAAGATACTTTAGTGAGTTCCAATCCCAGATCCTACCAAGTTAGCAAAGGAGAATGATGTGCTGTTTTCAGAAATTCAGAATCCTATTGAATAGTATTAATGTACTCATGTTAAAACTACGTAGAAATGCCAACTCGTGGACTACCTTCTTTGGGTCCCCTCCCTTTGTATGGGAGCTCTGTTTTCACTCTTAAATCTTGCAACTGCATTCTCTTCTGGTCCCTGTTTGTTACGGCTCAAGCTGAGCTTTTGCTCACCATCCACCACTGCTGTTTGCCGCCGTCACAGACCTGCCACTGACTTCCATCCCTCCGGATTCGGCAGGGTGTCTGCTGTGCTCCTGATTCAGCAAGGCGCCCATTGCAGCTCCCGATCGGGCTAAAGGCTTAACATTGTTCCTGCATGGCTAAGTGCCCGGGTTCCTCCTAATCGAGCTGAACACTAGTCACTGGGTTCCACGGTTCTCTTCTGTGACCCCCGGCGTCTAATAGAGCTATAACATTCACCGCATGGCCCAAGATTCCATTCCTTGGAATCTGTGAGGCCAGGAACCCCAGGTCAGAGAACATGAGGTTTGCCACCATCTTGGGAGCTCTGGGAGCGAGGATCCTCTGCTAACATGTGGCGACCATGAAGGGACCTCCAAAGCAATGGGAAACCTTCTCCCCAAGGCAAAAATGCCCCTAAGATGTATTCTGGATAATTGGGACCAATTTGACCCTCAGACGCTAAGAAAGAAATGACATATTCTTCTGCAATACCTCCTGGCCACGATATCGTCTTCAAGGGGGAGAAACCTGGCCTCCTGAGGGAAGTATAAATTATAACACCATCTTACAGCTAGACCTCTTTTGTAGAAAAGAAGGCAAATGGAGTGAAGTGCCATATGTACAAAGTTTCTTTTCACTAAGAGACAACTCGCGATTTTGTAAAAAGTGTGATTTATGCCCGACAGGAAGCCCTCAGACTCTACCTCCCTGCCCCGGCGCCCTGCCCAACTCCTTCCCCAACTAATAAGGACCCCCACTTCAACCCAAACGATCCAAAAGGAGATATAGACAATGAACCAGAGAGTACAAATATTCCCCGATGATGCCCCCTCCAAGCAGTGGGAGGAGGAGAATTCGGCCCAGCCAAAGTGCATACACCTTTTTCTCTCTCCGATTTAAAGCAAATTAAAATAGACCTAGGTAAATTCTCAGGTAACCCTGATGGCTATATTGATGTTTTACAAGAGTTAGGACAATCCTTTGGTCTGACATGGAGAGATATTATGTTACTGCTAAATCAGACACTAACCCTAAATGAGAGAAGTGCTGCCATAACTGCAGCCTGAGAGTTTGGCGATCTCTGGTATCTCAGAGATAGAATGACAACAGAGGAAAGAGAATAAATTCCCACAGGCCAGCAGACGGTTCCCAGTGTAGACCCTCAATGGGACACAGAATCAGAACATGGAGATTGGTGCCGCAGACATTTGCTAACTTGTGTCCTGGAAGGACTAAGGAAAACTGCGAAGAAGCCTATAAATTATTCAGTGATGTCCACTATAAAACAGGGAAAGGAAGAAAATTCTACCGTCTTTCTGAAGAAATTAAGGGAGGCTGTGAGAAAGCATACCTTTCTGTCACCTAACTCTGTTGAAGGTCAACTAATCTTAAAGGATAAGTTTATCACTCAGTCAGCTGCAGACATTAGAAAAAAAACTTCAAGTCCACCTTAGGCCCAGAGCAAAACTTGGAAACCCTACTGAACTTGGCAACCTTGGTTTTTTGTAAGAGAGATCAGGAGGAGCAGACGGAACGGGACAAAGGAGATAAGAAAAAGCCCACCACTTTAGCCATGGCCCTCAGGCAAGCAGACTTTGGAGGCTCTGGAACAGGGAAACGCTGGGCAAATCAAACGCCTAATAGCAGTGAGGTCTACAAGGACACTTTAAAAAACATTGTTCAAATAGAAATAAGCTGCCACCTCGTCCATGCCCCTTATGTCAAGGAAATCACTGCAGGGCCCACTGCCCCAGGGGACGAACATCCTCTGAGTCAGAAGCCACTGACCAGCAGGACTGAAGGTGCCCAGGGCAAGCACCAGCCCATGCCATCACCCTCACAGAGCCCCGGGTATGCTTGACCATTGAGGGCCAGGAGGTTAACTGTCTCCTGGACACTGGCGCGGCCTTCTTAGTCTTACTGTCCTGTCCTGGACAACTGTCCTCCAGATCTGTCGCTATCTGAGGGGTCCTAGGACAGCCAGTCGCTAGATGCTTCTCCCAGCCACTAAGTTGTGACTGGGGAACTTTAACTCTTTTCACATGCTTTTCTAATTATGCCTGAAAGCCCCACTCCCTTCTTAGGGAGAGACATTCTAGCAAAAACAGGGGCCATTATACACCTGAAAATGGGAGAAGGAACACCCGTTTGTTGTCCCCTGCTTGAGGAAGGAATTGATTCTGAAGTCTGGGCAACAGAAGGACAATATGGACCAGCAAAGAATGCCCGTCCTGTTCAAATTAAACTAAAGGATTCCGTCTCGTTTCCCTACCAAAGGCAGTACGCCCTTATACCTGAGGCCCAACAAGTACTCCAAAAAAATTGTTAAGGACCTAAAAGCCCAAGGCCTAGTAAAACCATTCAATAACCCCTGCAATACTCCAATTTTAGGAGTACAGAAACCCAACAGACAGTGGAGGTTAGTGCAAGATCTCAGGATTATCAACGAGGCCCTTGTTCCTCTATACCCAGCTGTACCTAACCCTTATACTCTGCTTTCGTGAATACCAGAGGAAGCAGAGTGGCTTACAGTCCTGGACCTTAAGGATGCCTTTTTCTGCATCCCTGTACATCCTGCCTCTCAATTCTTGTTTGCCTTTGAAAATCCTTTGAGCCCAACGTCTCAACTCACCTGGACTGTCTTACCCCAAAGGTTCAGGGATAGCCCCCATCTATTTGGCCAGGCATTAGCCCAAGACTTAAGCCAGTTCTCACACCTGGACACTCTTGTCCTTTGGTACGTGGATGATTTACTTTTAGCCACCTGTTCAGAAACTTTGTGCCATCAAGCCACCCAAGCGCTCTTAAATGTCCTCGCCACCTGTGGCTACAAGGTTTCCAAACGAGAGGCTCAGCTCTGGTCACGGCAGGTTAAATACTTAGGGCTAAAATTATCCAAAGGCACCAGGGCCCTCAGTGAGGAATGTATCCAGCCCATACTGGCTTATCCTAATCCCAAAACCCTAAAGGAACTAAGAGGGCTCCTTGGCATAACAGGCTTCTGCCGAATATGGATTCCCGGGTACGGCAAAATAGCCAGGCCATTATATACACTAATTAAGGAAACTCAGAAAGCCAGTACCCGTGTAGTAAGATGGACACCTGAAGCAGAAGCGGCTTTCCAGGCCCTAAAGAAGGCCCTAACCCAAGCCCCAGTGTTAAACTTGCCAGCGGGGCAAGACTTTTCTTTATATGCCACAGATAAAAACAGGAATAGCTCTAGGAGTCCTTACACAGATCTGAGGGATGAGCTTGCAGCCCGTGGCCTACCCAAGTAAGGAAATTGATGTAGTGGCAAAAGGTTGGCCTCATTGTTTACAGGTAGTGGCGGCAGTAGCGGTCTCAGTATCTGAAGCAGTTAAAATAATACAAGGAAGAGATCTTACTGTGTGGACAGCTCATGATGTGAACAGCATTCTTACTGCTAAAGGAGACTTGTGGCTGTCAGACAACCGTTTACTTAAATATCAGGCTCTATTACTTGAAGGGCCAGTGCTGTGACTGTGCACTTGGGCAACTCTTAACCCAGCCACATTTCTTCCAGACAATGAAGAAAAGATAGAACATAACTGTCAACAAATAATTGCTCAAACCTATGCCACTCGAGGGGACCTTCCAGAAGTTCCCTTGACTGATCCCAATCTCAACTTGTATATTAATGGAAGTTCCTTTGTAGAAAAAGGACTTCAAAAAGGGGGATATGCAGTGGTCAGTGATAATGGAATACTTGAAAGTAATCCCCTCACTCCAGGAACTAACGCTTAGCTGGCAGAACTAATAGCCCTCAATCGGGTGCTACAATTAGGAGAAGGAAAAGGGGTAAATATATATACAGACTCTAAGTATGCTTGCCCTGCCCTCCATGTCCATGCAGCAATATGGAAAGAAAGGGAATTTCTAACTTCCGAGGGAACACCTATCAAACATCAGGAAGCCATTAGGAGATTATTATTGGTGGTACAGAAACCTAAAGAGATAGTAGTCTTTCACTGCTGGGGTCATTAGAAAGGAAAGGAAAGGGAAATAGAAGGGAACCGCCAAGCAGATATTGAAGCAGAAAGAGCCACAAGACAGGACCCTCCATTAGTAATGCTTATAGAAAGACCCCTAGTATGGGATAATCTCCTCTGAGAAGCCAAGTCCCTGTACTCAGCAGAAGAAATAGAATGGGGAACCTCATGAGGACATGGTTTCCTCCCCTCAGGATGGCTAGCCACCGAAGAAGGAAAAATACTTTTGCCTGCAGCTAAACGAAGGACATTACTTAAAACCCTTCACCAAACCTTTCACTTAGGCATTTATAGCACCCATCAGATGATCAAATTATTATTTACTGGATGAGGGCTTTTCAAAACTATCAAGCAGATAGTCAGGGCCTGTGAATTGTGCCAAAGAAATAATCCCCTGCACTGCAGGCCATACATTTCAATCCCTGTATCTTTAACCTCCTTGTTAAGTTTGTCTCTTCCAGAATCGAAGTGGTAAAACTACAAATGGTGCTTCAAAGGGAGCCCCAGATGCAGTCCATGACTAAGATCTACCACGGACCCCTGGACCGGCCTGCTAGCCCATGCTCCGATGTTAATGACATCGAAGGCACCCCTCCTGAGGAAATCTCAACTGCACAACCACTACTACGCCCCAATTCAGCAGGAAGCAGTTAGAGCGGCCGTCGGCCAACCTCCCCAACAGCACTTGGGTTTTCCTGTTAAGAGGGGGACTGAGAGACAGACTAGCTGGATTTCCTAGGCCAACTAAGAATCCCTAAGCCTAGCTGGGAAGGTGACCGCATCCACGTTTAAACACAGGGACTTGCAACTTAGCTCACACCCGACCAATCAGGTAGTAAAGAGAGCTCACTAAAATGCTAATTAGGCAAAAACAGGAGGTAAAGAAATAGCCAATCATCTATTGCCTGAGAGCACAGCGGGAGGGATAGTGATCGGGATATAAACCCAGGCATTCGAGCCGGCAACGGCTACCCTCTTTGGGTCCCCTCCCTTTGTATGGGAGCTCTGTCTTCACTCTATTAAATCTTGCAACTGCAAAAAAAAAAAAAAAGAAAAAAAAGAAATGCCAGCTTGTTAAATGCCAAGTTTCTTTGCTTTGGACTGTAATTTTCTGAGTGCATTGTGACAATATGGGTTATTCTGATTAGAAACTTTTGGAATTAATTTATTGGAAAAGCAAGTTATTACTAAATGAAGTTTAATTGGTAGAACTGTTTCAGATGAGGTCCTTGGAGGGCAGACTTGGAAGTAAAGGAAAGGAGTTCTTCATGATAAAAAGTTGAGAGTCATTCAGCCTTTATCCTTGCGAGTCTTCTTCCCATTATTCAGTCTGTCAGATAGGAAATAAGAGTTCTAATTTTTTGATACTAGAAATTTAAATAAATACTACTCATTAACTTAGGAAGACAGTAATTGAAAATCATATTCTTTGGCTGGACATGGTGGCTCACACCTGTAATCCCAGCACTTTGGGAGACCAGGGTAGGAGGACCACTCAAGCCTAGGAGTTCGAGACCAACCCTGGCAACATAGTGAAACCCCAGCTCTACAAAAAAATTTTAAAAATTAGCCAGGTATGATGGCATACACTTGTAGTCCCAGCTACTTGGGAGGCAGAGATGGGAGGATCACTTGAGCCTGGGAGGTTGAGGCTGCAGAGAGCCATGATCATGATCCTGCACTCCAGCCTGGGTGACAGAGCAAGACCCTGTCTTGGGGGAAAAAAAAAGATATTCTTTAAGTTTTCTTAAATTTATTTCAAAGGGATTTTTTTTTTAATGCTTCCTATTACCAGAAAAAGCTATTATGTCAAGGTATTATATAAATGATACATTTAGGATGTTGGCTTTTATAAAACGTAAATTGCCCCTTAATTTCTCATTTTGTAGCTAGCACTATAATTTTTATGTAGTACTTTCCCTCCAATATGGTAGCATGAAGATACTATATATTGCTAGTATATATTCATTAATTGAACTTCATCTCTATCTAAAAAATTAAAGCAATTAACCAATTCTTTAAGCTTCCAGAAAATCTGAATTATTTATTTTATATAACGATGCATTTATACTTCTAATATTTTATAGTCTTTTCATTGGAACTACTAGCCTGCTGATTATTATAATAAGCAGTTTAATAGCATAGGTGATTCTAAAATTTTGTAAACTGGGTACTATTAAATTGCATTTAAAGGTGACGAGACATGTTTTATTAGGTCATTAAGGTACACCTTGGGTGAATATAGAATCATAATTTTACTTCCTAAGGCACACATTAATTAACAAATAAAACATGCCCTGGAGTGTCGTGTTATGACTGTAATATAGCTGCTATATTTTGAGTAGTTTTTTTATTTGTATCCCGCAGTATACTCTGGGCACAGGGGGCCACATGCTCGGACTATAATGTAGTTATACGGTGCTACAGAACTTTATTTTCTGCTTTTATCATTTAAGTCCTTTTTCACTATAGAACTTGAAAGATTGGGTTCGCTAGCTTTGTAGCAGTATTTCTTTTAGAAATAACTTAGATTTATAGTTTTCACAGAATTTTTTTGTATAACTTTCACTTTTCTTCCTGACCCTTTAGTTTAATATTTTCCTGTATCTTGCAATTGTATTCTTTTTTATTGAATTACCTGAGTAATAAGAGACATTTCCTTCTCTACTGTTTAATAAACTGTTCCTGAGGAACTAGGTATATTGCTTTGTGTCCCTATTTAGAGCTGTGAGTGTTCTGCTAAAGGTAAATTACAGTGAAGTGTCTAAATAGTACTGTTAAATTAGCAATTACAATAAATTAGTTTATAAAACTCTTTTCCTATGTACCATTATCCTTTCAAAAAAGCTATAAAGGTTGGGGCTTTTTTTTGTTTTTTTGTTTTTGTTTTTTTTTTCCGGCTAGTCACATGAAGCAGTGCGAGTAGAGAAGGAGCAAAGAAATCTATACCTGGTTGTGATCAGTTAGTTGTAAACACCGCTGCGCTCGGACCAGCCTGTAGTTTTTTCCATCACTGCAGTGTATCAGATACTGGCATATTGTTATTGCTTATGAAATAGCACATTTCATTAACATTCTGTGTGGTTTTTGGAATCTTAAGGCATTTACACATTTAAATTTCATGAAGTGATGACACTGATTTGGGCAGTAATTCTTAGTCTCATGTTTGGTGGGTTCTTTTCTAACTTAACTCTTCTTTCCGTGTGTAGGATTGTGGATAATATGCCTGTAACATGGTGTTACGATGTTGAAGATGGTCAGAGGTTCTGTAATCCTGGATTTCCTATTGGCTGTTACATTACAGATAAAGGCCATGCAAAAGATGCCTGTGTTATTAATGTAAGTTCATGATAAACTCTGCTGCTTTTTTAGAACATGGCTTTTGACAGAATTCAGTCTTTACCTGGACAAAAATTGTTATATTCGTTTAATGAGTACAGTTCAGATGTTCTGAAGTACAACTACTTCAATCTTAAACTTACAGCAGATTAATAATGTGTAAGTTGAGCCTTAGAATTGGAATAATTCAGATTCAATTCAGCGTTTACTGAGAGTGTCTGTTGTATGTTAAGTGCTATGGTAAGGTCTAGAACTTTGTTCTAACTCTCATAAATCTTAGATATTAAAAAATGTACATAGTAGAGTGTCAAAAAAGACTTGATTATAAGTTAACTAAATTTGTATTGCAGAAGTCAGATATTATACCCTTTTTAAGACCTATCTGTCTTTGAGGCCATTCTTTTATATTTAAAAATAGATTAATCAAATAGAGACATTACTATAGAAGGTAATTAGAACTAGATGGGGATATATGTTAAAATAAATTTTGTGTAATCAGATCAACCTGATTGAAATCTCTTAATGGATCAGATCCAGTGGAAGTTGGCATGAGCTTAATCATGAAACTGATTATATCAGTTAGTGCTTTCGTGTTGTGCACTCACAAAAGACCAGAGATACTTGAGTAATTTAGGTTATGAGTTTAGTCCAAACTTACAAGCTTCCAGGCAGGAAAAGTGTTTAAATGTATAAGCTTTAGTGTGCTCGTAATACTTTAAATTTTATTTTGTTTCATTTTAAATGAAAGGCTAGAAAATACTAGATTAGTGTTCTTTTGAATTGGTACTTACTAAATTTTCTGTTAAAAAAAAACTGTAAGAAGCAGATACCTTCCCCAATTAATTTTTGGCTTAAAAAGAGTTTAAGTATAAAATTGAAACATGTTAATACGAAAGGATTAAAATTCCATTCAAACTTAAATTTTCTTGTTGTAGCCCATTTTAAAGTTTTATGTTTTGACTCTTATGTAGTTTTCTACCTTTAACTTTTAAGTTCTGTTCCGCAGTCAGAATTCCATGAAAGAGATACATTTTACATCTTCAACCATGTTGACATCAAAATATACTATCATGTTGTTGAAACTGGGTCCATGGGAGCAAGATTAGTGGCTGCTAAACTTGAACCAAAAAGGTAATTATATTAACGATAAAAAGTAAACAAGTATAAGTGAAATTTAGACCCAAAGTATAAGTATTTGGGGCCCAATTACTCCTAAATATTCTGGCATTTCAGGATTGATTTGGCATGATTTGTTATTGAGTTATGGGTTGTCCAGAGAAACCGTACCAATAGTTCTTTTCCTGTCATGACAGGCGGTCAAGCCAAGGTGCCTTTGTATTTTATTTTCAATCAGGAGATTTTGACAGCTTTTCCATGTGTCAGTGGGGAAGGAGAAGTTGAGTGGTTGGGATAGTGTTCCCCTTCTTAGTGGAAAGAACACTGCCTCAGATACCTGCAGCTTTCCTCTTGTCAGAGGCCTGAATGAGTGGACACGTACTGTGATTTCTCAAGCCCCTATGCAGTGTTAGATGCCAGTATGAAATACTAGCCATTGAAAGACAGCTCTTCAACTTGTTAGTTATTTTTTATTAGAAACGTACATATCAGTTATTTATGAGATTTTTTTTTTTAAGTATTTCATTTTTTTCATTACTTTTTCTGCCATTGAATTAGCCTTTTTCTCGTGCACTGGTGGTAAAGAAATACATGTCATAATAAGATGGCAGTTAAACTCCGTCAGTATATATTTTTTTAATAAGATTATTTAGCCAGGCACAGTGGCTCACACCTATAATCTCAACACTTTGGGGAAGCCAAAGCAGGAGGATCACTTGAGGCCAGGAGTTTAAGACCAGGCTAGGCAACACAGTGAGACCCTGTCTCTACCGAAAATAAATTAGCTGGGCTTGGTGGCCCGTGCATGTAGGAGGCTGAAGTGGGAGGATCACTTGAGCCCAGGAGTTCAAGACCAGCCTGGGCAACATAGTGAGACCCTGTCTCTACAGAAAATTAAAAAATTGGCTGGGCACTGTGGCCCGTGCCTGTAGGAGGCTGAAGTAGGAGGATCACTTGAACCCAGGAGTTTAAAGCTGCAATAAGCCGAGATCACACGACTGCACGCCAGCCTAGGTAACAGAGCAAGACCTTGTCTCAAAAAAAAAAGAAAAAAAAAAGGCCAGGCATGGTGGCTCATGCTGTAATCCCAGCACTTTGAGAGGCTAAGGCAGGAGGATTGCTTGAGCCCAGGAGTTCAAGACCAGCCTGGACAACATAGCAAGACCTTGTCTCTACAAAAAATGAAAAATTAGCTGGCCATGAGGCGTGGTGGCACACACCTGGAGTCCCATCTACTTGGGAGACTGAGGTGGGAGGATCACTTGAGCCCAGGAGTTTGAGGCTGCATTGCACTGTGATGGCACCACTGCACTCAGGCCTGGGTAAGAGAGCAAGACCCTGTCCCCCCCCAAAAAAAGAAAATTATTTAAATGCTCTTCAAGTATAGTGTTTTCAAAAGTATGTTTATAATTTTGTACACATATTTATATGAAGTAGATATTTATGCTATTAAATATGACATGAGCAATTTCACCTTTGTCAGCAGCATTTTAAAATACGTACAAAATCTCTAACCTTTCTTTACCTCATTTAAAAAAAATTGTACTTTATCAGCATCTTGCCAAAATGTTTCTTCCCACAGCTTCAAACATACCCATGTAGATAAACCAGACTGCTCAGGGCCCCCCATGGACATAAGTAACAAGGCTTCTGGGGAGATAAAAATTGCCTATACTTACTCTGTTAGCTTCAAGGTAAGTCTGTTGTTATCTTTAGTATAATTCTGAAACTGATTTTAAATTTGTATTACTTAAGCTAATTAAAATGTTACTGTTTATGCTTGTCAAATAAAGAAGCTATGAATGAGCTGATTTTTAGGATAGTCTGTCAGTGTACCAAGCAACATAATCACTCTTGAAACTAAGTCTTAGTTTAAATGAGAATATAGAGGAAGTTGGAGACTTGAGCCTGATTTAGTGTTAAGCATAAGAGATACATGTAAGACAAAAGTCAAAAATAGGCATGGAGGATGGGATAGAAATGCCAGAGATATATTCAGAAACCATTTGGGAAATCAGCACCATACTTTAAAGGATTTAAATATGAACTTTAAATGGAGAGCTTCTGATTGGTAGATCGTCTTAGAAAATTGAAGGGAGTGTTTTCATTAACGAAGTTTCTTAAAATGCAAATTCATTTTTATGAGAATCTTAGTATTCTACTTCTATTTTTTCACCATTTTTAAAATCAGGATTTAAGTATGAACTTTAAATGAAGAATTTCCAATTGAGAAATTGTCTTAGAAAATTGAAGGGAGTATTTTTATTAACGAAGTTTCTTAAAATGCAGGTTTACTAAGACAGTGTTCCACCTCTATTTTTAAAAACTTTTGGCAATCCAATATAATTGTGATGTTTAATATCCCCGTATAATGTTTCATTTTGCAAACCTGGCGCAGTAAACGGTATATATTTCTAGATATTAAGAGCTCAGTGTGCCTGGGATGGCTGGTCTGGTTAGCTTCCCCTGGCATAAAGAGAAGAATAATTATTCCATTCCATTCCATTATTTTCTTTAAAAAAAATACATATAGCTCTAAATGTAGGCATCTAAACATCTAGTTATAATTTAAAGCAATACTTTTAGTGGGTATTACTAGGAATTCTTTTTTTTTTGGCTGCATAATCTTACTCTCATTTCCCCTAGACTTTAGTAAATCTGAAACCCTCTGAATCTCAGGACTAACCAAAGTTATGATAATTTAGAAATTGCAATTGTTGACTCAGTGGAAGGGCAAGCTTTGAATGGGATTTTTTTTGTTCTTAATGTGTTGTCAGCAGATGTTTACTTAAAGAGATTTTTTAATCTCCTCTAGGAAGATGATAAGATCAGATGGGCATCTAGATGGGACTATATTCTGGAGTCTATGCCTCATACCCACATTCAGTGGTTTAGGTAAGAGTACAGAGTTGGCCTGCTTTTGCTTTCTACTTTTCTACCCTCTGTCCCTTTGAACATCTCATTTACTCTCAAATCCTCTACTTTATTCCAAAGTCTGGCCTTGGGTTCAAATCCTGGCTCTCAGCCACTGATGGTGAGTCACGGCAGGTCCCTTAATTTCTCAGTGTCTGTTTCTTTATCTGGAAATACCCACCTCATGGGATTGTTGTGAGGATTAAAGGACATAATGGGACAGAGCGTTTGAGGACATCGCCTGGCACATTAAGAGTGTTCAGAGACAGAAGCTGCTGCTGCTGCTATGACTTTATTATTATCCCCTTCAAACATGATTCAAAACTTATCTAGAAAGCTGTTCATGTTGCCATAACCCTCCTTTTCCTATTGCTGTCTGATCTTTTTGACACTCACTAATTTACTGAGTAAAGTTGTTCTTCAGTAAATTTCTTAAGGGCACAAGCCAGTCCTTTGTTGTGGCAGTGATTTGGGCACAGTAGTTATTTCATAATATTGACCATGTACCAAAAAATTCTAGTTCAAAACAGACTATGAAATGGTATTATGATAAGTATATAATGTTATTTATCTACTAGAGGAAAACATGAAAGAACACAGTTCATTGAATTTGTTGGATTTTAGGTAGCTTTCATTTTGGTTTTGATTAAGACTACTTTAATGTTACTCAGTAAACAGTTTTTAAAAGAGTTTTACTGTTCCTAAGATTGAGCTACAGATTACTCATAATGTGCTTATTTCTACAGCATTATGAATTCCCTGGTCATTGTCCTCTTCTTATCTGGAATGGTAGCTATGATTATGTTACGGACACTGCACAAAGATATTGCCAGATATAATCAGATGGACTCTACGGTAAGTGGAAACATTTTAGTCTTTAGTGTGCCCACAACACTGTTTATTGTTATTTTGCGAAAAGGTAAAATAATAGCTTTAGAATCTGCTTTTAAAACATTCTTCTACCAAAAAAAAAAAACAAACAAAAAAGAAATTCTTCTCAAAAGTTATCTTGAATTCACATTTTCAAATAAGAAAGTGATACTTAACAATTAATATTCTTGGCCGGGCGCAGTGGCTCACGCCTGTAATCCCAACACTTTGGGAGGCCAAAGTGGGCGGATCACCTGAGGTCAGGAGTTCAAGACCAGCCTGGCCAACATGGCAAAACCCCATCTCTACTAAAAACACAAAAATTAGCCAGGTATGGTGTAGTCCCAACTACTCGGGAGGCTGAGGCAGGAGAATTACTTGAACCCAGGAGACGGAGGCTGCAGTCAGCCGAGATCGTACTCCAGCCTGGGTGACAGGGCGAGACTCTGTCTCAAAAAAAAGAATTGATCCTCTAGAAATGGAGTCAGCACAGCCTTGGGAGCTGACCTGCTCGCAGCCCCCTCTGTGGGAATGGACTGGTGCAGCGAGGGGTGTAGGTGCAGTTACAACTCTAAGTTTTCTCTATCCCTCACACATACCCGTTTGTGAAACCACAAAGTTGAATGGAATAACTCCTAAGCAACTTTTATTTGTGTGGTTGTTTAATTTTTTAAAGTTAATTTTAATAAATTTGTATCATTTCAACCTTTTGGTATATTCAAAATAATTGCATGTCCCAGCCTCTTTAGTCTCAAACTTTTTAAGTTGCACAATGTTATACATTTTCTACTCTTCATTTCATGGCAGCATAATAAAAGAATTTTCACAAGAATCACAGTAATTTGGAATGAATGGAAAAAACTCAGGTTTTTGTGTATTCTCTTCCCCCAGCTTCTTCAGCCTCCTCTCCCCCAACCTCTCTGACCTGTTCTGATTGGGAAAAATATATATGAATATTTATAAGCTTTTTAACATTTGTACACTACAGTCTCTTTCCTATGATTTTTCTTGATTTTATGTCTTATTAAATATTAAAGTGATTTAAAAATACTCTGCTCATAATTGGCTGTTCCAAATAATTGCTGTTAATGGAGTTTTGTCTTAATTTGCACAGCGTCGCCATGTGGAACCGGGCTGCTGGTGACCCTGCTTCCACTCCTGTCCTACTTCCCATCTCTTAGCACAGCAGTCAGAGTGAAACTGCTCAAACGGAAATCAGATCATTTCACTCCTTAGCACAGCCCTCCAGGGACTTCTCTTCACGCAGAGCAAGAGTCAGAGGCTTTACAGTGGCCTGTAAGGCCCCACATTACCTCAGCACTCTTCTGCACCTGTGCCAGCTATCTTGCTGTTCCTCAGACTGGGCAGACACAGGTTCCCACCTCAGAGCCTTCACACTCACTGTTCTATCTACTAAGAATGTCCACCCCTCATTTACATGGCTAGTTCCCTTACCTCCCTCCGATCTTTACAAAACGTTATCTTCCCATTGAGCCCCTCCCAGCCATCGCATTTAAGTTACATCCTGTCCTGCACACACCCATACATCCTGTTTTCTGTATAGCGCTTATTGCCATCTAATGTACAGTGTATTTTCCTGACTTATTTTGTTTATTGTCTGCCTTCCTAATGAGATCATGTACTCTTGAGAGTAGGAATTTTTCTGTTACACTCACTGTGGTATCTGGTGTTTTAAACAGAGCCGAGCTTACAGTTGGTGCTCAATGAATATTTCTTGAATGAATGAATGAATGAATGAGTCACTTCTTGATGTACAACTTACTGATGCATTGCTGGGTTCATGATAGGGAACAGGTATTCAAGGGCTCCTCCTGCTCCAACCCACTGCCCAAAACCAGGAGCCAAGGCCAGAGCAGGAAACATTGCACGCCTGAGAGGTGCACTGACCCTGTGGTTCAGTGTTGTTTTTGAGTCTTTAACTGTTTGGAAGGCTGTCTGGTGGGTCATTTGTAAGGAGCTGAACCTCAGGCTCCTGGATTAAGCCTGGATTCTGAAAGGGGGGCCAATTGGTTCTAGGTTAGTGAGAGCCTCTGATTCTGGGCAGAATCAAGTAGAAAACCTCTGGAAAAAAAAGTCACCCAAATTTAGATTCACAGGATTCTTCTAATTTAAGGTCAATAAAATATAAGCTACTAGTTGGAAATTCACAAAATTTATAGTAAAGGACAGATTTAGACCTCTAGAGATTCCAGATACTGGAACTCTTCATTGCAAATAAAATATATGAAAAAGTAACAGCTCAGAATTTCTCAGAATAGATGAAAAGTAAAAATCCATAGATATAGGAAACACAGTGTATCCTAAGCAAATAAATAAAAAGAAATCCACATGTAGATCAATTGTGACAAAACTATAGAACCTTAGAGAAAGGAGAATATCTTAGAGTCAGCTCAAGGGAAAAAAGACTAAGCATCTACAGAGGAAAAAACAATTAGATTGACAATGGAAACTCCAAGACTAAGTATCATTAAATTGGCGAGAGTAATTACCTATTTACATAGAATTATATACACAGAGAAGTCATCTTTCAAAAATAAAGATGAGGCCAAGGTGAGAGAATCACTTGAGCACAGGAGTACAAGACCAGCCTGGGCAACATAGGGAGACCCCATCTCTACAAAAAAAAAAAATTAAAAAATTAAAAATTCACTGGGCATGGTGGTTCACGCCTGTGGTTCTAACTACTTGAGAGACTAAGATGGAAGGATCAC
>NW_012114252.1:10033002-10033825 GCF_000951035.1 Colobus angolensis palliatus
CAAAAAAAAAAAAAAAAAGAAAGAAGGCAAGCCCCCCAACAGCACCATCTTCTGGATCTTAGCCAAGTACTCAGGCTTCAAAGTTGGGGGGCTGATGTGAGACGATTGCTTGAGCCCAGGAATTTGAGGCTGCAGTGAGTTATGATGGCACCACTACACTCTAGCCTGGGCAACAGAGACCCTCTCTCAAAAAAAAAAAAAAAACAAGAATGAAGGCAAGGTGTTTATCTTTTACAGATGAACAGAAACAGTTGACAACAAGCTGACCTTCATGGAAAGAATTTATAGAAAGCTTGAGCAAATAATAAATAAATGAAGTGAATCCTAAAGGGAGATTTAGAAGGATTGGTGAACAAAGGAATTCCAAGTAAACATTTTCTGTGTATAATGAGTCTAAATGTAGAGGTTAACAAATGTATATCAACAGGAGAAAAACAGATGCTTTACTGAATGGTATTGGGGATAAAGTGGGTGGTCACCTGGGGGAAAAAAGGTAAATTCTAACTTTATTACCTAAAATAATGATTTACATGAAAATGAATCTATAAAACACTAGAAGAACGTATAGAAAGTTATGTTTAAATCTTAGAGAACGGTAGAATTTTATGAGTATCACAGAGAGACAAAAGCCATAAAAGAAATTATTGCTCTGTGATTGTTGTTTGTTCACCTGGTACATTGGCAGAAATTTAAATGTTTGATATAAGTCTGTGTTGGGGGATTGAGGGACATGAGCACTTTGATTCATAATGTATGAGGATGTAAAGAGAGATAACCTTTGGAGAACAATTTGACAGTACCTGTCTTAGTTTATAATATAAAT
>NW_012114252.1:10034100-10058658 GCF_000951035.1 Colobus angolensis palliatus
TGATCCGCCCGTCTCGGCCCCCCAAAGTGCTGGGATTACAGGCTTGAGCCAGATTTTTTATAAATAGCAGAAGAATATAAACAACCCAAATACCTGTCAATAGGGGACTAATTTTAGAAATTATAGAACATCCATATAGTAGAATACTATATAATTACTAAAAAGAATGAGGTAACCATATATACAAAGAGGAGACGCACCTTCATGATATTGTTAGACTAAAAAAGCAAGATAGGAAAAAGGTGTATAATATGCAACCATTTTTGTAAAAAAAAAAATCTATTCATACATTTGTTTACATATAGGTAGAATATCTCTGCAAGAATAACAAGAACCTAGTCCCGTTGGTTTGCAACAGAACAGGGGGCCTTGCTCCCTGGGGGAAACTTAGTTTTCACTTACACCTTTTGATATTTTTAGTGCCTACTTAATAAAAAGTGATCAGAAAATGGCCCCTCTTAATACTACCCCACCTAAAAGAAGAGATGCATGTACTTTTCCTCCCCTACTTTTTAAATACACATTCTCAAAAGTAAGGAGATTAGTGTACCCACACCCTAGTCCAACACTTAATCATCTCAGGTTCAGTCTTGTTTCCATCTATGGAATGCCACTTATGCCCACCAGGTTTTTTGAAGCCAATCCCAGATACAGTTTTAATTCACTTAGAGCCTGCATACTTCTAATAATACTTCAACTTTGTACATTCCTTGTAAATGACCAAGTGGAGTCTAATTCCCAAGTGTAGGAAAGTATTTTGTACCAAGGGGAGGAAAATATTTTGATTTTTACTATTGCCTTAAAAGTTAGACATTTATTTATTTATTTATTTATTTATTTATATTTTATTTTCTTTTTTTTTGAGACAGGGTCTCACTCTATCATCCAGACTGGGGTGCAGTGGTGCAATCTTGGTTCACTGCAACCTCCGTCTCCCAGGCTCAAGCAATTCTCCTGCCTCAACCTTCTGAGTAGCTGGGATTACAGGCACGCGCCACTACCGCCCAGCTGGTTTTTGTATTTTTAATAGAGACAGGGTTTCATCATGTTGGCCAGGTGGCTGGTCTCGAACTCCTGACCTCAAATGATCCACCTGCCCTGGCCTTCCAAAGTGCTGGGATTATAATCTAGGCATGAGCCACAGCACCTGGCCTAGACATTTTAAAAGCAGGATTAATGCCTCTGTATAATTTTCCACATTTCAAATTTCAGCTGATTTATAGTTACTTTAAAAAATGTAAATTTAATATATTAGTAATAGCATTGTCTACTGCTTGGAAAGATAGTAGTTTGAATGGGGAATCGAGGAGGGATGCCGATTACCCTTGAGGGAATGTTGACAGAGGAAGCTGAACAAGCAAGCAAGGGCCAGATTCCAATGGTCTTATAAGCTGTACAGTTTGAAGATCATTGAGAAGCTGTTGAATAATTTTAAACTGCAGTGACATGGCCAGATGTGTGTTTTAAGGAAATTACTTTGAATATTATGTTGAGAATCATCCAGTGCAGGGCAAAATTGGAGGTTTAAAGACCAGTCAGGATGCTGTTACAGAATTCCTGGAGACTGAGGATGGTGGCAGGGAGGAAGCAGGTGAGTGGACAGATAAATATGGAGGATGTTTGGGAGGTGGGGTGGAGCTGACTGACTGGCTGGCAGTGGAGAGTGTAGAAGCTGAAGAAAAGTCAGTGAATGACCCCAGGTTTCTGGTTCAAACCACCAGAATGGTCACTCTGGCTGCTGTATTGAGGATCAACTGAATGGTGGCAGGCACAGGAACAGACAGGTTTAGTGTATATTCAGTAGTCAGGTAAGATGGGATGACTTGAACCAGGAGGGTGGTGGCATCCTGTGGATGTATTTTGGTGGTAGAACCATAGCATTTGTTAAAAGGTTGTGTGCAAGGTAGGGAAAGAAGGGAAGAATCATGGACGACTCCAGGGTTTGGGGGACTGAGCAGCTGGAAGGATGGAGTTTTTATCTACTGAAGGAGTCTACAGGAAGAGCAGATTTAGATGGGGGAAAGAGAATCAAGAATCTGTTCAGTTGTGGATAATTCTGTTCAAGATGTGTATTAAACAACCCAGTGAAGCTGTTGAGTAGGTACTTGTGTATGTGTCTGCAGATAAGGGCTGCAGTTTGGGCTGGTGACACGCTTACTAATATGTTTACAGCCATGCTTACCGTATTAGCAGAGTAGCTAGAATAGGAGAGCTAATGCCATTTTCTTATTGTGGAGATTATTAAGAGTAGGATGAAGAGGATAGAATGTGACTAAAAATTGTCATCAAGTCAGATCACAAAGCTTGACTTAGAGTAGAACTAGGTAGCAAACACATTGTCTTTGTAAAGTTTCTCAATAAGTATATTTGTAGACCTTAATGTCATAAATTCAAGAAACTGACATATAAGTTCAACAAAGCCATATTAAGCTCCATGAGTCAACCTGTATTCTTCAAAATTGAAATAGATACTAACATTTTTAAAATAAGTTTAAAAAAACCTTTTTTCTGTAACAGCATATTCAACAGTGAACAAACTGTCTATAGTTGTCTTGTTGATACCATAAGACAATTGAACTGATTTCATTCCCCTTTTAGGAAGATGCCCAGGAAGAATTTGGCTGGAAACTTGTTCATGGTGATATATTCCGTCCTCCAAGAAAAGGGATGCTGCTATCAGTCTTTCTAGGATCTGGGACACAGATTTTAATTATGACCTTTGTGACTCTATGTAAGTGTTAACTGAAGTTTTTCTGGCCGGGTATGTGGTTCATGCCTGTAACCGCAGCACTTTGGGAGTCCAAGGCGGGTGGATGACGAGGTCAGGAGTTCGAGACCACCCTGGCCAATATAGTGAAACCCCATCTCTACTAAAACTACAAAAAAAATTAGCTGGGCATGGTGGCAGGCGCCTGTAATCCCTGCTACTTGAGGGACTGAGGCAGGAGAGTCACTTGAACTTGGGAGGCAGAGGTTGCAGTGAACTGAGATTGCGCCACTGCAGTCCAACCCCGGGCGACAGTGCAAGACTCCATCTCAAAAAAAAAAGAAAAAGAAAAAAAAAACCACAGGTTTTCTAAGTGGGTAGGTAAGCCAGGTTATTTCTGAGAGTCCTTTAGGTTCTCAAAATCTAAGTGACTTGGGGCAGGGTTAGCTGCACCCAAAGACTGACTCTTGGTTTCTCCCTTCAGCTCTTCCTAGACGAAACCTTTGTCAGGAAAGCACTGGACTGGAGATGAACAGGTCCTTAAGACCATCATCATCTGAGTCGAAACAGCCCAGAACCAGGACCATTTAGGGTCTCTTTTACCCAGCCATCGTGGGCAGGCACAGTCTGGTTAGGGTTCCAGGATATTCTTGGCTTCCACAGAGGGAGGAGGGTGGGTAAAGGGGGCATGGGGAAGGAAGCACTGTGTAGACCCTTCTCACCTGGGGAGGATTTAGGAAGCAGGATCTCCTTCTCTAGAGAAAGCGAGTGTGTAGAAAAGACCTTCCTTCCTCCATAAAAAGAATATTTTTGAGCTACCTCAACAACTTCAGAAATTGTATTTAAATTTTTGCCAACTAGGATAATCTTCTTTTTTTTTTTTTAAATAGATGTTCCTTAGAGGTATTGATAGCCCCAGGGGTTGTTCTGAAACTACCTCTGTGTATACTTAATTCCACTGTCTTCCGGTTTTCTTAATTGGAAGAGAAAAAATGTTTATGAATAAAATTTTCTAAATTTTACCTTTTTAAATGTATTTTACTTTATTGATGCCTACTACTGATAAATAGCAACAAATGAATATACTGGGAGAATTCAGAAACCTTTAATAATTTTTTAGTAAACATTTATTTTTTATGTTTGATTACATATTAAATACATAATACTATAGTGGTTTTTGTTAGTAAAGTTTTTCCAAATTTTTATGATAAAATTAATTATATAAATGCTTTGCAGAGAGCAGTATCATTTCCAAATGTCTGGCACTGAATAAGTTTGGGAACCACTGACTCACACCTTCAGGCTCAATTTGAAGACTGACTAGAACATCTCTTTTTTTAATCTAACAACTTAAGGAGATACAACTTTGATAGTTAGAGCTAGAATTTGTAACTAATGCCATACTAATAAGAAGTAAGTCGTGCTAAAGAGGATAGGTCAGGAAAAGGTGTCATAAAAAAGGTTTGGACAGAGGGTAGGGTGAAGGCACTGGATGACAGAGAGCCAAACTAGACTTAGAGCAGAATGAATACTTGAAGATAAACTTCTGCTTTCTTCTTTCTTTTTTTTTTTTTTTGAGACGGAACCTCGCTCTGTTACCAGGCTGGAGTGCAGTGGCACAATCTTGGCTCGCTGCAACCTCTGCCTCCCTGGTTCAAGCAATTCTCCTGCCTCAGCCTCTGAGTAGCTGGGATTATAGGCACCTGCCACCACACCTGCTGATTTTTGTATTTTTAGTAGAGACAGGGTTTCACCATGTTGGCCGGGATGGTCTCCATCTCTCAACCTCGTGATCCACCCGGCTCGGCCTCCCAAAGTGCTGGGGTTACAGGTGTGAGCCACCACACCTGGCCAACTTCTGCTTTCAGGTCTTATTAGGAGCTGTCTTCTGCGACGCTCTGGTCTTTATTGGGGTCAGCTAGAAAAATGAACTTTTAAGGAAGGAAAGTTTCAGAGAGTCTAGGATAGAATACGATGGGAATCATTTTCCTTGAGTCCTCAAATAGGAACTTTCTGCTGAAGGGCAGTCCAGTTTTCAGGTGGGGGAGGAGAAAGGGGTTGCATCTTAACTGAAATCCTGGTACATCTTCTAAAGCTACCTGGATGTGTTTCCTGCTGATCATGACTCTGGTGCTCATCAGAGGTGTGTGTGTGTGTGCTTGCTCACATATGTGCTTGGTCATGTGTGTTTTGGGGGAAACAATGGGGATTTTCTTGCTGCTGGGTTTAGAAAGCCACCTGAAACTCTTCTCGGCAGTATCCTACTTGCCTTGGGATTCTGAGCACCTTATAACTTCTAAGCCCCAACTTAAAGCTGGGAATTTCTATGAATATAATATAGCATTTTAATTCTCGTTAGTAGGAAGGCTTATATGGGGAAGAGCAAACAAAGCTAACCACATGAATAAGGTAGGGCCAGGGTTTCCCCGCATTGCTGACCAGGTCCTGCAGTTATTTGTGAAAAGCTAATGGCCCTATGAAATCTGTCTCCATCATTTTGTTCTTTGATTAGATTCTGTATGTCTTTTATGTTTGAATGTTGTAAGGTTTTTTTTTTTTTTTTAACCCCCAGAGGACCCCTATATTTTTAATGAAAGAAAAGTGAGAATATTTCATAGTGGAAACATTTTCATTTATGTTAATTTTAAAGGCTGTACTTGAATCTCAGAAGAGCCAAATGCACTGTTGAGCATCCAGTCTGATCACAGGAAAGATGAGGTCTTCTGGACTCTCACAAGAAACTTCCAAAGTGAAGTTTGCCTCATCTATGATCAGATTGGTGCAGTACATTAAATATTACTAAAATTGAGTAGAGCTGCATGGTAAGAGAGCACATGGTTTTTCATGAAGTTGTATTTTTTTCTTGTTTAAAAAATGACAGGGTTTCTCTATCATTTCACAGCAAAGGAAACAGTAATAACATGTATAACCTTTCATGATTTGTGTTTTAGTTTTCGCTTGCCTGGGATTTTTGTCACCTGCCAACCGAGGAGCACTGATGACGTGTGCTGTGGTCCTGTGGGTGCTGCTGGGCACCCCTGCAGGCTATGTTGCTGCCAGATTCTATAAGTGTAAGTCAAAGCTACCGTGACTGGCGTCTGATCAGGAAGGGACTCTGCCGCAGCTGTGGGTCTGACCTGGGTATCAGATGGTGATGCTCTGAAAATAGTGTGCCTCACAGGGGTTTTTAGTTACAAGGAGCCTGCTTCGTGATTCCTTTTGTGACATGAGTGACTATCCCAAGATTTATTTGTTCAAAAATGTTTAGTGAAACAAGCAAATTGTGCTACTTACCCACTATCCCCTCCCTCTTTTTTTCTTTAAGCTTTGGCATAACAGGTTGGGCTGAACTTAAATATGCTGTGTTCATAAACGCACATATAGACTAATAAAGGGGAAGAGTATACAAATGAGTATCACTGATTTTTTTCACTAAAACAAGTAGTATATCTAGGTGTACCTTTTCTTACATATGAGAAGTCGTACTTACATTGTATCAATTTAATATTTATAAAAAACAGTTTCAAGTAAACAAAGATCTCACTATTTTGGAGAGCTAGAAAGTTACTTTTGTAATTGCATTAGTCACAATCTCTTGTGTTCTTCCTTTCTAGAAGTAAAATAAAGTTCAATGGAAAAAAAAAAGGGTCAGGGCCACAGAGTAAGGCTGAGATGGGACTGGATGGCTTAGAAAGCAACTGACAGGGTCAGCAGGGACCAGAGCTGCCCTGCTCGGGAATGCCACAGTCTTTTCTGGGATATACAGTGATTCCCCACGGTCTAGCAATATGAAAAACTTTTGAGGTAAAACACAGTAGAGTTACATGGATAACCTGAAGGTGGGGTTGGGTAGTCTCAGCCCCAGGTAGAAGATTAACTTAGACCTTGTCAGACACAGTTCTCTCTTGAGTATGTAAAGCCCTGTATGTATGTGTGTTTTCAGTGTGTTTTAATTTCTGTGAATTTTGTCAAGTTCTCTCTTCCCCTTTACTAAAGGAGATAGGATTAGGGTCATCATATGGATTTTAATGCATCCAAAATACAGTCAGCCCTTTGCCTGCCACACCAGCCTTACTTCATGCCACACTCCCCCTTTTTTACCATTTCAGCCACACTGGCTTTCTGTGGGTTCCTCGGCCAGGCTGCCTGCCTTCCCACTCCCACCCACGCTCCTCTCACTAATGCCTCCCCATCCTTCAGGTCTCCCAGCTGCAGATCGTGTATTACCTGAATTTTGACTGGAATTGTAGTAAACCCAGAATTAATCATTTCATAACAGTCTGTTTATCAGAAACACTGTGAATTCAAATCATGATACATATATATGATTTTATGTATATATAAAATTTCATTATTTTCTTCTAGGGCAAGTGGCACTTAAACTTGCCCATGAACTATGTTAAAACTTTTTTAAAATTCACAGCTGTTCTGAGATCTCAGCCAGTTTCATTTCTGACTTTTAAACTGGGAGCAGAGGTGTACTTTCATTTTTCACTCTAGCTACTTCAGTATTTGAATTTTTTAAACTGGAAAAAAAAATTGGAGAGAGGCAAAGGAGAGTAAAACATATATTAGCAAACGTTCTGTCAAATGGTCATAACCTTTCTACTCTTCTTAGTTGCCTCACCTGACGCACGCATTTCCTAGGAACCACAGTTCCTCCTAGAAACCGCAGTGCTGGAGGAAGAGTCGGCCTGCTGTGGAAATGTGAATGTGCTGCACATCAGGCTTGACGGTTCCTAGTTTTATCACAAATTCTGAAACTGACTGCAAGATAAGTGAGAGTCCCGTGTGCGTTTCTTGTGCATAGGCCCATTGATTGATACTGGCGCAGGATTTAAGAATTCTTTTGGTTGTGAGGGGGAAAGAACTGATCTTGATGACTTGCCTCTGATTCTATGCTGTATGTCTCGGATTTGGATTATTTAATAAGGGAGTATCACATCATATTTGGTAGTACCGTTTTCTAGGAATGAGTACTCAGTACTATCTGACAGTTTCGCAAATATCGGACTTGTAATATGGATATTTGGTTTGCTTTAAAGAAAAATCTGTATTTATACCACTCTTGTTTTCTTCCATAGCCTTTGGAGGTGAGAAGTGGAAAACAAATGTTTTATTAACATCATTTCTTTGTCCTGGGTAAGTGAATTTTTCAAGAATTACTTTCTTAACATAGTTACATGTTAGTCCCCAAATTTTCAGTCCTTGAGTCTTTAATCCTCTGTGTCTCTAAATCATGTACCTAAGAAAGTAAATTTAATTTTCGAAAAGGGATAAAATAAATATTTTATAAACATTTGCCAAATGATTACCACATGTCTTATCTGGGGAAGGTACCTTTAGACATGAGAAATGTTTTAGTTCCTTCTCTTCAAAGTCTTTCTATTTCTTGGTTTTTAGTGGTCAGTCTGACATGTTGTTCTGTAGGGCTCTATTTAAAGCTTTTGACCCAGTCACGGAAGGAATCCGCACCTGAAGATAGTTCAGGCAAGCATATGTTGTCCCGTTTCTATCCAAAGCATTGCTGCTTTTTAGAGTTTATTTCATTAAATAAACTAATATACACCAAAAAATAGAAAATAAACAGCCACCACAAATCCAAAACAAAACAAAAATTCTTCACTCTCTGAAACTGCTTCTCCTCTCAATTATCTGGTGTGGTTCTGGTCCTAGAAACAGAACCCACTTCCTCCCAAACCTGCACATTTCTGGTGGGCAAGAACTGACATGTGAACTGGCTACAGCAATAAAGAAAGCCGAAGATGATGAGGTCTAGAAACCAGAACTGTTCCATTTGCAGGCAAGAAATGCAAGCACGATGGCAGCAGCATTTTAATACACATTTGGGATAAATATTCTGTCACCTCCACCGAAGATTCACCGTCTTCTTGGTTATGGGTTCTATTCAAATTTCTATGCTTTTCTCAAGCCATGTCCTTTGTTTTCTTTCCCTCTGTCAACTCATGAAGGTGTCCTTCCTTACCAAGACTGTGATTTCCTGCAGAATCTCCGAATCTTGCTTTTCAGGCACCTCTCCCTCCAATGTCGCACATCTTCCATTGCTCCCTTCTCCCCTAAAAAGGGATCATAAGCATCTTCTCCTCTTATTTCTATCTCTTTTCTATTCCCAACAAAATGCCTTGAAAAAAATAGTCTATACTCCTTTCTTCTCATTTTCTCAGTAAACATTTGCAGTGTAAAGCCACGTCATTCGTATTTTTCTCCATCATTTTACTGAAACTTTTAAGTTTACCATTTTCTCCAGAAACCATATTCTCTCTGCCTCTCTGTATTGTCTAACACTGGAATACCTTCTCCTTGAAACTCCTTACTTTTTTGGCTTCATAAAAATTATCCTGTGCTGGTTCTTCTTTTATGTCTCTGATCAACCCTTCTCTGATTGATATTCTTCACCCTACTCTTAACAGTAGGTGTTTACCAGCAGGTAAATAGAGCACGCTAAGAACTCAAGTATTCAGGGGCAGGGGGACTTGGTGTTCACCTAGGAATAGAAAGATCATTTAATAACAGGAAATCTAGTCATGTAATTCTACATTAATAAACACCTGCATATAATTACTGCAACAGATGCAGTAAAATGACCTTTGATAATATTGAGCATTGTTTTCAGGTTTTAAAAAAATTTAATAAGGAAACGTTTCCTTGTATTAAAAAGAATCTTATCTCTAATGCAGAACCAACATCACTGATAATAAAACACTAGGGACATTCTCAGTAAATCTCTTTCATGACTTGTTATTTAAGTTCTGTTCACAGTAAAGGAGGAAACAAAAAGGTGGATTTCATCTTATTATTTATAGATGACATTATTTGTATACAAAGAACACCAACAAATTTTAACTGTAAAACTTGTAGAATTAATAAACAGAGTTTGGCAAAATGCCTGGGTATCAACTAATATTCCAAGATCCTAAATATCACCATTAGCCAGTTAAATGTTTTAATGGTAGTGGTAGTTGTGCTGGAAGAGGGCTGTATTCACAGAAAACCTATACAGCGCCTGAAATAACCTCTCAAAGTATGCACAATCCATATGACAGGCCTACAAGGTATTAACTCGAAAGAGATGGAAATTTGCCATGTTTCTTGATGAAAAGATCAAGCCCCGTGAAGGTGTTTAGAGAGTCCAGCAGCTGCTGGGATGGAGAATACAGAAGTAGGCCCTGTATCCATGGCAGCTTGCTAGATGTGGCACCGTGAGCCAGAGGAACTGTTAGATAAGTGATGCTGGGACAACTGATTCTCTTCATGAAGGGAGAAAGTCGTCAGTTCTAGGTGGAGTCAAACCTAAATGCACCAGGCGTAACTACTATGTGAAAATATGGAAGAGCAGCTTCATGATCCCAGGTTAGGGAAGGCTTTCTTCTCTTAAGCAGACTGCACAAAGGATAAAGAGGAAAGTGGTCGCACTTAAAAACTGTGTGGGGTAAGTACAGTGATTATTGTATGATTACAACCATATTTTTAAAAATGTATTCAGAAGAAAGACCTAATGGAAATTAACTACACACATTTAGATGTTTGGGTTCAGAAAAAGCCACAGACTGTGGCAACAAGACATTTAACAAGGAATTAGTAAGTAGAGTATGTAAATAACTCACATACATGACTTGGCAAGACATGCAGGCCAAGTGAAAACCGAGCAGTGGATATCAGCAACCCATCACAGAAGGTAGAACCAAAAAAGCCAGCAGACACCAGACACTTGCTGCAGTTTTCAACAGGAAATACAAATTAAAACAACAGAATTGACAGTTGCAAGTATAATGAAAATATGTAAAGAACTGACTTTCATGGGCTACTAGTAGGAGTTTAAGTCAGGCAAACCCAATCTGAAGAGCAATTGAGTAGTTTCCAGTCAGGTTTTACATTCACACATCCTGTGATGCAGCAATTCCACTTTCTTTGTATATGTATTTTAGAAACATAGAAGTTGTAATATTGATTGCATACTACTGTTGCATTTTGTTATCTCTGGTTTTACCCAAAAGCCTGTTGTATCTTTCAGGATTGTCTTTGCTGACTTCTTTATAATGAATCTGATCCTCTGGGGAGAAGGATCTTCAGCGGCTATTCCTTTTGGGACACTGGTTGCAATATTGGCCCTTTGGTTCTGCATATCTGTGCCTCTGACGTTCATTGGTGCATACTTTGGTTTTAAGAAGAATGTAAGTTTATAGGTGTTAACTTAGGTGAATTTTAGCTGCAGAAATTAGCATATGCCATCTCAAAAGATATCATAGAAGTGTGTAAAGATGTAAACTTGTCCTTTAGGATCTGGATTTCATAGAATATTTTAAAAATAGTAGTATTATTTAGGAGTGTGGTAGAGAGGTTACAGATCTAAACTTAGGTTTCAAATTTTTTTAAGTAAATAGAAGCTAATATAGATTTAATTGGGAAAGAAATGCCAATATAAACTAATGAAAACATTGATTCATTCATTCATTCATTCATTTAGAGATGGAGTCTCATTCTGTCACCCAGGCTGGAGTGCAGTGGCACCATCTCAGCTCACTGCAACCTCCACCTCCGGGGTTAAAGTGATTTTCCTGCCTCAGCCTCCCGAGTAGCTGGGATTTACAGGCATGCGCTAACACACCCAGCTAATTTTTGTATTTTTAGTAGAGACAGGGTTTCACCATGTTGGCCAGGCTGGTCTCTAACTCCTGACCTCAGGTGATGCACCTCTCTTGGCCTCCCAAAATGCACAAAGCTTAACTAAGTAAGCAGAGAGGGTGGGTTAAGAAGTCACTATAAGAAAAGTGGACGGCCGGGCGCAGTGGCTCAAGCCTGTAATCCCAGCACTTTGGGAGGCCGAGGCGGGTGGATCACGAGGTCAGGAGATCGAGACCATCCTGGCTAACACGGTGAAACCCCGTCTCTACTAAAAAATGCAAAAAAACTAGCCGGGTGAGGTGGCAGGCGCCTGTAGTCCCAGCTACTTGGGAGGCTGAGGCAGGAGAATGGCGTAAACCCAGGAGACGGAGCTTGTAGTGAGCCGAGATTTGGCCACCGCACTCCAGCCTGGGCGACAGAGCGAGACTCCGTCTCAAAAATAAAAATAAAAATAAAAATAAAAAAAAGAAAAGTGGCTGCAGAGTAAGAGTAGCAAATGTTTGTGATTGATATGTAGCTTTGAAATAAATTGTATCTGCTTGAAATAAATTGTATCTGCTTCCCTGCTAATATTGGATTTTAAGGAAGATCATAATCAGGTTTCAGTCGTTCCTCTGGTTTCTCTCTCACCCTGCAGTTGGCCTTCTCTCACTTTCGCCCTCAGGCTAAAAGGAAAAAAAAAGAAATCTTATTCTTCCGTCTTACCAGTATCCTTCTTTAACTGCACTTCGGTATCCCTGTCCTTCTCTGAAAATATCAAGTCCACAGGGTAAAAGAAAGACTATGTGTTTAGTACACTTTGTGAGCAGGACCCAGAAGCAGCAGAAGCTGGCGCTTGTTCCACAGCCTCTACTGCACTTTCATGCCTGGCTGCTGAAGGATTTTTTTAAACAACTTTGGCATTTTGTTTAATTTATGACTTTATACCTCAGAAGTAGTGAACTGACAGGGTTTGAATTTTTTAATTACATTGATTAAATAATTACTTGAAATTCCAAAACTTTGCTAGTTTGAAGTTTATAATATTCCTGTTTAATATCAGCGTGGGAAATAAATAAAAGTTTAAAATGTACGTATTGGAGAATGATATACGTGATTCTCTGCCTGTATACTCGTGTATCTACATGTAAAATAATAATCTAGTCAGCGGAAGTATGGTCTGAATGAAAATACCAAGTTTTAAATTTTGATTTATCATCACAAAAACTATAGAAGGATATTTTTGAACTTTTTTACAAGAAAATGAATTTCTACATCTGTACTCTTTTCCCCTCTCATGTGGCTGCTTGTGTACTTCAGGTTCCAGTGATTTTCTTACTACCATGTAGTGTCATGAAAGGGAGAAGAGTTGAGAACATCACCAACTCCTTATGGTCATAAAGCTTCATACAGCCATTCATTGTTGTTTTCATGTTCTTAAGTCTTAGTAAAACTGAGCAATTTTATTAAAGATGACATTGCCCACCTCCAAATAAAAATACATTGACCAAAATTCCAGAACCAGCTGATTTCTTACAGTACATAGGTAATGAAAATGAAAAGCCTAACTCTACCTTTTCATTAACTATTATTTTCCAAGTATTCTCTTATCTCCTGTGTACTTCTTCCTGTGTCTAAAGCCGTTAGACAGTGGGTCACTGCTGGAGACAGTATTAACTTGTTCCAATAGACAGACCGAGTACTGTACGTGATGGTACCTGGTTGATGGCTTCTAAAGACAAATTTCAATTTGATGTCTTAAGTAGACTTGATTGCCATTAGTGACAGCATGGAAGCTGGAAAAAAAGCCGGCAAATAATCTTGTGCAGAGAAGAATGTTTAAGACAGATACATAATTATGAATTCTTCCTTCCTTTCTTTACTGAAGGCCATTGAACACCCAGTTCGAACCAATCAGATTCCACGTCAGATTCCTGAACAGTCGTTCTACACAAAGCCCTTGCCTGGTATTGTCATGGGAGGGATTTTGCCCTTTGGCTGCATCTTTATACAGCTCTTCTTCATTCTGAATAGTATTTGGTAAGCTAAGGACAAAGCCGTCTCATTCTTATTACTGTTACATGTGATATTTGCTTTTTGTTTGTTTTTATGGGTTACTATTTGTATCCTATAAATGTAAGCAGTTCTTCAGTAACCAGAGATCTTAAAAGCCAAAAGCTTATTTTTATCTTTTCTATGTGGGAAGAAGAACAGTAGTGATAACAGTTAGTATAATATGAATTGAAGGCTTGTTAATTCTTACTCTTCCTTAATTCTTATTACTTCATTCTCAGAACTCTGTGAGGTGAGTGTTATCCCCATTTTACAGAGATGTAAATGAGGCTTTGTAAGTTGAGTAATTTGCTTTGTTACACAGCAACCCTGTGACAGAGAATTCACTGAAGTTTCTCCAAACCTATGTCCCTAACTAATCTGCACTGCTCCAGAGAAGATCCTCGGAGCCCTTGTTGAAGGGGATTGATGAAGGGATTGGTCTAGATGACCTGCAGAGTCCTTTCCAATTCTCAGAAGCCTTCATTCTCCGATTCCTTGTTCACATGTAAAAACTCATAATAGTCATTTTGAGCCAGTCCGTGTGTGTATATATATAGAGTTATATCGTGATTGTTAGTGGATCACACTGACATATGTTACAGAAAGTACCGAGGTTGGAGGTGACAGAAAATTAGAACTAAATTTGAGCTTTTTGGTGATTAGAACATATCTTTCCTTCTCAATTGTTATATTAATTTTCCAAATTCAACTGGTTTTATTATATGTGATAAGAAACAGTTACCTATTCTTAGTTGGCTCTGTCTTTCAGTCAGTGTTTAGCAAATATCTCTGGCTCACCAGGAGATGAGTAGACTAGCCATATGTGAATAAGTAGAAGTTTCAGGCCTCCCTGAGCAGGAAGGTAAAGTCCAGTGACACTGACATATCCTTCCTACTCCTCCCCTTCCCCACCCCATCACCATCCCAACCTATGATAATTCGTCTTGTTTGGTTAGTTGAGAGAAAAAGCAAACCTTTTCAGTTCAAGAAGAATGAAAAGATTGTGTTATGTGCGGTGTCAAATTGAAAATATGTATAGTTTCATCTTGACGTGTTTGATTACAGGTCACACCAGATGTATTACATGTTTGGCTTCCTATTTCTGGTGTTTATCATTCTGGTTATTACCTGTTCTGAAGCAACTATACTTCTTTGCTATTTCCACCTATGTGCAGAGGTATGTATTAACAGTATTCACTTATGTTAATTTGTAGACAGTGTTTATAACTTTGGGATATTGCAATTTGTATATTATTAAAATAATTTCTGTAGATGTATGTTTATTATGATAGACATTGACCTGTATTCCTAAATCAAATGCAACTTTCTTTAGGATTAAGATATCCCGGTTCAGTGTATTTAGTTAGAGATTACTATTAGAGACTTTAACATGTTAATTTTCCGGAAATAGTAAGTTGTGCTAACTTTTCCATGTTGTTTTTTAACCAACTTAAAAATTAATACTCTTGTGATATAAATATTTATATCATGCCTGAGATGAAAGAATATAAAATAATATATTAAAAACAAATTTAGACTGAACAGTTAATAGAAGTAAACTAGTAAGAAAATTTGTTAAAAAGTTTCTATAATCACATTGTAATAAGTTATCTTCATGGCAGCACCAAAATGATAGTATCCTTATGTAATAGGTAGAATTGAATTTTAAAGATTTAGGTTGTGTTAAATCTATTATTTAATATTTATTGTCTATATTGGAGAAAAATCTAACTTTATTAAACTTGGTATGTTATTTAAAAAATTGAGGTTAAATTTACATAACAGAAAATGAACCATTTTGAAGTGGACAGTTTAATGGCACTTACAACATTTACAGTGTTGTGCTACTACCAACTCTGTTTAGTTCCAAAATATTTTTATCACCCCTAATTAAAGTCCTATACTTGCTAAGCAGTTACTCGTCATTCCTCGCTTCCCCTAGGCCTTAGCAACCAACAGTCTGCTTTCTGTCTGTTTTGCCTGTTCAGACATTTCTTATAAATTGAATCATATAATATGTGACCTTTTGTGTGTGGCTTCTTTGACTTAGCATGTTTTCAGTGTTCATCGTATTGTGGTATGTATAGTAGTACTTCGTTCCTTTCTTTTTTGTTTTTTTTTGAGACGGAGTCTCCCTCTGTCGCCCAGGCTGGAGTGCAGTAGCGTGATCTCAGCTCACTGCAAGCTCTGCCTCCTAGGTTCACGCCATTTTCCTGCCTCACCCTCCCGAATAGCTGGGACTACAGGCGCCCGCCACTACTCCCAGCTAATTTTTTTGTATTTTTAGTAGAGACGGGGTTTCACCATGTTAGCCAGGATGGTCTCAATCTGACCTCGTGATCCACCGCCTCGGCCTCCCACAGTGCTGGGATTACAGATGTGAGCCACCGCGCCCGGCCACTTCATTCCTTTTTATGGCACAATGATAAATTTGTTTATCCGTTCGTCCATTGATGGGTATTTGTATTGTTTCTACTTTTTGGCTGTTGTGAATAGTGCTGCTGTGAACATTCATGTACAAGTGTTCATTTGCATACCTGTTTTTGGTTTTGAAGTATATATCTAGGAGTGGAATCACTGGGTCATGTGGTAGTTCTGTTCCATTTTTTGAGGAACTACCAAACTTTTCCACAGTGGTTGTGCCATTTTACATTCCCACCAGCAATGTACAAAGGTTCTAATTCTCCACATCTTTGCCAACACTTACCTTCCATTTTTGAAAAAATTGGAGCTGTCCTCGTGGGTGTGAAGCGGTATCTCATTCTGGTTTTGATTTGCATTTCTGCAGTGACTGATGATGAGCATTTGTCCTTGTGTTTGTTAGCCATTTGTATTTTTTCTTTGGAGAAATAGCCATTCAAGTCCTTTGCCTATTTTTAAATTTGTCTTTTTGTTGAGTTGTAAGAGTTTATTTATTTATTCTGGATAGTAGATCTTTATTAGATTGTTATTTGCAGTTCTGGTTCTTTCTTGATAATGTCCTTTGCACAGAAGTTTTAAATTTTGATGAAGTCAGATTTATCTATTTTTTTTCTTCTGTTGCTTATGCTTTTGGTGTCGTATCTAAGAATGATTGTCAAACTAGGACTGAGTATGCCTATCTGTATTACACGCCTATCTGTAATCCCAACACTTTGGAAGGCTGAGGCGGGAGGATCGCTTGAGCCCAGGAGTTTGAGACCAGCCTGGGCAACATAGTGAGATCTTGTCTCTATAAAAATAACAAAATTAGCTGGGTGTGGTGGCTTACTTGGGAGGCTGAGGTGGACAGATCACTTGAGCCCAGGAGGTCTAGGCTTCAGTGAGCCATGATTGCACCACTGCACTCCAGAACTTGGGTGGCAGAGTGAGACCCTGTCCCCCTCCCCCCTACCAAAAAAAAGAATTATTGCCAAATTCAAGGTTATGAAGATTTACCCCCATGTTTTCTTCTGAGATTTATAGCTTTACCTCATGTATTTAAGTTATTGATCCATTTTGAGTTAGCTTTTGTATTTTGTGTGATGTAGTGTCCAGCTACATTATTTGACATATGGATATCCAGTTATCCAGCACCATTTGTTGAACAGGGTGTTCTTTCCTCATTTAATGGTCTTGGCAACCTTGTCAAAAATCAATTGACCATAGATGTATGGGTTTATTTCTGGACTCTCAATACTATTCCAGTGGTCTGTATGCTTTCCTTAGGCCTGTACCACACTACTTTGATTACTATGGCTTTGTAGTAAGTTTTGAAATCAAAAAGGCTGAGTCCTCCAGCTTTGTTCTTTTTTAAGATTGTTTTGACTATTTGGAGCCCCTTGCAGTTCCATTTGAATTTGAGGATTAACTTTTCCATATCTGCAGAAATTGAATCGTTGGGTTATTGGAATTATGACAGGTATTACATTGGATCTGTAGATCATTTTGAAGAGTATTGCTGTCTTAACAATGTTTAGTCTAACAGTACATAAACACGGGATGTCTTTCCATTTGCCTAAGTCTTCTGTCATTTATTTCAGCAGAATTTTAGAGTTTTCATTATGCAAGTCTTCCACTTCCTTGGTTGAATTTATTCCTAGGTATTTTAATCTTTTGGGTGCTATTTTAAATGGAATTGGGTTTTTAAATTTCCTTCTCAGATTGCTCATTGCTGGTGTGTAAAAACACAACCAACTTTTGTATGTTGATCTTATACCCTGCAATTTTGCTGCATTTGTTGATTACCTGTTGCATTTATTGATTAGCTGTTGCATTTTGTGTGTGTGTGCGTGTGTGTATTTTTAGGATTTTCTAATCTTAGTTTGCTTTTTGAATGTATTTATTTTTCACATATTCCAAAGGGCAAGAGAGATAGTGAAGTGTTCTCTTTTAAAAGATCTTCTATTAAGCTATAAGCCACTTAAAAGCAAGAAGAGCTATTTTAATCATCTGCCTTGTTTAAATTATGTTAGTAATAAGTGAAATTGGATTCCAACCAGGCCTTAATAGAATAATCTTCTTCTTAATACGGAGTTGACCAGACTTTAATATAATAATATTAATGTCAAACCCTGTAAGTAAGTTGTAAGCTATTTGTACATTGGTTTTACTTGGGAAGAATAAATTTTTAAATACAGCCTAATGCTTTATTATTCATAAACAGTTTAAGTTGCTTCTAAACATTTTTAGCCAGTTTTTAAGCAGCTGCACCAAAGACAGTGGGCACTTCTTAGCACCTTTAGTGAGGAGAGAGGAATGGGTGAAGTTCAATAGGAGAAAGAGCCTGGAACTGATAGCAGAAATTAGATTGGGGGTTGTCTCATTTATTATGCTTGCTTTGAACCTTAGTTAACTATATCTTATCTATTAATTGGAATGTAATTCTTGTTCTTTTTTTCTTTACTACCTAGGATTATCATTGGCAATGGCGTTCATTCCTTACAAGCGGCTTTACTGCAGTTTATTTCTTAATATATGCAATACACTACTTCTTTTCAAAGCTGCAGATCACAGGAACAGCAAGCACAATTCTATACTTTGGTTATACCATGATAATGGTTTTGATCTTCTTTCTTTTTACAGGTAAAATTAGAATTTAAGTGATTATTTTTGTTGTGTAAGTTTTTAGACAAATAATTTATAATTTATAAATGTTTATCTTTTATCTTTAAATTATTATAAAAATAATTTATAAATGTTTATCTTTTTTAAAACCCATGAAGGCTTATTCTGTTAGTGCTCCTGTATTTAGTCCTCCTCTCAACTAGGCATAGTTTGGTCTGCCCACCTGTGAGTTGCATAAAGATGATGAAACAGAAGCCAGGAGAAGAAGGCTAAACAGGGTCATAGTTGTGGTAGAGGTTCAGGGACACATGGGCCAGTACAGCTCATGGTTTTCCTCTGTTAACCTCTTAAAGGTACACACAGTCTTTTTTTTTTTTTTTTTTCCACTTCAGAAATGGGGTAGAAGCTATAGTGACTTAAGTTTAGGACTAAGTAGAAACTGAGGAGGTGAAGTCAAGGTGAGACTGAAAGTAGGTCGGGGATATCAAGGAAAGATAATGGGACATTCCTTAATCTAGAAGATTTTATCTCCATTTTAAAATTCAAGCACTGAATAGGATATAGTGTGTATTATATTGGTATTAATTTTGTATGTGTATATATGTTCTCTGTCTTAACTAGATAAAGGTTTTCTGTATCTCAGAGCCCAGGGTGCTTGGTAAACATTTGTGGCGTGAGTGACTGACTGAACTTAAAAAAAGAATTATAAGCACTTTTCTTTGTCACAAGTAATACTGCATGAAGTGTGCGTCTGAAATTTTAGCTCATCATGCATATTATGGAAGAAAATATAGGAACCAAAAAGAAAAAAAAAATTTTTTTTTTCCCCAATTAAACCTGTTCTGCTTTTCACTCATCTGTTGGCATGTCAGAGCCTGGAGTTGGGTTTTGAAGTGTCTGTGCTGCTGTCTCAGGCTTAAGGCACTTACATCGATTCTGTATTCCAGATCATTGATCTGACATGGTGGGATGCGTGTCTTGGTGCTACGTGATAGATTTAGGTCCAGAGCTGTAAATTTTAATAAATCATCTATAAAATGGCAGTAGCCAGTGAAACAAGGAATAACTATTTTTGTGTCCTGTGTGTCCATAAATGTATATAGAGAATAATTTATTCCTAGCCTACACACAAAAAGTAATGATCACTATGAAAATCTGTTGTTTTTCCAGGCGTATCATACAGAAAATGATAGCTTAACCATCACCTAAATTTTATTGATGTTGATTTTTTTTTTTTGAAATGGAGTCTCGCTCTTGTCACCCAGGCTGGAGTGCAGTGGTGCAATCTCGGCTCACTGCAACCTCTGCCTCCCAGGTTCGAGTGATTCTCCTGCCTCAGTCTCCCGTGTAGCTGGGATTAGAGGCGCGTGACCACCACGCCTGGCTAATTTTTGTATTTTTAGTAGAGACAGGGTTTCACCATGTTGGCCAGGCTGGTCTCGAACCCCTGACCTCAGATGATCTGCCCACCTCGGCCTCCCAAAGTGCTTGGATTATAGGCATGAGCCACTGCACCTGGCTGATTTTGGTTTTTAAAGTGTTACATTTTCATTCATTCAGAGTTGAGTTTTGTAATCTGAATTATGGAGCCATATCCAAATTGAACCAACCAGTTAAACCAGTGACTTATAGTGTGTTTCACTTTCTTCAATTTTATTTTTCCTTGAGTGAACAGGTGGAAGGATTCTAGATAAGGGAGTAGTGAGCCCTTTAAATGCCTTACCTTTCTCTAAAATAGGGTATGGTCTGTATTTGCTTCAGAACTCCAAAGCAATGCCATTTTATTGTATTTAAGTCAATCCATTTTACAAAACAGAAGTAATTATTCTGTCACAAAAGGAAATAAACCACTTTTAGTATGTACATATATTCCATATTAAGAACAAAATTGGCTGGGCGCGGTGGCTCACGCCTGTAATCCCAGCACTTTGGTAGGCCAAGACGGATCACGAGGTCAGGAGATCAAGACCATCCTGGCTAACATGGTGAAACCCCGTCTCTACTAAAAATACAAAAATTTAGCCAGGCATGGTGGCGGGCACCTGTAGTCCCAGCTACTCGGGAGGCTGAGGCAGGAGACTGGAGTGAACCTGGGAGGTGGAGCTTGCAGTGAGCCGAGATGGCGCCACTGCACTCCAGCCTGGGCGACAGAGCGAGACTCTGTGTCAAAAAAAAAAGAACAAAATTAAGTAACTAAGCTTAAGTTTCTTAGAGTTGCCTGGATAGTGATTAAATGTTTTTCTCATCTTAAAATATTGTTTGTCATCTTGAAATTTATGCAAGTAAGTACAAGGTTATATAAATATACTGATGTTTTCATTATTGCTTTTCTGAAATTAATCCCAGTCCTAGCCTGAATAATAACCCTTTGGAGTATGCAAAAGGTATATTTGTATGTTCTCCAAAACACACATCAATGCCTTGCACAAAGTAGGGCCTCAATACATGTACAATGTAAGGATAGATATAATGATGTTTGTGATTTCCCTCGGTAATGTCCCATGTATAGTCTCTTGATTTAGAAAATCTCCTTTAATATTTTCTCTGAGTACTGCATTTAAAACAATGGTGAAAACCATTGAGACTTTAAATGTAAAATGTATACTAGGACTATTTATAGCCCCTTATGTGTGCATGTGGAAGGAGTACTATGCTTGAAGTCAGAAAAAACACATTTGAATTCTGGCCACAAGTACCATCCATGTGACCGTGAGACGGTCACTTAACCCCTTTGAACCTCATTTTTGTCTCATTGAAAGAGTGTCCCCAGGATGGGGAACATCACACACCGGGGCCTGTTGTGGTGTGGCGGGGAGGGGGGGAATAGCATTAGGAGATATAACTAATGTAAATGACGAGTTAATGGGTGCAGCACACCAACGTGGCACATGTATACATATGTAACAAACCTGCACGTTGTGCACGTGTACCCTAGAACTTAAAAGTGTAATTTAAAAAATGAAAAAAAAAAAAAAACACTTAATGATCTATTAATAAAGTTCTTGAGACAGCAAAAAAAAAAGAGTTTTTATCAGGAATGAATACTTCATCAACTGTCTTCCCAGTACTGAGATAATTATGACTATCCTCCTAGCTCTTCATGATAAATATTATTAATGTATTTGATATCATAAAACCATATTTTCTGTTCTAACTCTACCTGATTTGACTGTAGAGTTTTTTTCATATATGAAAATAAAAATTAGCTAATTTTGCTTAACTGAAAAAAAAAAAAAAAAAAACGGTGTGCCCCCATCTAGCATTCAAATTCTTTGGAATCTCCACTGATACCTGAAAATCAAGCCATACATTGTTTTCATGAATTATCTCATTTACTCTACATAACAGTCTATGGAGGCAATGAGGACAGACAAATTTCTCTCTAGTTAATATGGTAAATGGGCTTGGAGATGTCAGTGGACTTGCCCAAGGATGATACACATAGTTCATGACAGAGCTGCTGTGTTCTCTGCTGCCATTCTGTCTCTCATTTTCAGCTAGGATGCGTTTTTGTTATTATCCTAATCATGTCACTTTTAACATTTTGTAAAAACTTACTGAGTTACTTTATTATAATTCTTTGAAGACTGATAACTTCCAATAACTGTACTTAGAAAATATCCCCATTTAATCATTATTTGAACCTGTTTTAATGTATTCATCTCATACCTTAAAAAATTCTAGTAGCATTTTCCATTTTGTCATAAAATATTCTTAAATAGGAAAGGATAGTTGACATCCTTCAGTCTTTTCTATGTAGTAAGGAAAATAATGTGTATTATAGAAAGCTTAGGTAATCTTCGAGTAGAAAACAATTCTATGAGTTTTTGTGAGAAACTTGATGTGGTCGCATATTTTTCAGATGTGCTCATAGTTCTGTAATATATTCCTGGCGGGTAATAGTTTATAGTTTTGGGACTTTTTTAAGGAACCAGTCATTGTAAGCCTGTATTTTTGTATAAAGTATGACACTTCCTTTGAAAAAGGGTTTATTTTTATTTTTTCTCTTATAGGAACAATTGGCTTCTTTGCATGCTTTTGGTTTGTTACCAAAATATACAGTGTGGTGAAGGTTGACTGAAGAAGTCCAGTGTGTCCAGTTAAAACAGAAATAAATTAAACTCTTCATCAACAAAGACCTGTTTTTGTGACTACCTTGAGTTTTATCAGCATTATTGGCCTAGTAATCCTTCAGAAACACCGTAATTCTAAATACACCTCTTCCCACATACCTTTCCCCCATGAGATGTGTCTTCAACACTATAAAGCATTTGTATTGTGATTTGATTAAGTATATATTCGGTTGTTCTCAATGAAGAGCAAATTTAAATATTATGTGCATTTGTAAATACAGTAGCTATAAAATTCTCCATACTTCTAATGGCAGAATAGAGGAGGCCATGTTAAATAATACTGATGAGAGGCAGGACACAGAATTGTAAATAGGATTTTCTAGGCTCGGTAGGCGGAAAGAATTATTTTTCTTTGAAGGAAATGACTTTTTATCATGGTAATTTTGAAGGATGATTCCTGTGATGTGTTCACCAGGGGAATGTGGCTTTTAAAGAAAATCTTGTATTGGTTGTAACTGTTCATATCTTCTTACTTTTCTGTGTTGACTTCATTATTCCCATGGTATTGGCCTTTTAAACTATGTGCCTCTGAGTCTTTCAATTTATAAATTTGTTATCTTAATAAATATTATAAAAATGTCTTCATTGCATCATTACCTATTATATGTTCAAGGAGGTTCTGTACATACAGATCTATTTACCAAGGGTATTTTGAAATGATTTATACTATGTTATCAGGTTTTACTGGATTTTGTTAATGTAACTCTGAGTTTGAATCTGAATGGAATTTCACTGTTTAAGGCATTGTCTAAAATGTTCGCTGTGGGGCAGTAGACGAGGCTGAAGTCCTGCGTATCTAGACAGATGGATTATCCACAAATACTTAAGGTGGGCCTTACTGCATTGTCATCAAGGAGCTTCTAGTTTTGACTTGTTTTTCAAAATACAGTATTTTAAGTCAGGTTTTATTACCTATACATTAGCAGTGACTAGCAAGTCTTCATGTTTATGATTTCGTTGTTTTAATTTAATTTCACAAACAGTTTTTACTTCTAAGAGTTAAGAAATGCACTGTCTTTCACATTCATCTCACTAATTGAAATCCATTTATGTAGAATATAGGCATGTGGGGTGATTCAGAAATATCAGGCTGCTTGTATCCGTGAGCATATTCATTTGTATTTTAGGGTCTCTGCTTGCTGCTTAGGAGAGCAAATCAGATACTGTCATTAAACTTACAACTGAAATTACTAGCTGTCACTTATATGATGTTGCTGGGTTCTTACTGAATAATTTTTTTTTTTTTGAGACAGAGTTTCATTCTTGCCCAAGCTGGAGTGCAATGGCATGATCTCAGCCCACCACAACCTCTACCTCCCGGGTTCAAGTGATTCTCCTGCCTCAGCCTCCCGAGTAGCTGGGATTACAGGCATGTGCCACCACGTCTGGCTAATTTTGTATTTTTAATAGAGACGGGGTTTCTCCATGTTGGTCACACTGGTCTCGAACTCCTGATCTCAGGTGATCCGCCCGCCTCGGCCTCCCAAAGTGCTTGGATTATAGGCATGAGCCACTGCACCTGGCTGATTTTGGTTTTTAAAGTGTTACATTTTCATTCATTCAGAGTTGAGTTTTGTAATCTGAATTATGGAGCCATATCCAAATTGAACCAACCAGTTAAACCAGTGACTTATAGTGTGTTTCACTTTCTTCAATTTTATTTTTCCTTGAGTGAACAGGTGGAAGGATTCTAGATAAGGGAGTAGTGAGCCCTTTAAATGCCTTACCTTTCTCTAAAATAGGGTATGGTCTGTATTTGCTTCAGAACTCCAAAGCAATGCCATTTTATTGTATTTAAGTCAATCCATTTTACAAAACAGAAGTAATTATTCTGTCACAAAAGGAAATAAACCACTTTTAGTATGTACATATATTCCATATTAAGAACAAAATTGGCTGGGCGCGGTGGCTCACGCCTGTAATCCCAGCACTTTGGTAGGCCAAGACGGATCACGAGGTCAGGAGATCAAGACCATCCTGGCTAACATGGTGAAACCCCGTCTCTACTAAAAATAC
>NW_012114252.1:10058708-10079406 GCF_000951035.1 Colobus angolensis palliatus
GCCCGGCCTTACTGAATAATTTTATGCCACCGTCCTTTTTTAAAAAAACGGACCTGTTGGTTTTGAAGAGTGAAGGAGGAGCTCTGGTCATTTTTCATATGGAGTATTTAAGATAGAAGAGTTTCTTTCAGTTTTATTTTATATATCTCTCGTATTTATTTTTTATGGGTAGAGTTCACCCTTAGTAGTATTTATGGGAGATTGGTTCCAGGACCCTTGTGGTTACCAAAAATGCATGGATGCTCAAGTCCTTGATATAAAAATGTGTGTCCAGTTAGAACAAATAAATTTGCAAATAATCTGTGCACATCCTCCCATGTACTTTCAATCATCTCTAGTTTCCTTACAATACCTAATATGTAAGTGCTCTGTAAATACTTGTTATACTCCATTTTCCATTTGTATTTTTATTGCATTTGTTTTTTAAAATTTATTTTCAAGCATTTTTGATCTGCTGTTACTGAAATGTGCATATGCAGAACCCCCAGATAAGGAAGGCCAACTGTGATTCTCTTAAGGAGCTGTTGAGATAGGCTGGTTGACTCAACAAAGAGAAGGTTTTACTTTTTAAAAATCCTGATTCAGATACCAGATTAGTTTGTATTGACCAAAGTTAAGTTTCTTCAATTTTAGTTTTCCTTTAGTGAACAGTTAGCTTATTGATTTAAAAGTTAGCTGATTGATTTGGAGTAACTTTTTCTTCTTTTTGTTTTGTTTTTTTGTGAGATGGACTTTTGCTCTTGTTGCCCAGGCTGGAGTGCAGTGGCACGATCTTGGCTCACTGCAACCTCTGCCTCCCGGGTTCAAGCAATTCTCCTGCCTCAGCCCCCCACCGGCAGCTGAGATTATAGGCACCCGCCACCGCGCCCAGCTCATTTTTTGTATTTTTAGTAGAGATGGGGTTTCACCTTGTTGGCCAGGCTGGTCTCGAACTCCTGACCTCAAGTGATCCCCGCCACCCCCAACCTCAGCCTCCCAAAGTGCTGAGATTACAGGCTTGAGCCACCGCGCCCGGCCTTTTTCTTCATGTATTTAAGTGACCGTATTTCACACGTAAACAGTGGAGAGGCAATTGGGAAAATGAAGTTGGAGGGTTAAAGGAAAAGACTTAGGAGGGAGGAAAGCCGAGGAAAGAGACAGTGACAAAGAAGGCGAGCCAAGTGAGGAGGGCGGTGGAGAAAAGACCCCTCTGCAGGGCTTGGATCCCGCTGTCCTGAGGGGTGCGCTGCTGTGGCTTTCCCAGAAAGTTCTCCAGGAAAGCATCCGTCGGCATGGCAGGCGGTTAGAAGCAGGGGTCCGTCTCCTCAGTTTGAGTATATCCCAGGACAGAAACAGCTGTGTTGCGCATGTTGTGAGACCCCAGTGACCACGAATCCCGGGGAGACGTCTTCTCCCTGAGCGATGATAGCCACAGGCCGCTGCGAAGGAAGGGGACGAGTAGCCAAGACCGGGAAACTAGGTTACTGCAGTGTTTTCCTGCTGGAGAAATGGCCTTCTGCCATTCCCATGCCTTCTGTCTGCCCAGGTCATTTCTAGACACCCTGCCGTGCTGCAGGGCCGTCCTGCTCGCTTGCTAAGGGCGGCATTCTGTCTGCAACTGCCTCCTTGCCCCGCACATCAAGAATGCCGCCCAGGCTTCCAGGCAGCACCCCGGCTCCCTCGTGTCTCCCACAGTTTCTCCAACTGTGCTTTCACCTCGAGCCTAGTTACAGCCTCACCCCGCTTTCTTCCTGTCTGTTCGAGTCTTTCCTCTATTTTCCCTTCTATGTTCAAACCTTCCCTCCATGCTTTCCATTTTAAAACACGTCCAACTTTCTGCTAGATTTTTGTTTGTTTTTTTAATGAAAACAACTCGTGTGACCCATTTCTCCCTCTTCTTGCCTCTCCCACCTGGCTTTGCCATCGGCTTCTTGCTTTCCGAGGATTCTGCTGGGAACTTTGTTGCCGAGCTCTCCAGCGCCCCCACCGACTGGTCTAGCCCTAATTTTACCAGCTCTTTACCGACACGATACTCGGTCTCCCTTGGAAACCTTGTGCTGAAAGCCGTGTTCCTCATAGTCTGGGTCTGAACCTTCCGCATAGAATCCCAAGGAGATTGTCACAAATACGTCCTTGCCCTGCACGTGTTCTGGAGAAGTGCGTTAAAACAGGAAACGCTGCTTCCCCACTTCTCTTCCCCGCAATTCCTCTTCTGTCACAGTCTCCTTTGGGGGCTCCACCTCTGCCCCCAGCGGGAGTTGCTGCCGCCCTATTCCGTCTTTCCCCCTTTGACCTACTTCTCACTTGGTGTTCTCTGTCCAGTTTCACTCTCGTGTTTGGTCATCGCCTCCATCTCCAGTCACAGCACCTGCTTGCTGCACAGCCTGCGTGGTCCTCGGGAACACTAAGCTCATGGTGTACAAAAGTGAGCGCACCTGCCCTCCGTCCCCAGCTGCCGCTCCCCCAGAGGCCCGGAGGGGCCGTTAGCTGCTTCATCCCCTGAGCGGAGCTTCACAGGTCCCCTGGGTGACCCTTTCAGTCAGTCACCGAGTATCCTCTAAGTCCTCAGATCCGTGGTTTCCTGCCCGCCCCCTCCACCCCTGGCGCCCGCAGTGACATCCTCCTGGACCGCTGCAGCGACGCTTGCTGGTTCCCTGCTCTATGTGTGTTCCTCTGCAGGGAAATCTGCTAGAGCTGCCACAAACCACACCCCCGTGCTGTCCACCTCTCTCCGTGACCCAAGCCATCCATGTCAAATCACTTGCTCATGTGGTCTATCCAGGAAATTAGAAAAAGCCCTACTTGGCCAGGCGCGGTGGTTCACTCCTGTAATCCCAGCACTTTGGGAGGCTGAAGCGGGTGGATCACCTGAGAGCAGTTCGAGACCAGCCTGGCCAATATGGTGAAACCCTGTCTCTACTAAAAAATGCAAAAACTAGCTGGCCGTGGTGGTGGGCACCTGTAATCCCGGCTACTGGGGAGGCTAAGGCAGGAGAATGGCTTGAACCCAGAAAGCAGAGGTTGCAGTGAGCCAAGATCAGTCCATTGCACTTCAGCCAGGTGACAAGAGCAAAACTCCATCTCAAAAAAAAAAAAAAGAAAAGAAAAAGCCCTCCTAAAGGTGTGACGAAAGCGTAAAAATCATAATCTTAAAACTTCTTAAAACACATAGAAACAGTTAAGGGCTTCCTTAAGCAAACTATTTCAGACATTGGTCATATAAATTTGTTTTAATACACAAATTCAATTGCACATTGGAATTTGTAAAAGATTTTGGTGACAAATGAAGAAAACCTAAAAGTCTTTCAAATGTAGCTGCTTCAAAGTTCTGGACCACATGAGTCTCATGTTGCCAAAAGCCTTGTTTCAGACGTGATAAAAATATCAAGACAAAGCATTTTAATATAGATCTGTTTCAGGGGTGTGTGTGTCTATGTTTAGAAACAGGGTCTCACTCTTGCCCAGGCTGGCGTGCAGTGGTTCAATCACAGCTCACTGTAACCTCGACCTCCCAGACTCAAAGCAGTCCTCCTGCCTCAACCTTTCAAGATGGGACTATAGGCCACCAGTCCTGGCTTAGTTTGTTTTAATACATGTATTAGTTTGCAAGGGCTGCCATAATAAAGTACCACAGACTGGGTGCCTTAGACAACAGAAATGTATTTTCTTATGTTCTGGATCCTAGAAGTCCAAGCGCAAAGTGTCTGCAGGTCTGGTTTCTCCTGAGGCCTCGCTCCTGGGCTTGCAGACAGCCACCTTCTCCCTGTCCCTGTGTCTTCACATGGTCTTTTCTCCATGCATGCACATCCCTGGTGTCTCTTCGTGTGTCCAAATTTCCTCCTAGGAGGACACCAGTCAGACTGATAGAGCCCACCTGTAATACATATGACCCCATTTAACCTGAGCCACCCCTTTACAGGCCCTCTCTTCAATATAGTCACATTTGGAAGTACTGGGAGTTAGGGCTTCAAATATGAATTTTAGGAGGACACAATTTGGCCCATAGTAATGCACTTCCTTCTAAAGATGCTGTATTAACCGAGAACAACAGGATTCTTTTTTTCTTTACCAGAATCCTTTCGGCAGTAAAGTCACAACCATCCACTGACTCAAGCGCCACAGGGAATTCACTCTAGGATCACTGTTATGTCGGTGACCCCCGCCAGAAGGAACTCAGTGTCTAGGGCCTGGGGTGGCACTCCTGTGACCAGGGCCCCCACACCTGACAAACAAAGCCTGGAGATTAAAAAGGCAACAAGGGTATCGGCGCCATGACAAGGCCTCTGCAAGCAACTGCAGAATTATACCCCACAGAGGATAAAGGATTTTTTCCTGGGCTTAGTTTATGTTCTGTAATCAGATAAATGTTTTATTTGAGAAGTCTTGCTTTTGATATAACCAAAACTGCTCAGGAAAAAAAAAAAGCGGGCTTGAGGGGGTAGATGCAATGGCTCATGCCTGTAATCCTAGCACTTTGGGAGGCTGAGGTAGGAGGATTGCTTAAGCCCAAGAGTTTGAGACTGGCCTGGGCAACAAAGTGAGACCCCATTGCTACAAAAAAAAAAAAAATCGGCATGGTTGCATGTGCCTGTGGTCCCAGTACACAGAAGTCTGACACAGGAGGATCACTTGAGCCCAGGAAGTGAAGGCTGCAGTGAGCCCTGATTGCACCACTGCACTCCAACCTGGGTGACAGAGTGAGACCCTGCCTTAAAAAAAAAAAAAAAAAAACTATCTCAAAAAAAAAAATACAAAAACTAGCCAGGCGTGATGGTGGGCACCTGTAATCCCAGCTACTTGGAAGGCTGAGGAAAGAGAATCGCTTGAACCCAGGAGGCAGAGGTTGCAATGAGCCAGGATTGCGCCACTGCACTCCAGCCTGGGCGACAGAGCGAAACTCCATCTCAAAAAATAAATTTAAAAAAATATAATTAATTCCTTTATTTTGTGACGAAGAAAGCATGGCTCTAAAAAGTCCTGTTATTTCCTTCAGATATTTTTAGCTCAAAGCGGTCTAGGCCTCATGAATGGTGTTGACCATGATAAATAAATAGCACTATAATAGGTCACAGGTCATTAATTTCTCCGAAAAGAATTAAATATGAGATATAAGTTGGAAATGATATATTTAAGGATTAGAGTCCACTTTTTAAAAAGGTTTTTGCTGATAACTCACAATTAATGACATTGTATACATTCGAATTTAAATCAGGTTTAAAAAGTATGCCAAACGTTTTGGGGTTAGCATTATTATCAAAGAAAATCATAGGCTGTCCAGGTCAGAGAGAGCAAGGCTCCTCTGGCTCATGCTAAAGTCAGACAAGTTGTGCCACAGTTGACTAGGACCATTTCATAGACAGTGGTGAACTGAGGCAGTGACTCTGTTGACTGGGAATGGCTCATAGCCAGCTCTAAGCTGAGGTACTGCTGCTGGCATGAGCCACACTGCAAGGCACCGCTTCCGGCTTCCTGCTTCAGCAGTGCCAAGGGAAAGGAGCTGGGGACTTAGAACTCATCCCAAGACACCGCCGTGGGGCCACAGCCACACTACAGGTCCCCTCTCAGGTGGCCACCACCGCCAGGACCCAGAGCCACCTTCCAGACTTGCCACTACTCTGCTCTGGATGATGTGACTTGGAAGAACTTTCCCATCCCCTTGAGGAGAGGAGATGTGCTGACACACTGATGACACTACAGAAGTGAAGTACAATCTTCTTTCCGGACATCAGTAACCCAGATGGGAAGGACTGGGAACACCTGGGTGCAATGGGTTCACTTCACGCTGGGGAAATGTGAATTGGTTGTTGCTGGAATTGCACAAACTAGCTCCAGCAAAAATCCCTTCCTACTTTGGCAAACATGCTGGCAGACAGTGACAACTAGATGCAGAGATGCGTGTTTGGGTTAGCTTTCATCATTCCAGAGCCATCCACCGCCTTCGTCAACCTCCTGCCCAACATATCTGTGGCGTGTGTGCATGAATGCGCACTCGTGTGTGCGTGTGAGAGACAGTGTGTGTAAAGTGCAAGTGGAGGTGGCATGAAGGGACACAGGCTGTAGTGTCACCTGAGGGTGTGTTTCACTGCGGCTCTAGGACCCCTGAGCATCTCAATATAGAGCCCTGGGCCGGAGGAATGTCTCCTATACTGCACTCCTAATACTTTAGAACACTGACATTTGCCAGCTCTCCTCCCATCTCAAATATCATGCATATTATTGTCTACCTCTGCTGGCCTGGGCCCCTTCTATTCATCTCTGGTTCATACCCAGGGCATAACAGTGCTTTGCACGTAGGAGGCGCATATTTATTGACTGAAACTAGGACTTTAGATGAGAAGTGATACTGATTTTAAATCTCTCAATCGTCGTTTAATAGGATGATTTAAGGACACCATTTCAATATTTTGTTTAGCTCTCAGACTCTAGGACGTGCTATCTTGATTCCGTAAAATTATGTGTTTTACTGTGTGTCCACAAGATCGCCTCGTACGCTTGTTCTACGTTCACTGACAGTTGTTAAAACAAATCAGCACCGGCAGAACTTGGCCCGCTCCTCTCCACACTTAGCTGAACCGTTACCCATGGAACCAGCCCAAACAGAAAGCTACAAAGAGGCTAATTGAAATCAGAATGCTGGGTCACTTCTCATTCAAGCAAAACAGATGGCCCTCCTTGCCACACTTCTGTCAAACTTGAGGGGGAATGATTAAAAGCATTTTCAACTCCCACACACGCTGACTGGGCTCCTTGAAGGAATTATACATAACTATTGAAATGTAGGGTGAGGGGTTCTTTCAAAAATCAAAGCTTGCTTTCCTTTCTTTTGAAGGTTTAAGGAAAAGCATTTTAATGGGGGATATTCAGTGGCTAAGGCTTCAACTTAGATTCTGAATATTTTATTTATATTTATTTTAATTCAATTTTTCCTTTGGAATAGGTACAATTCAAAATGCGCAAAAGAATAAAGAAAAAACTAAGACCCTAGTCATGTCCCAATCACCAAGGCCTCTTCCCTGGAGACAGCCACTGTTAACTGTCTCCTAGGTATCTTTCCAGAAATTGAACCTTCTTTTTTTTTTTTTTTTTTTTTTTGAGACAGAGTTTCACTCTTGTTGCCCAGGCTGGAGTGCAGCAGCACCATCTCAGCTCACCACAAACTCCACCTCCCAGGTTCAAGCCATTCTCCTGCCTCAGCCTCCTGAGTAGCTGGGATTACAGGCATGCACCACCACGCCTGGCTAATTTTGTATTTTTAGTAGAGACAGGGTTTCTCCATGTTGGTCAGGCTGGTCTCAAACTGCCAACCTCAGGTGATCCCCCTGGCTCGGCCTCCCACCAAGTGCTGGGATTACAGGCATGAGCCACTGTGCCCAGCCGAACCTTCATTTTTAAGTTAGGCCCTTAAAATCCTCTTATTTGGATTCCTATTTAATGACAGTATTAATGATATTGAGTTTCAAAACTAGTGTGTGGGCTTGTTTTTTGTTGTTGTTTTTTGAGACACGGTCTCACTCTGTCACCCAGGCTGGAGTGCAGTAGTGCCATCACAGCTCACGGCAGCTTCAACCTCCCAGGAACAAGTGATCCTCCTGCCTCAGCCTCCTGAGTAGCTGGTACTACGGGCCTGCACCACCACACCTGGCTAATTTTTAAAATTTTTTGTAGAGATGGGATCTCCCTATGTTGTCTGGGCTAGTCTTGAACTCCTGGACTCAAGCAATCTGCCCACCTCAGCCTCCCAAGTAGCTGGGACTACAGGCCTGTACCACCACACCTGACTTTTTTTGTTTTTTTTTTTTTTAAGTTTTTATAAAGACTGAATCTCACTGTGTTGCCCAGGCTGGTTTTGAAATCCCGGCCTCAAGTGATCCTCCTGCCTTGGCCTCCCGAAGTGCTGGGATTACAGGTGTGAGCCACCATGCCCAGCTGGTGTGTGGGTTTTTTAGAGGCAGCTGTGGATATTGTGTTCTTACCATGTAAAGGATGTTCAGCACAGTAATACAAAGCATTGCTGACAGTGTTACTACATGACGCCTCTGTGATACTTAATAAATATGTACAGCAGCATAAGCCACCTCTTAGGACCTGTTGGGGGAAAGAAATGAGTGTCTACAGAAATGTGAAGAGGAAACCATTGCTCCATATCTCACCCACCCAGTTAGTACATAATGACAGCGTCTCCAATAAACGCATTGTCAGAACCCAACTAATCAATGCATCATCTAATTTTGCCCGTTGCTACCCAGAAATGTGGCGCCTCATTAATGATCTCTGAAAAGCAATGTAAAAACAACCCGGGGCCGGACGCGGTGGCTCACGCCTGTAATCCCAGCACTTTGGGAGGCTGAGCCGGGCGGATCGCCTGAGGTCAGGAGTTCAAGACCAGCCTGACCAACAAGGAGAAACCCCGTCTCTACTAAAAATACAAAATTAGTGAGGCGTGGTGGTGCATGCCTGTGATCCCAGCTACTCAGGAGGCTGAGGCAGGAGAATTGCTTGAACCTCGGAGGCGGAGGTTACAGCGAGCTGAGATCATGCCACTGCAGTCTAGCCTGGGCAACAAGAGCGAAATTCTGTCTAAAAAAAAAAAAAAGCAACTTGGTGTCTGACTGTGATGTACAGGTAGGTACCTGTCTGCATGGACACGAGCCTTCCAGTTTTTCTCCCAAGAGGGACGCTGTCCTGGAGCTTCCTCCCCCAGCCCCTAGTCTCATCTGAAAAACTGCATTTCGGGAGAAGTCACCCTGAGGTTTATTTCCACCCCAGTGTGAACTTTTTTTTTCTTTTCAAACTCTATCATAATCGGGGCAGTTTTTAAAACCCTATGAGTAACAGTGGAACGAGAAGCTTCTTTTTATATTAAAAACAAAAAAATCAGAGAATGAGTGTGGACAGGCGGGGAGGACGGGTCCTTCTCAGCACCCTCAAGGTAGCTCGCTGGAGGAGGCTCTGTCCTCCACTCACCAGGAAGCAGGGCGATGGCTCCTTTGCTGGCTCTGGGGCAGCCAGCCTGGGCTGGTTTGAAGGCAACGCCCTTTTGTTGGGTTCGGGTTAGGGACAGGGTTAGGAATCTCCCCAACCTGTGCTCAGGTGGAGGGGCCGGGCGCATCCGTGCCTCAGGCATGGGCGTGGGCATCCCATGCAGGCTCCAGGTTCCAGCAATGCCCCTACAACATCCTCCTGTGCCCCCAGGATGGCCCCGGGAGACAAAGGCGCCTCCTCATGCTGGCTTAAGGGCGGCGTTGGTGGAGGCTGCTCTGCGGAGAGGCCAACCCAGCACCCCAGCGCCCAGGGGTTGCCTCGCCCTGTTTTCCTGGGCGAGCAGGGTCCAGGTTATTACCTCACATAGAAACGGAAGGAGATGCAGCCTGTTTTCAAAGCTCTGAAGAATCTGTGAAATCTGCTTTTATCCTTTCTTACGTTACATTCAGATATTTCATCTTTAGGTTGCTATAGTGACATGTGAATAAATATATGTGAAATTCTGTGGGCAAGCAACAAGCGGTGGAAAGGGAATTGGGTAGAGATGCCACTTACAATAAGCCTGGACTACCTGCGACCCTCATCATGTTCTAGTCACACAGACATAATGCTTTGGCATTGGCAATATTTACGTTGATTTTACCAGATTTGCTATAATATTTAGATTTTCTATACATTATAAAGAGTAACATATTTTTCTTTATTTTCCCCAATCATAAGGGGACCATATGGGCAGGACGGAAATTGTCAGAGGGCGTGGCTCACTGGCGGAGGGGAAGGTATCTCCCCCTAATCTTGCTCCCAGGCGGCTCAGCAGGAGTAGTTCATTCTGAGGGTGCAAGTGCTGACTGGGGGTTGAGAGGGAGCCTGAATCCCTTCCAACCAGAGGAAAGGATGGTTTTACTGTGGAAACCAGTTTGGAGGTTGACCTCATAGACTGGGAGCTGCTGGTTGAGAAGCCCAGCTCCACGAGTTTGCTGCTGAACATTTGAAAACATCAGGCCGGGTGCGGTGGCTCAAGCCTGTAATCCCAGCACTTGGGGAGGCCGAGACGGGCGGATCACGAGGTCACGAGATCGAAACCATCCTGGCTAACATGGTGAAACCCCGTCTCTACTAAAAAATATGAAAAACTAGCCGGGCGAGGTGGCGGGCGCCTGTAGTCCCAGCTACTCGGGAGGCTGAGGCAGGAGAATGGCGTAACCCGGGAGTCGGAGCTTGCAGTGAGCTGAGATCTGGCCACTGCACTCCAGCCTGGGCGGCAGAGCGAGACTCTGTCTCAAAAAAAAACAAAAACAAAACAAAACAAAAAAAAGAAAACACGAAACACAGGAGAGGGTGCGGCAGTTGAAGGGTGACCTGGGGTGAAGTGTGGGGAGGCCGAGGGAGGGCAGCGACTGGTCTCCTTTCTGAAGCCATCGGCCGGCCTCCCTGCCATTGCGCCTCCTGCTCTAGGAAAAAGCCAAGTGGCTTCTTTTTTTTTTTTTTTTTTCCTCCCAGTGTCTCGCTCTGTTTTAACAGCCCAGGCTGGAGTGGAGTGGTGTGATCTCCGCTCGCGGCAACCTCCGCCTCCTGGGTTCAAGCGATTCTCCTGCCTCAGCTGCCTGAGTAGCTGGGGTTACAGGCACCTGTCACAACACCCGGCTAATTTTTTTTGAACTTTTAGTAGAGATGGGATTTCATCATCTTGGCCAGGCTGTTCTTGAACTCCTGACCTCGTGATCCACCCGCCTCAGCCTCCCAAAGTGCTGGGATTGCAGGTGTGAGCCACCAGGCCCAGCTGGAAAAGCCAAGTGGCCTCTTGATTGAAGCGGGCAGAGCCCTCAGTTCCTATGGCTTGTTTTCTGGTCTGCACTGGGTGGAGCAGGAAGCCCACCCAGTACCATTGTCTGTGAATGCCCCAGAAGCCCCTAAGGGCAAAGGTTCCCAGTGGATGGGATGCCATGGGGGACATTCCAGAACTCTCTATGGGCAGTTTGAGACCAGCCTGGGCACTATAGCAACTGTCCTGCTGGTGCACAAACTCTCCTGCCTCCAAACAGAATTTGATGGGCCCCTTGGCAAAGGCAGGTTTTGGAACCTACTCGGGGACTGGGGCGCAAGGAGAGCCTGAGCCAGGCCAAGCCTCCTGGGGGAACATGGCTGAAGCAAGACCTACAGACATCGCCTGTAGGTGGGAGCCCGCGTTCAGAAGCGGCAGATCCAAGTCCCTGTGTGGCTGAGGAGAGGACATCCTGCTGGCAACATGGTGCTTACCTGTGGGCCCACTGGCAGCATGACTTTGTAATTTCTTAGGCTTTCTGGAAGGTTTTGAGGTGTTGCTCCTGGGCTCCAGTGAACAGCTATTCTCCTAGGGAAGGATGGCCCAGCTTATTGTTCAGTTCACATAGAAACGTAGGGTGGTCTACGGAGTAAATGCAACTTCCCCACTTTCTCCCTGCCCTATCTTTCTCCCCTTCCCATTCCCCAGAGAAAGAGCGAGCCACAGAAGGACCCAGAACTCCACAACTGTTACATAATGAAAGCACGTTACTCCAAAGGAGACCAGAACCCAGCTCTCCTCCCTACCACCCCAACCCCAGCTAGTCATTTCTTTTTTTTTAACAGATAATTGTAGATTTATATGCAGTTATAAGAAATAATAGAGGCTGCACACAGTCACTCATGCCTATAATCTCAGCACTTTGAGAGGCTAAGGTGGGAGGATCACTTGAGGCCAGGAGTTTGAGACCAGCCTGGGCAATACAGCAAGACCCCATCACTACAAAAAATAAAATAATTAGCTGGACACGGTGGTGAGCCCCTGTAGTCCCAGCTACTCTGGAAACTGGGGTAAGAGAATTGCTTAAGCCCAGGAGTTAGAGGCTGCAGTGAGCTATGATTGCATCACTGCACTCCAGTCTGGGTGACAGAGCAAGATCTTGTAATCTTGTAAATACATAAAAAGAGCACATTCTGTGGCTTAGCCCAAGAACTATTATGCACAAGGAATAACTTGTTGGGACGTGCCATTGCCGCATTGGCAGGGTCTTCCCGGTCTCTGCTTGGGTATTCTTATTTGTAGGCCTATCAGTTAATATGCTTTTGGAAAATTCTGGGATTTATTTGACTAGAGAAAATGGTAAAGGTCTAGGGTCGATGTTAATTGTGTCCTCTCCAAAAAAGATATGTTGAAGTCCTAACCCCCCAGTACCTCTGAACATGACATCATTTGGAAATAGGGTCTTTGCAGCTGTAATTAGCTAAGATGAGGTCATACTGGAGTGGAACAGGTTCCTAATTCAAGATGACTGGTGTCCCTATAAGAAAAGGACAATGCTGGCCGGGCGCGGTGGCTCAAGCCGGTAATCCCAGCACTTTGGGAGGCCAAGACGGGCGGATCACGTGGTCAGGAGATCGAGACCATCCTGGCTAACACGGTGAAACCCCGTCTCTACTAAAAAATACAACAAACTAGCCGGGCGAGGTGGTGGGCGCCTGTAGTCCCAGCTACTCGGGAGGCTGAGCCAGGAAAGTGGCGTAAACCCGGGAGGCGGAGCTTGCAGTGAGCTGAGATCTGGCCACTGCACTCCAGCCTGGGCGACAGAGCCAGACTCCATCTCAAAAGAAAAAAAAAAAGAAAAGGAGAATGCCGTATGACAGCTAAGACAGAGATCGGAGCCGTGCAGCTGCATGCCGAAGCAGGCCAAGGATTGCCAGCAAACCATGAGAGGCTGAAAGAAGAGAGAAGGATCTTTCCCTACTGATTTCACAGGGAGCATGGCCCTTGATCTCAGGACCTTGACCCCAGCACTGTGAATGAATCAATCTGTTGTTAAGCCACACATCGCTGGTATTTTGTACAGCAGCCCTCGGAAACTCATACAGCCGGCAACCAATAATGTCCCAGGTCTAGTAAGTAATGAAATGCACTCTGATGTGGGGATAGAATTGAAATAAAAATATCCATCTGAGGGAGCTCTAGAGCCTTCGCTTCCTGAGTCCTAATTTGACTGTAACCTAGAGGATGGACAAATAATAGCTGTTTTCATGACAGGACTCTTAACCTCCTTTCAGTGGTTTTGATTATTTTTAGTTTCTGTTCTATTGACATTTGGATTCTGAGCACAAATGCCTTTATTGCACTGAATGCCTTTGACCCGAGGTGGGTTTTAGCTGAAAGTGCGGGATTCTGAGTGAGACAACACTGAATGACCCGTTAACCAAGGCAGACTGTTCTCCTAGTCGGGACCAGGTGCTGGGGACAGTGTGACAAGAGCTTGAATGAAGACAATTTGCCCTCCCTGCCTGCAAAATTTCACAACGAGACAGGAATCCTTATTTTGTATTTTTTCAGGGGGCAGGAAGCTGCGAAATACGCTGTCCTCTGGAAATTGCTATCTGGACCAACAACGTAGAAGTTCCCTCAACCTGTCCCTGACTTCCTGCCGCACCTCTGAGCTCTTTGGCTTTTGTAGACATTCGCTTCTTGGAACTCTGCTGACTCTGTGGGTCCCCAGGCATCACCTGAGAACTGGTTAGAAACTCAAAATCTCAGGCCCTCCCCAGACCTGAATCAGCTCTGCAGGTGGGGACAGCAGTCTGGGTTTTGAGAAGCCATGGGGTGATTCTGATGCCCACTCCTGCCGTTTTGCGTCTGTGTTTACTCCCCACTACAGAAACGAGGAGCCCACGGATGCTTGAGCACCAAAGCTTCGATCACGGCTGCCCATGGCTCTGCACTGTCTTAATTCTTCCCTGCTTTTTCACTATGTCCCGTCCGGGCTTGTTCCTCCTTTATCCCCCTGTTTGTATGTGTGTCTGCATGCATTCGTTCATTCATCCATTCATTCATTCAGCAGGCTCTAGAAAAGGATATCCTATAGTAACTACGGTGGATGAGTCTAGATGGGTCTGCAGCTCTGAACGTGTGTTGGTTAAGCTCCAAGGAGCAAAGAAATATATATATTTCTCTGCACTCCAGCCTGGGCGACAGAGCGAGACTCCGTCTCAAAAAAAAAAAAAAAAAGAAAGAAATATATATATTTCTGTGAAAGAGGGAAACGAAGCAATGAAAAGTAAGAGAAGGAAATTGTCCCAACACCTTGGCTCCATGGGGCCTCAGGGTGCCCTCCATGAAGAGTAGTGACTCCCAGCAGCTCCCGCACAGTATCAGGCATCCTTTGCCACTGGCTCTAGGAACCCCGGCACACGCGTGTCTCGGCTCCCACTGTGACTATTTCTGCTTCTCCTCGATGTTGCTGCTTCCCGCTAGGTTTGGTTGCCACGAGGAAGCTATGTCCTGGATTTTCTTGTTTTCTTTCAGTTCTGGCGGCCAATACCAAGTTCCTCCTCTCCATCTCACATTCAAAGAGCACACAGAGAGGCTCTAATTGGGTCTTTCTACGTCCTGTTTTGGTACAGAGCTCTTGAATTTGGGTGGGGCCTTTGCACCGTGACCAGCCAAAGATCAGCACCAGTCCCTGGTCCAATCAGCTGTGGCCAAGGCCCTTGAAGCCACAGGCAAGATGCTCCTGACAGTTGCGTGGTTCACAGAGGTTTCTGGGTGTGATAGGGGCTCAGGCAACATCAGCCCCCAATCTGGGTAAGAAGAGAAGTCTGGAAAGAAGATACAGCTTCGAATAAGTGGTGGTACTCAATGCCTCAAGTGTGGTAACACTGCTCAGGGAAAGTGAGTAGAGGGAGTGGAAAAGTGGAGCCCCTAGTATCACTAGCTTAACCCACAGGATGAAGGTCATTAGGAGAATGACCTTCCTTCATTAGATGAAGGTCATTAGGAGAATAGAGCAACTAACCTTTATTGAGCACCTGCTATGTGCCAGGCTGTATGTCTTGGTGCTTTACATACATTACTTTATTTATTTATTTATTTATTTCTGTTTGAGACAGGGTCTCACTCTCACCCAAGCTGGAGTGCAGTGGTGCAATGAATGCTCACAGCAGCCTCGACCTCCTGGGCTCAAGTGATCCTCCCACCTCAGTTTCCAAGTAGCTGGAACTACAGGCTGTGCCACCATACCCAGCTAAGTTTTTCTATTTTTTTGTAGAGATGGGGTCTTGCTATGTTGTCCAGGCTGGTCTCAAACCCCTGGTATCAAGCAATCCTTCCAGCTTGGCCTCCCAAAGTGCTGGGATCACAGGCATGAACTACCACACCCAGCCAATTTATTCTTAAAACAGCACTGCAAGCTACGTATTATTATTATCCCAAATTTGCCAATGAGAAGGCCGACCAAGCTCACAGAGATCAAGGTCATATCACTTGTAAAGGGCAGAGCTGGGATTTCTACAGCTTTGTCCAACTTCAACAGCTTTGTCCAATCTCCAATAGCTTTTTACTCTTCCTACTGTATATGAACCACATTGGCCTCAAAAGAAATGGTCTGAAACACAATGGGGAAATCAGGGAGAATAACGTTTTCAGAAGGAGGTGATTAAGAGAAAAGTCCTGTCAGCTGCCTCTTTGGACAATTAGGAATTTATCAGTGAAATGTGTATTTCAATTGGGAGAGTCAGATTGCAATGAATTGAGGAGATGAGGCAAAGGAGAGAGTGAAGGTCAGCTGTGAAGGGTAAGAAAGACAGGAAAGGTTTGTTTTGTGTTGTTGTTTGTTGTTTTACTTTAAGGATGGTATAGCAGCCAGGGCCCAGTCAGGAGACAGAAAGCACACCGGCAATGTGAACAGGGAACATTTAGTGTAAAGAGTTCTTAAATTAGTAAAAAGGGAATGAACTACCATATTCGGGTTATTCAGAGAAACAGAACCAATAGGATATACCTACCCATTATATATATAGCTATGTATCTATTAAGCAGTATCTGTATATATAGATATATAATATATAGACACATATTATAATACTAGTGTTGTATGTAGATATAGAAAGATATTTATTATAAGGAATTGGCTCAGGAGAGTATGGAGACTGGCAAGTCCCAATCTGGGGGCCCAGGAAGGGTGACGGTGTAGTACCAGTCCGAAGGCTGGCAGTCTCGAGACCCAGGAAGAGCCGATGTTTCAGTCTGAGTCCAAAGGCAGGAAGAATTCCCACTTACCTGTGCCAGGGTCAACTTTTCTGTTCTATCCAGGCCTCCAGTGGATTGGGTGAGGCCCATCCACATTGGGGAGTGTGGTCTGCCTCACTCAGTCCACCAATTCAAAGGTGCGTCTCCTTCAGAAACGCCCCCATAGACACACTGGAAAAATATGTGATCAAATATCTGGACATCCTGTGGCTCAGTTAAGGTTGACACATAAAATTAACCATCACAACTAGTAAAAGGAGTAAAAAGAACCCTAACAAATACAGCGATAGATCAGGCATGGTGGCTCATGCCTGTAATCCCACCAATTTGGGAGGCCAGGGTGGACAGATCGCTTGAGCCCAGGAGTTCGAGACCAGTCTGAGCAACATAGGGAGACTCTGTCTCTACAAAAAATTAAAAATTTAGGCAGTCATGGTGGTGTACGCCTGTAGTCCCAGCTACTCAGGAGGGTAAGGTGGGAGGATCGCTTGAGCCCTGGAAGTTAAGGCTGCAGTGAGCTGTGATTGCACTACTGCACTCCAGCCTGGGTGACAGAGCAAGACCTTGTCTTACACACACACACACACACACACTCCAAAACAGAGGCTTCCAGCAGCAGCTGCAACAGCTCTTATCTTCTCTGGCCCTCTTTGACATCTCCCTTTCACTTCCAGAAACATGGCCTTCAGTGTGGCTATCTCTGATGGTGACGTCAAGGTGTCCAATGACATGAAGGCACGCAACTTGGTGACATCAGAGGAGGTGAAGCAGTGCAAGAAGGTAGTGCTCTTCTGACATAATGAGGCCAAGAAGAATGTCGCCCTGGAAGGGGCAAGGTGATCCTAGTAGATGGTGCGTGGCCCTACGCCACCTTAGTCAAGATGCTGCCAGACAAGGACTGCTCCTCCATCCTCTATGATGCAACCAATGAGATCAAGCACAGCAAGAAGGAAGATCTGGAGTTTATCTTCCGGGGCCCTGAGTCTGTACCCTCTAAGAGCTAAGTGACCTATGCCAGCTCTAAGGATGCCATCAAGGAGAAGCTGATGGAGATCCAGCATGAATCACAAGGAGGTCAAGGGCCATAGCACCCTGGCAGAGAAGCTTGGAGGCACTGCCGTCATCTCCTGGAGGGCACACCTTTGTGAACCCCCTTCAGCCCCCTGCCTGGAGCATCTGGCAGCCCATGACCTGTTTGCAGAGAGTTGTCTGTCGCCTTCCTCCAAGACCAGAGGGGTTTAGGGGATCCCAGCAAGGGGAGGATAATCCCTTCACCCCAGTTACCAAACAGCCCTCACCCCCAGGCCTTCCTCCTCCTTCCATCCCTGATGGTTCTGGCTTTCCCAGGCCACTTTTGACCTTCTAATTCCTCTTGGACTGAAGCAAACCGAGTTCCCCTCATGCACCCTAGTTTAGGAGGAGCCTGTATTTTTGTTTGTTTGTTTGTTTGTTTGTTTTTTGAGACAGGGTCTCACTCTGTCATCTGGACTGGAGTGCAGTGGCATGATCTTGATCTCAGCTCACCACAACCTCCGCCTCCCAGGCTAAGTGATTCTCCTGCCTCAGCCTCCCTAGTAGCTGGGATTACAGGCATCCACCACAACAGCCCGCCCGACTAATTTTTTTGTATTTTTAGTACAGATGGGGTTTCACCATGTTGGCCAGGCTGGTCTTGAACTCCTGACCACAAATGATCCACTAACCTCAGCCTCCCAAAGTTCTGGGATTATAGGCATGAGTCACTGCACCCAGCCTAACCTACACTTTTTTAAACAACACTTTTATTTTTTTCTTTTTTTTTGAGACAAAGTTTCACTCTTGTTGCCCAGGCTGGAATGCAATGGCATGATCTTGGCTCACTGCAACCTCTGCCTCCTGGTTCAAGTGATTCTCCTGCCTCAGCCTCCCGAGTAGTTGAGATTACAGGCATGCGCCACCATGCCCCACTAATTTTGTGTTTTTAGTAGAGATGGGGTTTCTCCATGTTGGTCAGGCTTATCTCAAACTCCCAACCTCAGGTGATCCACCTGCCTCAGCCTCCCAAAATACTGGGATTACAGGTGTGAGCCACCGCACCTGCCCACCCCATGCTGGCAACTTCTAATCACAATAGCTATTGACTCTGTGTTTGTGTGTTCCATTCTGTATGTGAGTGGAATGTGGTGAAGATGACCCCTCCCTGGGCCGGCTGGTTCCTCTCCCTTTTCACCTGATCACCACCACTCGTAGAAGCAGGACCAGTAAGGGACTTAAATTAGAAAACAAAACAAGACAGATTATAGGAATAGCAGATGTAGAGAAAAAACACTACCTCTGGGGCCGAGGCAAAATATTCAAGGAAGACAAGCTTGGAAGAAGGCTCCCCTCCAAGGTTGAGATGCACATCGTTGATGAAAGACGTGGCCACTGGATGGGATAAGAATTTGCTGAGGTGCTGCAGACCATTGCTGGCAAGCAGAAAACCACCTGCTAGGTGCTGGGGAAACTTCCCAGGAAGCCTCCTGTTGGGGTGACAGTGAAACTTCCAGGAGGGTTCACATCTCCAGGTCTGCCACTGGCCCCCCAGCTGCTGTATTGCAGGAGCAAGAGGAAAAACACTGGAACCAGGAAGAAATCCTCTGCCACCTGCAATGTCCCTCAAGGGCTGGATACTGACAAAACATAACATCGTGGCAGGTGGCAAAGGAGGCATGTTTACAGAGTCCAACTCTGATGTCACCAGCAGGGCCAGGAAGGGTGGATCTGGAGCTTGGAAGCCATACATCAATAAGTGGTTCAAATGGGACACTCCACAGTGGAAGAGCCAGTCCAACTAGATACGTGACCTGTGAAAGTGCACGCATGGCAGAGTTCCAGTGACAACACTCTATGGAGAACTCTCAACTCATCTCTAGCCCTGTCTGTTCACCCAAGTTCTATTCCAGGCTGGAAGCTGCTGCTTTCTCTGAAGATCCTGTAGTTCACAGCCAAATGTTTGGACCTCAGATTCACAGAGTTTAGTTCATTCCACTCCCATCATCTGTATATGGAAGGCCCTTCTCTTCTTTTATTTTAATTGTCTCTTAGTCTCCAAACCCCGCTCCCATTTCTACTCTATTACCCCATCTCCTGGCGTGTGTTCTGTGTATGCGCTTGGACATATACAGAATTCCGGAAAAGACTTAGCATTGTTTTGTGTATGTAGCATACACACGTTTACATCCACACAGTGTTGGGCTTTGGGTCTCATTCTGTGTCTGTCTTTTCTCATCCGCAGTATGTTTTTAATATCTAGCCATGTGGCCATACATGCCTCTTGTTCATTGCTAACTGCTGCCTAGCCCTCCCCAAGGAAGCACCAGAGACAGTTTATTTCTTCTTTCCTCCACTTCACCTTACAAGACTGACTCTAAGAGCCCAGCTACCACAAATGGCCAGGATGCACATCCCTGTACACATTCTCCTGCAGACCTGGCTATACGTTTCTCAGCGTTACACCCCGGGATGGCTGGGTCATGGAGCATGCACAGATGAATTTCACTGAGATCTGCTAGGCTGTTCCCCAGAAGACTACACAGTCTGCACTCCCATCTGTAGTGTATAATAATATCCATTTTCCTACATCCTTGTCAACAATTGCTATCATCTGATTTTCTAATTTTTCCTCTGTCGTGGGTGTAAAGTGGTAGCTCATTGTTTTCTATAATTTGCATTTCTCTAATAGTGAGGTTGAACACTTCTTCATATTTTTGCCCCATTTTTCTACTGGGCTCGAGACAATTTCTTTGTTTTCTAGATGATTTCCTTGTATATTCTAGATGAGGTGTTGATAAAATTATCTATAGAGTCCAGGTTATAGATAATTTAGGCTTTGCAGACCAGAACTTCTCTGCTGCACCAGCTGAGCTCTGCTATTTCAGGTCAAGGGCAGAGACAGTACATGATGAATGAGCATGGCTGTGTCCAACCAAACTTCTGTTTTCCTTATAAAAATAGGTGGAGGGGCCGCACTTGGTCAGTAGGCCATGGTTTGCTATTCTTGACAAATCTATCTCACTAGAAGTCCTTGTTGGATTCTGACATACAATTATCTTCCCCCACTCAGTCTATGGTGTCCTTTGTCGAGCAGAACAATGTAATTTTGACGGACTCAAATTCATCAATTTTTTGCCTCATAGCTTGTGCCTTCTGAGTTGATTTCAGAAGTCCTTCTCAACCTCAAGATGACAAAATTATTGGGCATGTTTTTCCCTATTGGTTTTATATTTTTACCTTCACATTTAGATTTTGGATTATCCAAAACTGACCTTTGCATATGGTGTTTCTTTTTCTCCACAGAATGAACCAGTTTTCCCAGCACCATCTAGTGAATCACCTGTCCTTCCCACATGAGTTTGTGCTGTTGCCTCTCATAAGTCAACAGATTTGTTTTTGAGCTCTTTACTCTGGTCCACTGGTTTATTTATTGGTTTCTCTGCCAACAGCACATTTTATTATTATTACTATGGCTTTGTAGTATGTCTTCATATCTCACAGTGTGAACCTCTTAATATCTCCTTTCAAAGGCTCATGAATCCACATCTATTTCAATGATGCAGACTTCTTCATACCTTTTTGGCTGACATTTGGCTGTAAGTCATTTTCAGGAAGAAGGGAATATGAAGTCAGGCAAGTTGCAAGTGGGCCATTCCCCACTGAATGTTGTTTAGCCTCTCTTTCTTTCTTTCCTTC
>NW_012114252.1:10080281-10116137 GCF_000951035.1 Colobus angolensis palliatus
ATTCTTACTTACCCAGGATATCTTTCAATTGTAAACACCACACCCGGCCAATACAAGTATTAAAAGAACTGGCCGGGTGCAGTGGCTCACTGCTGTAATCCCAGCACTTTGAGTGGCCAGGGCGGGTGGATCACTTGAGGTCAGGAATTCGAGACCAGCCTGGCCAATATGGCAAAACCCTGTCTCTACTAAAAATACCCATATTAGCTAGTTATGGTGGCGTGTGCTTGTAATCCCAGCAACTCAGGAGACTGAGGCTGGAGGATCGCTTGAACCTGGGAGGTGGAGGTTGCAGTGAGCTGAGATGGCGCCACTGCACTCCAGCCTGGGTGACAGAGTGAGACTCTATCTCAGAATAATAATAATAATAATAATAATAATTTTTACTTAAAAGTATGTATTCGTTTGTATTACCGTAACAATGCAGCAACGAGGAGCATTCCAAAACTCAGGGGTTTAACACAATAGATATTTATTGCTGCTGATGCCTTTGTGAGTCTGCTGCAGTTTGGCTGACATGGGCTGGGCTGGGCTGCAGGCTCTGCAGCAGGCTGGGCAGCTGGAGTGCTCTGTTTCACTGCAGGGCAACCTCCTCTCCATCATGGGCTCTGCTAGGACATGCTCTTCTCACAGTGATGGCTGCAGGACAAGAGGGCAAGGCTGCGGCTGGAGATGACACACAGTCACTGGCAGAGCTCAAAGTGGGACAAAGAGGTATATTCTTCCCACACTGAGCTCATGACAAGGATGTGGAGGCAGAGAAGAGGTAAGAATTGGAGGCTTCAATCCAATCCACCACAGGGAAAGTCGAGGCTGACCTTCACCGCCTGGGTTTCGAAGTCTTCCATTGTCTGGCCTCGCCGCATCCATCCAACTCAAACGCCTCCCTTGGGGACTTCAGGTTGTCACAGATCTTGGGAATCTTACAGAAGTCGGACAGGACTGGGCAGTTCCAGCCAGTGAGCAATGTTCCAAGAGTAGGTCCGGTTTTGCCTGGTCTCTGCTTTCCCACCAAATGAGGAAGAGGGAGGAATTTTCTGGGCCCACTTGTTATTGGTAGTTTTTACAAAATAAACAAATGTTAAACAATTTCTCCTCTAGGAAATAAACTGAGCCAGGGATTCTCTTTGTGATTTTTTTTTTTCTTTTTTGGCTCTTTGGGGAAAAATAGCTCTAGGAATTATTTTCTCTATAAACAATGGCAACAGTTTATTTTTGTTGGCTTGACTTGGATCCTCCCCCACTTCCTTTTTTTGGATTGAGAGGTTGGCTACAGAAATGAGAAAGAAATACTTTTTTATTCTTTTTTTGTGTGTGGTTTCTCTGGCTGGAAAATAAAAGCTCTGCATTCTTTCTGTATTCAGTGCACTTCAAAGTCATAAAAATTTGGATAAAGTACATCAGGGTTATGGGTGTTCTAGATTTCAGTCTTTTTATAACTTCCTCCTATTTCACATTCGTTTCACCTCAGGTTAAAGGAACGCTTTTGAAAAGTATGATTTGATCCTAGCAATGGATGCAGCAAAAATACTGGGGTCAATAAGTTAAATTAAAAGGCTTTTTATAAAGAAGAAGAAGAAAAAGAAGAAGCAAAAACTATATTTTGCAAACTTTAAGCTTAAGACTGCATGACAGTGGAAGAATTTCCCAGCTATATTCTTATAAAGAATATATGCTGTGAAAATATTTTTCAAAGTTTACCAGAGCAAAAAAGTTTGAATTAAAGGAAACTAACTTCATAAACCTCTGAACTTGTTTTCCCAGCTTACGTAGGCACTTCCTGTAGATTTGTTTTTAGTATCTTTCTATATATATTTGGTTTCTTTTCTTTCCCACAAACATCTGAATATTCTCACGTGTATGGGTTTTACAGTATTACCTAAATATATGTTTCAATGATATATTGAGGAGAGAAAAGCAAGTTTCAAAACTGTATGTATAGGTGATGTTACTTTTGCTAAGAACTATATATGTGTGTTTATCTATCTACCCATCACCTATCTTTCTAGAGATATATAAATGCACTAGTATAAAAATACGCAAGACGGCCAGACGCGGTGGGTCACGCCTGTAATCCCAGCACTTTGGGAGGCCGAGGCGGGCAGATCACGAGGTCAGGAGATCGAGACCATCCTGGCTAACATGGTAAAACCCCATCTTTACTAAAAATAAAAAAAAAACCAATTAGCTGGGCGTGATGGTGGGTGCCTGTAGTCCCAGCTACTTGGGAGGCTGAGGCAGGAGAATGGCATGAACCCGGGAGGTGCAGCTTGCAGTGAGCCGAGATTGTACCACTGCACTCTAGCCTGGGCAACAAATCTAGACTCCATCTCAAAAAAAAAAAAAAAAAAAGAGCAAGACGTGACTATAAGGAAGACAGAATATGAAGTTACCTTCAGGTGTTGGTTTTGTTTGTTTGTTTGAGATGGAGTCTTGCTCTGTTGCCCAGGCTGGAGTGCAGTGGTATGATCTCCACTCACGGCAGCCTCTGCCTCCCAGGTTCAAGTGATTCTCCTGCCTCAGCCTCCCACGTAGCTGGGATTACAGGCATCCACCACCCCAGCTGGCTAATTTTTGTATTTTTAGTAGATATGGGGTTTCACCATGTTGGCCAGGCTGGTCTTGAACTCCTGACCTTAGGTGATCCACCCGCCTCTGCCCCCCAAAGTGCTGAGATTACAGGTGTAAGCCACTGCGCCCAGCCCCACGTGTTGTTTTAGTTCATTTTCTGGTGCTATACCAGAATACCACAAACAAATATTAATTTACAAAGAAAATAAATGCATTCCTCACAGTTCTGGAGGCTGAGAAGTCCAAGAACATGGTGCCAGCAACTGGTGACAGACTTTGTGCTGCATCCTAACATGGCAGAAGGGCAAGTGAGTGTGTGAGACTGAGAGGAAATGGGGGCTGAACTTCATCTTTTTTTTTTTTTTTTTTGAGATGGTGTCTTACTCTGTCACCCAGTCCAGAGTCAGTGGTTCACTGCATCTTGATCTCCCAGACTCAGGTGATCCTGCCACCTCAGCCCCCTGATTAACTGGGACTATTAAGCGTGTACCATCCTGCCTGGCTAATTTTAAAAAAATTTTTGTAGAGACGAGCTCTCACTATGTTGCCCAGGCTGGTCTCGAATTCCTGAGCTCAAATGATCCTCCTACTTTGGCCTCCCGAAGTGCTACGATTACAGGTGTGAGCCACCGTGCCTAGCTGAACTCCATCCTTTCATCAGGGGCCTACTCCTGCAATAACAGACCCACTCCTGTGATAATGGCATTAATCCGTGCATGAAGGCAGAGACCTCATGACCTAATCATCTCCTAACGGTCCCACCTCTTAATACCATCACAATGGCAATGAAATTTAACTACGAGTTTTGAAGGGTGCATTCAAACCATAGCAGGTGTTAGCTTTCTCCCTACGTACTTACCTATTTTGCATGTTTCAATTTGTCTATGATAAACATATTATTACTCATAATACTAAATGGGATTTCTTTTTAATAGAAGAAATAGATGTTGAACAGTTTGGTCTTTTTTTCCTGAGAAATTGTAAAACTTCTCTAAGTCTAAGGAAACTAATAACCAAATCTCCATGTGGGGCCTTGTTTGAATGCTGGAAATCATACGGCTGGCAATATCGTTTTCACTAGGCAGAAAAGTAGAATGAAGAAAGGTGAGAAAGCATGAGTTTAGATGCCAGTGAATGCCTTCTTCCTGAGGCTGGCACTAATGAATCCTCAGAGTAGAAGGACAGTATAGACATCTAGAGGTATCTGAGTCTGGAGTTCGTGTAACAGATTTTATCTGCAACTTACACATGGAAGCAGTCAAAAGACTTTCAAGGTTCAGGCAGATCCTGCTAAAGGAGATATTAACTTATATGCTTAGAAGTGTTTTCTTGTGAAGATACTTTGAAAAATTCATTGCGATATGATGGATAAGATTAAATACTAGCAATATTATAAATCCCAGCACTTTGGGAGGCCAAAGTGGGAGGATCATTTGAGGCCAGGAGTTGAAGACCACCCTGGGCAACATAGTGAGACCCCAATCTCTACAAAACAAACAAAATTTAGCCAGGTGCGGTGGCATGTGTCTGTAGTCCCAGCTACTCAAGAGGCTTAGATGGGAGGATTGCTTGAGCCAAGGAGTTTAAAGCTGCAGTGAGCTGTGATCTCACCACTGCACCTTGGTCTGGGCAACAATGAGACCCTGTCTCAAAAAAAAGTAAGAAATGCTAGCAATATGCCTAGGTTTAGATTTTGTCGTATAGCTTTTTTTTTTTTTTTTTTCCAAAGAGATAAGGTATCGTAATGTTGCTCGGGCTGGACTTAAGTTCCTGGGCTCAAGTGATTCTCCCACCTCAGCCTCCTAAGCAGCTGGGAATACAGATGCATGCCACCATGCCTGGCTGACATTTTATTTCTTATAAATCCAAGAGAATTACAGATCTAATTTAGATTAATCTCTATTTGGTTTTCCATATGTTGTCTACCAAAATTCATATATCTGAGAACATTTCACTGGAGCAATTATGATAGTTTATAAATGAGACAATCCCACAAACATTTTCAAGAACTTACTATATATGAGCCCCTGTACCTGTTGCTGTGAATGCAGAGATGAATGAAGAAATGGACTTTGCCTTCCAAGGTTCACCTTATCACAGAGACAAATTTAAGGTTTGCTTTGTTCTTTTACTTAAATAAGTCTTAGAACAACAAATAAAAACAAGGAAGGATGCACTAGAGAATCTCAGCCACATCAACAATTATGAGGCTCCTTTGTTGGGTGGACCATTTTGCAATCCTGGATCAAGGTAGTTTATGCCATTGTGGGCCGTGATGCAAAGGTTTAGCGAACGGGGATTAAGCAACAGCTCAGAGCAATTAGATCACATGAAGTCGCAAATGTCTACCTTATCAGGATAAATCCAAGTTTGGCTCCTGTTGCTAAAAGAAAAAAATAAAAAGCAATGCACATATTACTTACAAGCAAACCTGGGGGCATGCCATCTATTATCAGCAATAAACAGATTTGATTCTTTTCTAAATGAGATTGTCAGGGCCCAGGGGATTTGTCAGCGTCCCGATAATCCTCAAATCATCTGCCTGCCCTACCATGGTCATAAGAAATTGTTGGTAATAAGGCTGGTTAACAATCTTCTTGTCTGGTGCATTAAAGATAATTCCACACAACCCAGAGGGTCTTAGCCAAACAGCCTTCTTTATATGGTTCAACATTACGTGTGTTACCAAGCATCACCTCTGCAAAGGCTGCCAGCTCTCTGTCAACTGTGCAAGTCATTGGGCCCACCACCCTGTGCAAAACACAGGCTGGACTTGGGGAGTTTTTAATCCAGTATGGGATATGGAACCAACATAAAAACTCAGTGGCCACAAAGATGCACCAGGGGCTCTGGGTCAGGTCCAGCTAATGACGCACAGCTTCAGGTAGGAAAGACTGAAGTTTCTTTTTTCTTCCTTTCACTTTACTCATCATGGTGTTCAAAATTTGGCATTTTGAATAAGTAATATATGAAGTAGCTAAACAAATTTTAAATGACAAAAAAGGATATTTAAAAAATCTTCTTCCTCTCCCTTTCTTCTCTTGCTTTATTCCCACTTCCCTGACAGATAATCTCTGTCATCAGCACTATTTTATCCTTTCAGAGTTAAAAAAAAAAAAAAGATAAATATAGGCAAATATGAACGAGCCTTGAAGACATTATGCTAAGTAAAATAAACCAGTTACAAAAGGACAAATATAGCCCAGTTACATTAGATTCCTACAGCAGTCAAATTCACAAAACAGAAAGTGGAACGGGGGTTGCCAGGGCCTGCAGGGAGTGGGAATGGGGAACTCATGGTTAATGGGGACAGAATTTCAGTCTGAGATGATGAAAAAGTTCCGGAGATGGAGAATGATGATGTTGATGGCTCAACAATGTGAATGTACTCAATGTCATAGAACTACACATCTAAAATGTTAAAAATGGTCTATTTTGTTATGTATGTTTACCACTATAAAAAAATAAAACAGGCCAGGCACGGTGGCTCATGCCTGTAATCCCAGCACTTTGGGAGGCTGAGGCAGGTGGATCACCTGAGGTCAGGAGTTCAAGACCAGCCTGACCAATTTGGTGAAATCCCGTCTCTACTAAAAATACAAAAAATTAGCTGGGCATGGTGGCAGGTGCCTGTAATCCCAGCTACTCAGGAGGCTGAGGCAGGAGAATTGTTTGAACCCAGGAGGTGGATGTTGCAGTGAGCCGAGATTGCGCCACTGCACTCCAGCCTGGGCGACAGAGTGAGACTCTGTCTCAAAAAAAAAAAAAAGTGATGCCATGAGTCACCTTGCACATAAATTCTTTCCTATGTTATGATTATTTCTTTTTCAAAGGGCTGCCTAGTAGTGGCTGATGTGGTTTGGCCCTGTGTCCCTATCCAAATCTCATCTCAAACTGTAATCCCCATGTGTCAAGGGAGGAACCTGGTGGGAAAAGTGCTGGTTTCCCCCATGTCGTCTTCGTGATAGTGAGGGAGTTCTCACGAGATCTGATGGTTTTAAAAGTGGCACTTTCCCTTGTGCTTTCTCTCTCCTGCCGCCTTGTGAAGAAGGTGCCTGTTTCCCTTTCACCTTCCGCCATGATTACAAGTTTCCTGAGGCCTTCCCAGCCATATGGAACTGTGAGTCAATTAAACCTCTTTTGTTTGTAAATTACCCAGTCTCAGGTAGCATCTTTATAGCAGTGTGAAAACAGACTAACACAGTGGCCAAGACAGGGGCCTCTCCCATTGACCTGTAAGGCTAAAACCAAGATTCTTTTTTTTTTTTTTTTTTTGAGACAGAGTCTCACTCTGTCACCCAGGCTGGAGTGCAGTGGTGCAATCTCAGCTGACTGCAAGCTCTGCCTACCGGGTTCATGTGATTCTCCCATCTCAGCCTCCCAAGTAGCTGGGATTAAAGGTGCCTGCCACCACATCTGGCTAATTTTTTTGTATTTTCAGTAGAGACGGGGTTTCACCATGTTAGCCAGGATGATCTCAATCTCCTGACCTCATGATCCGTCTGCCTTGGCCTCCCAAAGTGCTGGGATTACAGGTGTGAGCCACCGTGCCTTGTCAAAACCCAAGATTCTTAATAGATTTTTATAATGGCCCCACACCCTCTTTTATTTCCCCAATACTTGAATTGCAAAAAGACAGACAAGGGCTAATTTCTAAACCTGGATAGAATTCCTGTGCCCACCCCCCATACTTATATGTCTCCTTTTAATTTATTTTTCTTTTATTTATTTTTTCAGTTCATCCTTCACATGTCAACAGGTTTCCTTTTTAATTGCCTCTTGACACTCACAACTAACAAACCAAGATGGCTTGCTTTTGTTTTGCTAATCTCATCATTTAAAACTGCATATGGATTGCAATCATTTATTTCTTCTGAGAGGTAGCCCAAAGTGTTGCTGAATAATTTCTTGCATTTTTATCACTAGTCAACGTCTCAGTCATTCATTCAACCTATACTTATTTAGTACCTACTGAGTCTCAGGCCTCAATTGAGGCATTGAAATACAGTAGCAAACTCAGTTCCCACCCTTATGGAAGTAACAGATCACAAGCAAATGAAATGACAGTAATGGCAAGCAATAAACATAAATATGTATTAATAGTACAATTTCAGGCAGTGATAATGCTCTGCATCCCTACTTAAACAATTCAGGGCAGAGAATCCTTTTATTTGTATATATTTTTTTAAAAATTATTTACCATTTATTTTAGGTTTAGGGGTTCATGTGCAGGTTTGTTATATAGGTAAATTTGTGTCATGGGAGTTTTCTGAACAGGTTATTTCATCACCCAGGTATTAAGCCTAGCACACATTATTTTTCCTGACCCTCTCTCTCCTGCCACCCTCCACCCTCAAGTAGGCCTCAGCATCTGTTGTCCCACTCTGTGTGCCCATGAGTTCTCACCATTTAGTGCCCACTTATAAGTGAGAATATGCAGTGTTTGGTTTTCAGTTTGTGTGTTAGTTTGTTAAGGATAATGGCCTTCAGCTCCATCCATCTTCCTGCAAAGGACGTGATCTCATGCTTTTTTTTTTTTTTTTAATCTCTTTTTTTTTTGAGACGGAGTTTCGCTCTTGTTGCCCAAGCTGGAGTGCAATGGTGTGATCTCGGCTCACTGCAACCTCCGCCTCCTGGGTTCAAGTGATTCTCCTGCCTCAGCCTCCTGAGTAGCTGGGATTACAGGCACCTGCCACCACACCCAGCTAATGTTTTGTATTTTTAGTAGAGATGGGGTTTCACCATGTTAGCCAGGCTGGTCTCGAACTCCTGACCTCAAGTTATCCACCCGCCTCAGCCTCCCAGAATGCTGGGATTACAGGTGTGAGCCACCATCCCTGCCAATCTCATTCTCTTTTATGGCTGCATAATATTTCATGGTGTATATGCACCACATTTTTGCTATCCAGTCTACCACTGATGGGCATTTAGGTTGATTCCATATCTTTGGTATTGTGAATAGTGCTGCAGTGAACATACATGTGCATGTGTCTTTATGATAGAATGATTTACATTCCTTTGGGTATATACCCAGTCATGGGATTGCTAGGTTGAATTGTATTTCTGTTTTTAGGTCTCTGAGGAATCACCACACTGTCATCTACAGGCTGAACTAATTTACACTCCCACCAACAGTGTATAAGCATTCCATTTTCTTCTCAACCTCGCCAGCATCTGCTATTTTTTGACTTTTTTTTTTTTTTTTGAGACGGAGTCTCGCTCTGTCGCCCAGGCTGGAGTGCAGTGGCCGCATCTCAGCTCACTGCAAGCTCCGCCTCCCGGGTTTACGCCATTCTCCTGCCTCAGCCTCCCGAGTAGCTGGGACTACAGGCGCCCGCCAATTCGCCCGGCTAGTTTTTTTGTATTTTTTAGTAGAGACGGGGTTTCACTGTGTTAGCCAGGATAGTCTCAATCTCCTGACCTCGTGATCCGCCCGTCTCGGCCTCCCAAAGTGCTGGGATTACAGGCATGAGCCACCGCGCCCGGCGACTTTTTAACAATAGCCATTTTTTGTGAGGCGGGGGACAGGGTCTCGCTCTCTCACCCAGTCTGGAATGCAGTGACACGATCTCGGCTCACTGAAACCTCCGCCTCCCAGGTTCAAGTGATTCTCCTGCCTCAGCCTCCCTAGTAGCTGGGATTATAGGTGCGCACCCCCATGCCCAGCTAATTTTTGTATTTTTAGTAGAGACGGGGTTTGACCATGTTGGCTGGTCTGGAACTCCTGACTTCAAGTGATCCACACACCTCGGCCTTCTGAAGTGTTGGGATTACCGGCGTGAGCCACCGCGCCCGGCCAATAATAGCCATTCTGACTGGTATGAGATGATATCTCACTGTGGTTTTGTTTTGCATTTCTCTAACAATCAGTGACGCTAAGCTTTTATTTCATATGATTGCTGGCTGCATATATGTCTTCTTTTGAAAAGTATCTGTTCATGTTCTATGCCCACTTTTTAATGGGGTTGTTAATTTGTTTCTTGTAAATTTGTTTAATTTTCTTATAGATACTTGATATCAGGCCTTTGTCAATGCAGAGTTTCTAGAATTTTTCTCCCATCTATAGATTGTCCGATCACTCTCTTAATAGTTTCCCTTGCTATGCAGAAGCTCTTTAGTTTAATTAAATCCCACTTGTCAATTTTTGCTTTTGCTGCAAATGCTTTTGGTGTCTTCCCCATGAAATCTTTGCCTGTTCCTATGTCCAGAATGGTACTGCCTAGGTTGTCTTCCAGGGTTTTTATAGTTTGGGGTTTTACATTTAAGTCTTTAATGGAGAACCCTTTTAAAACAGCACACAGATAAGGGGTTCCAAGTCCATCTAGAAAAATTACGGAAGCTACTGTCTTTAGAAACTCTTGTACTCATCAAGAAAGCTCTGGTCAAAGCAAAAACCTGTTGGTTCCGCCATACATCAACAGAGGGATTTGTGGTCATTTAAACCATAGACTGTCACTTTGAACTTACAAATAGCCTTAAAAGCAGTCTTTCCGCCGGGCGCGGTGGCTCACGCCTGTAATCCCAGCACTTTGGGAGGCGGAGGAGGGCGGATCACGAGGTCAGGAGATCGAGACCACAGTGAAACTCCGTCTCTACTAAAAATACAAAAAATTAGCAGGGCGCGGTTGCGGGCGCCTGTAGTCCCAGCTACTTGGGAGGCTGAGACAGGAGAATGGCGTGAATCCGGGAGGCGGAGCTTGCAGTGAGCCGGGATGGCACCACTGCACTCCAGCCTGGGGGATAGAGCGAGACTCCGTCTCAAAAAAAAAAAGCAGTCTTTAAATTTTGTTTTTAAATTTTTATAATTTAAAATAGAGACAGGGTTCTGCCATGTGGCCCAGGCTGGTCTTGAACTCCTGGGCTCAAGCAATCTGCCCACCTCGGCATCCCAAAATGCTGGGATTATAGGTGTGAGCCACTGCACCCAGTCCTTTTCTATAATTTCTATCTCTTTATCAATATGAAGAACCTGTGGTTACATTGGGCCCACCCAGATAATCCAGGATAATGTCCCCATCTCAAGATCCTTAACTTCACATCCTTAACTTCATTACACAGAGTAACATATTCACAGGTGCCGGGGATTAGGATGTGGACATTTTTATGGGGCAATCACTCAGTCGACCACACCAGGGAATTAAGAAGCAGCACTGGGGAACAAGATAATGACCAACCCACAAAGTAGGTGAAAAACAACAGGGGAAGTTATGAAAAAAATTAATTTGGCAGAAGATGGCTCAAGATTCAACACTTTGAATTCAACAAATATGTTTTAGGTCTCCGCCTGGTGCCAGGCACTGTTTCAAGTGCTCGGGATATATTGGTGAACAAAACAGGCCAAAACCCTTCCCCCAAAAGTCTTATGTTCAACAGAGACAGCATACATTAAGTACATTCTCCAGTAATTAGAAGCAGATGTGCTATGAAAAAAGGAAGGGGGGATCAGGGACGGGGATCAGGGAAGGGGGATCAGGGAAGGGGGCCCTGGAGAGTCCTGAGGGGTGTGGGGGTAACCATCCACCTGCTGACATTAGGGGGAGCTACAGTACAGCTTTGGGGGCTGAGATCAGAAAAGGATTTAGAGGTCATGAAGACGAACTCCCTTAGTTTAGACAGAGGAAGCTACCGCCTGGAAGGCCACAAGATGGTCGTTAGTTATTCTGTATTTGGCCTAAATTTGAGAGACAGTCCCCTCCTCTCTCCCCAAGGAGGCCAGACAGAGTCATCAGTGTTATCAAAGGCGGCTCTGCCAGGAGGTGAGGCTAGGAGGGTTTTGTATCATAGCAGCAGGAGGGATGGATGATCTCAGAGTGGAGTTCTATCTGTGCCACTGTTTAAAAATCATTCCACAGAACTTCTAATATGCCTCTTTCTAAGTGCAGTATTCTGATGTCTTAAATCAGTGACACCGGTCCTGCTCAGCCTTTGAGACTCAACTTTGGTGAAAATAACCTGTATCGGCCAGACACCAAAAGGAAGGAAAAACCGGCTTCTGATAAAGAGCCTTTGGTGTTGATCACGAAAGAAGAATCCAGCTTCATTTTCCTAATCGTTCCTGCTCCTTGCGACGTGAAAGTTATTTACATGTTACGGTAAACCATAGGTTGATTAGATATTTTCGTCCAATATCTCCTTGGATGTGCCTATTTGCCAAAAAATGAGCCAATACAAAACCCAAATATTTCTAAGACTAACAGTGAGAGTTATTTACTTACTCACTATCACAATTACAATTACAAGATCATCAGAGTTACAAGACCACGTGGTGAAAATGTAACTCATTTCTTCAGGGGACCTGTATTTGTTGAGAGCCACATTGGCTAAAATTTGAGCATTCAGGTCATTGACAGTCTGGCCCCAGACAATCCCTCAGATCCCTGCTGTGTTCTCTCTGCCCCCTCTACTCTTCCTCTAAAGACTTTCACTGATTCAGTCTCCACCACATTCCAGGTCTCCATTCCCTGCTCTGCAAAGCCCCCAGTTCCCTGCCCTCTCACGCAGAAGTAATTGCAGCAGTTCTGTACCCCTTCCCCCATACCACCAGTGGACCCCAGAACCCATCCTTTCCCCATTTATCTGTCTACCTCTTTCACTACACAGATGACTTCTTTGAAAAATTGTTTGAGCAGGCTTAGTGGCTCACGCCTGTAATTCCAGCTCTTCAGGAGGCTCAAGGCAGGAGGATCACCAGAACCCAGGAGTTCGAGGCTTCAGTGAGCTATGATCATGCCACTGTACTCCAGCCTCAGTGACAGAGTGAAACTCCATCTCTAAAATATTAAAAAAACATTTTTTAAAAATTGTGGTTGATGGGGTTCAAGACACACTTCCTCAAAATATGGCACCTTGGTATTTGAAAAACAGCAGAAGCAGGAAGGTCTGTCTGACTTTTCTCCTGCCCTCTCCCTTGAAGCAGGTTATAAGACTTTTTTTTTCTTCAAAGATGGAGTCTGGCTCTGTTACTCAAGCTGGAGTGCAGTGGCACGATCTCGGCTCACTGCAACCTCTGCCTCCTGGGTTCAAGTGATTCTCCTGGCTCAGCCTCCTGAGTAGCTGGCATTACAGGGGTGCACCACCATGCCCAGCTGATTTTTTTGTATTTTTAGTAGAGAGGGGGTTTCGCCATGTTGGCCAGGCTGGTCTTGAACTCCTGACCTCAGGTAATCCGCCTGCCTCAGCCTCCCAAAGTGCTGGGATTACAGGTGTGAGCCACTGCGCCTGATCATTATAAGATTCTCACTGGCTAAGTGCCTCCCCTGCCTTTAGGTGGAGGAAAGGAACACCCTTGTCTGTGAAGACACAGAGAAGAGCCTGAGCAAACATGCCTTGCTAAGTTTCTTCCAGGTTATCACCATTAGATCAGATTCTTTTGCCCTCCAATTACATTTCTCCACAACTGTCCATTCTTCATTAAACCTAAGCATGAAAAAATATACATTTCACTTTTTCCTTGGGTCTTCATTTTCATATGAAGGCTCCCGTGTCATGTAAAATTTACATTAAATACATTCATATGTTTTTCTTTTGTTAGTTTGAATTTTATTACAGGGGCCTCGCCCATAAACCTAGAATGGGTGGGCTAGAAACATCAAACGTCTAGAGCATAAGGGGCTGCTCCCTATCCCTAGTATGCTCCCGCCCCATCCTTCTTTCTCACGTCTCTGCCAAGTGCCTATTCCTCCAGACTGCTCGGCTCAACAGGATAGTGAATCTCGAAATTATTCACCCTACTAAATTTCATATGCTCTCTTAATGCACTTGGAAAATTGGTACTTTTCTTTTCTTTTCAGTTTTGGAGGCTGTGAGTAAAGACAGATTTGACTGCCCTAAAGGAGGAACTCTGGATCCTTTTCTCTATTATATCTGGAAATATGTTGATATGGTTTGGCTGTATCTCCATCCAAAATCTCATCTTGAAATGTAATCCCCATAATCCCCCAAATCCCCACGTGTCAAGGGAGAGACGAGGTGGAGGTCACTGAGTCATGGGGGCAGTTTCCCCCGTGCGGTTCTTGTGATAGTGAGTGAGTTCTCACGAGATCGGAGAACTCACTCAGTGAGTTTGGTAGTTCCTCCTGTGTTCATTCTCCTTCCTGCCACCTTGAGAAGAAAGTGCCTTGCGTCCCCTTCACCTTCCACCATGATTGTAAGTTTCCTGTGGCTTCCCCAGCTATGCTGAACTGTGAGTCAATTAAAGCTCTTTCCTTTATAAATTACCCAGTCTTGGTCAGTTCTTTATAGCAGTGTGGAAACGGACTAATACATGTGTCCTCCAGACACCCACATGCTATGTAAAGTTAATAAAGCTTTTTTTTGACATGTACTAGTATTAGGAAACAGTCGTTAACCTACCTACAGATTAGCAAAATGCATGAGTCAGTAATCTTTTGAAGAAACTCAATAACCCCATACCATTGTTGGTGAGAATGGGCACAGCTACAGTTCCTTCCAGCAGAATCTGAAATTGAACCAATTAGCAAATAAGTCATAGTAGGACCTACTTTAGATCCAAGGCCTTTTAAATAAGGATAACTAGTTATATAGCAATTTTCAACTGTAATGAGGCTGGTAGAACATTTTCATCATATATGTATATAGTTTTGTTTTGTTTTGTTTTTCTGAGATGGAGTCTCGCTCTGTCACCCAGGCTGGAGTGCAGTGGCGCGATCTCAGCTCACTGCAACCTCTGCCTCCCAGGTTCAAGCAATTCTCATGCCTCAGCCTCCTGAGTAGCTGGGAATACAGGTGCCCGCCACCACACCTGGCTAATTTTTATATTTTTAGTAGAGACAGGGTTTCACCATGTTGGCCAGGCTGGTCTTGAACTCCTAACCTCAGGTGATCCACCTGCCTTGCCTCCAAAAGTGCTGGGATTATAGGTGTGAGCCACCATCTTATATGTATAGAATACCTGCCAGGCATGTGTCACTGAGCAGGTGCTGAGGGTACAGCAGCGACAAGAAATATAAGGTCCCTGCTCTCAAAGAAGTTATGGTCTCATCCTACAGAAGGTGTTTCTAAGTTAAGACAACAACAGCCTTTCTCCCAAGGGGGCTGCCCAGCACATCACTAGCCCTGCCCCCTAAATGATAACACTGCATCCCAAACCCCACCTGATAGATGGTTAGTCATCCCATCCCACCCAACCCTCTGAGAACTGCTGGGGAAAGACACAATAAAGAAGTATTAGGTTGTTGCAAAAGTAATTGTGGTTTTTGCCATCACTTTCAATTCTGTAAGTTTTTTGAGAGCAGGGACCTTGTACGTTTTGTCGCTGCTGTGCTCCCAGCACCTAGCTCAGTGACTCATACCTGGCAGGTATTCAATACTTATAAGATGAAATTGTTCTTGCCATTACTTTGAGTGGCAAAAACCACAATTTTTTTACACCAACCTAATAAATTCACAAACTCATATATCGATATGGTGGTGGAGATGACCAGGCACTGTGACAGCCATAGGGGATCTTTAGGTTATTAGCACAGGCCCCTGTGAGGAGGTGGCACGTAGGCTGAAGGTCCTGGAGGATGAGCAGGTGTAGCCATGAGCATTCTGGGGACGAGGAACGGCATGTGTGAAGGCCCCACGGTGGGAGAGAGCCTCGTGGACTTAGAAAACACACACAGAAGACAAGTGGGGCTGGAGATAAATTGGAGAGGCTGGCAGGGGCCAGACCATGTGAGGCTTTAAGGGTCATGGGGAAGAATTCAGATTTTATTCTAAAGCCACCAAAGGGTTTTAAGAAGGGAAGTGATGCAATAACAATAATAATGAGGAATAGTTAACACTACAAAGAACTTGCTTAGATTTTAAGTGTGCGCTCTCTTTCTAGGTATGTGTAAACTCAGTCTATCATGATAACAACCCTATGAGGTGATGAGGTATTTATACCCCATTCTATAGATGAGGAAACAGAGAACTTCAGAAACTTGACCAAAGTCACACAGCAAGTCAACTCTGGAAGTAGGAGCTATGTTATGCTTTTAAAAGGTCAGCTGGGTTGTATGGCAAAGGGGTGATTGTAGGAGGGAAGAATGGGAGCAAGGAGGCTTTGAAATAATCCAGGTAAAGGATGATGATGGCTAGAAGCAGACTTGAGTGAGGCGATTGCAGCACCAGCTTGGGAGGCAAAATTTAAGGAGAAGTCTCAGTAATTAAGATAAGTAGGCCGGGCGCGGTGGCTCAAGCCTGTGGTCCCAGCACTTTGGGAGGCCGAGACGCAGATCACGAGGTCAGGAGATGGAGACGATCCTGGCTAGCACGGTGAAACCCCGTCTCTACTAAAAATACAAAAAACCAGCCGGGCAAGGTGGTGCGCGCCTGTAGTCCCAGCTACTCGGGAGGCTGAGGCAGGAGAATGGCATAAACCCAGGAGGCGGAGCTTGCAGGGAGCTGAGATCCGGCCACTGCACTCCAGCCTGGGCGACAGAACGAGACTCTGTCTCAAAAAAAAAAAAAATTTTGTAGAGACAGCATCTCACTATGTTGCCCAAGCTGGACGTGAACTCCTGGCCACAAGTGATCCCTCTACCTCAGCTCCCAAAGTGCTGCGATTGTAGACATGAGCCACCAAGCATGGCTGAAAAGTAATTACTGAGTGCTTATATTTAGAAAGTAGACCCCGGATGGGTGCAGTGGTTCACATCTGTAATCCCAGCACTTTCGGAGGCCGAGGTAGGTGGACTGCTTGAATCCAGGAGTTTGAGACCAGCCTGGGCAACGTGGGGAAACCTTATCTCTCCAAAAATACAAAAATTAGCCAGACATGGTAGCTCATGCCTGTAAGCTCAGCACTTTGGGAGGCTGAGGTGGATGGATCACTTGAGGCCATGAGTTTGAGACCAGCCTGGCCAACATGGTGAAACCCTATCTCTACTAAAAGTACAAAACAATTAGCTGGGCATGGTGGCACTTGCCTGTAGTCCTAGCTACTCGGGAGGCTGAGGGATGAGAATCGCTTGAGCCTAGGAAGTGGAGGTTACAGTGTGTGAGCCGAGATCGTGCCACTGCGCTCCAGCCTGGGCGACAGAGCAAGACTCTGTCTCAAAAAAAAAAAGAAAAAAAAAAGTAATATTCTAAACTAAAAACCAAGATAATGGAAAAATCCCATTATGAACAAAATATCAAAATTTTAATTAGAGACAGGATTGGTGTTACTGAAATTGCCTTTGCCTCAGTCTTCAGTATGGCTGGGCTGGGCACTGGCTGGGACTAAGCTGGTGACAAGAAAGTGACCAAATTTGAGTAGACAGGAGAGGCCTGAGGTGGAGCAGGCGTGGGAGCTGGGGGAGGGCACCAAGGGGTTGAGCAGTCTCTCCTGTTGGTATCGAATATAACAATAATTCTTAGGCTCAGCAGAAGTTTAGCATCCATGTTCCCAGTCACCTGGACTTTTCCAAATCTTGAAACACACTCTGGCTGAACAGGTTTTTGTTTGTTGAAACGGCCACTTTTTGCATCCAAGAGCACAAGTCAGTTTCCACTGGAAGGTTCTGAGAAATGGTTTCAGGTGTAAGTTTAGAGCATGAATGGAACGGAGTCACAGCTGAAAATGAAATATGCTGAGCGCGAAGGAAAAGACATGGTTAAGGGGTAACACGGGCCCGGGCAGGTGAAGACCGGCAGGTGGAGGCCGGCTGGATCAGGGAAGGTGAAAGAAGAGGCAGGTGCAGGGCCCAGCCTGTTTTAACGCCTCGGCGTTCTCACCGCTGCAGAACGACTGCAGGGGGCAGAATAAAGAGCTGCTGCCAGTTTCCCTGCCCAGAGAGTGCCAACAGCTGTTCTGACCTATTGCAGGCATGTGTGTTCCAGGATGCAACCTTCCTGCATTCTCTTTGACCACTCTAGATTAATTGCTAACCAAGATATGAACGTGGTGGGGCTCACAAAGTGTTAGACGGTATTTTAACAACAAAAACTGCAAAGAAATCCCTAGAAATGTTGGCTCTTCTGGTTGGGAAAACGCAGTCTGTCAACAGTTGCCTCAAAAACTCAGAAGCTCAGGGAGAGTTGGATTCGGTCACCAGAGAGGCCCCTCAAAGAGGAGCCATCCATTCAGATCCTCTGGTCTGTCCCCCATGACAGCGGGGACGAAGGTCCTGAGCCCTGGCCGGGAGGGGCAGGTGACCTCGGGACTGGCCGCGGGGTAGAGCGGCTGCTGGGAGGAAGGCGAGCGTGGCTGGCGGGGCGGGGCGGGGCGAAGACAGAGCGAGGCGGGGACTGGGACGGGGGTGTAGCCGTCGGGGAGTGGAAAGTGGGGTGGGCGTGGCTAAAGGCAAAGGGCGGGGCGCGCGCTTCGGGAAGATGGCGCTACGTCTACTGCGGAGGGCGGCGCGCGGAGCGGCGGCGGCGGCGCTGCTGAGGCTGTGAGTGCATTCCCCGCCTTCCTGGCCCGGCTCGCCGCGGGTGGGCTCACGTTGCAACCCCGCGGGTCGGGCGCGGCCTCCCCAGTCCCTTATGGGAACCCAGCCGGACGGGAGCACCATGCGCCTCCCTCGCGCTGGCTCGACCTCGTCCAAGGTCGCTGCCGCCCGCGCCTCCCTATGGGTGGGCCCTTGTTGCACCCGGAAAATGGGTACACACCTTAGTCGAGTTACCTGGACTCAACCCCAAGGAACAAAACAGCCTGCCTCCCACAAATGGCAAACGTGAACGCGCCAATCTTGATCTCTGAGAGGCGGCTCGCCTGGTGAAGAACACCTGCGGTTCGTTTAACACAGCGGTTCCCAAACGGTTTGGTCTCAGGACCCGTTTACACGTCTAAAAATAATTTGAGGACCCCGAAAGCTTTTGCTTGTATCTATTGATTTTTGTGGTATGAGGAATTAAACCAGAAATTTAAAAAATATTCACTTAATAACAAACCCATTAACTTTTAATACAAATAACACTTTAATGAAAATATTCTCAAAAGTGAGAAGATTGGCTCATGGTTTTTATATTTTTGAAAATTTCTTTGGTTTAATAAAGGACAGCTGGAGTCTCATATCAGCTGTTTTGGAGGAAGTATTTGAAAGAAATGCTTGGCTCATGCAGGTGCATATATTAGTTGGGAAAGGGTAGGACCAAGCAGACCCTCTCAACGGGTCTCAGGGACCCCCTCAGGTGTCTTTGGACGACACTCTGAGAACCGCTGGTCTAGCACTTGCGCATCGCCTAGGTACGTGCACATACATGGTCTCATTTGTTTCCCTTGACCGCCATGTGAAGAAGTTGGGTGTCATGTTTATAAAGATGAAAAACAGGGTCAGAGAGGTTAAGGAATGTCAAAGCTCTATGACCAGTAATGAGAGAGTTTGGTTCAAACACTAAGTCTATGGCTCCTGGTCTGAAACTTCTTTATTTATTTATTTTTATTTTTATTTTTTTGAGACAGAGTCTCGCTCTGTCACCTAGGCTGTAGTGCAGTGGTGCAATCTCGGCTTACTGCAGCCTCCACCTCCACGATTCTCATGCCTCAGCCTCCCGAGTGGCTGGCATTACAGGTGTGCACCACCACCCCCCGCTAATTTTTGTATTTTTAGTAGAGACAGGGGCCATAGTGACTAGGCTATTCTCGAACTCCTGACCTCAAAGGATCCACCCTGCTCAGCCTCCCAAAGGCTGGGATTACAGGTGTGAGCCACTACAGCCAGCCTGGTGGTCTGGAACTTCTTTTTTTTTTTGAGACGGAGTTTAGCTTTTGTCGCCCGGGCGGGAGTGCGATGGCGCCATCTCAGCTGACTGCAACCTCCGCCTCCCGGATTCAAGTGATTCTCCTGCCGCAGCCTCCTGAGTAGCTGGGATTACAGGGCATCCGCCACCACGCCTGGCTAATTTTTGTATTTTTAGTAGAGACGAGGTTTCACCATGTTGGCCAGGCTGGTCTCGAGCTCCTGACCTCAGGTGATCCGCCCGCCTCGGCCTCCCAGAGTGTTGGGATTACAGGCGTGAGCCACCGTGCCCGGCCAGGTCTGAACTTCTTACGTCTTCTTGCATTGTGCCTCTTCAGTCACCCACCTATGGGAGGACCCACCTAATCGTATGCATCCCACTTTCCCATTTCCTCCACTGCCCCTGGCCCTGGCTGTGGGAGTCACTTCTGGCCCCAGAGGAGCAGCTCAGGCAGTGTATCCAGGCTGGTCCAGAAGGGTCCTTTTCTGGCTCCTTTTGAGGGGGCCAGCCTCTGTGGACCGTTCAGTAGCGGGTCCGGTGAGCAAGCACAGTCCCCACGCCAGCACTGGGGGTTAATTCACAGTACTCTTCACCCGCCTTAGCACACTGGCTCCATTCTCGACATGTCTACCTGCTGGATATAGGATTCTTGATTGGTATTTTTTTTTTCCTTTGAGCATTGTAAAGTGTATTATCTCACTGTCTTCTTGCCTCCAGTATTCTAATGAGAATTCAGACTTTAATCTTATTAGGGTTCTATGTAAGTGATGAATCTCTCTCCCTTTTTTTTTTGCTTGTAAGTTTTTCTCTTTGTCTTGGTCTTTTAGTGGTTTTATTGTGATGTGTGTGAATCTGTTTGAGTTTATCCTCTTGGGAGTTTGTTGTGTTTCTTGGATGTGTATACATCAAATTTGGGAAGTTTTTGGCTATTGTTCTCTCAAAAAAGTCTGCTCTCTTATCCCTCTCTTCTCTTTCTGAGGCTCCCATTGTATGTATGTTGGTGTAGTTGATGGAACCCCATAGGTCTTTGAGACTGTTCAGTTTTCTTTCAGTTCCTCAGGCTGGACAATATCAGTTGACCTGTCTTTTTTTTTTTTTTGAGATGGAGTCTCGGTCTGTCACCAGGCTGGAGTTTAGTGGCGCCATCTTGTCTCACTGCAACCTCTGACTCCCTGGTTCAAGCAATTCTCCTGCTCCAGCCTCCCAAGTAGTTGGGATTACAGGCACGTGCCACCACGCCCAGCAATTTTTGTATTTTTAGTAGAGATGGGGTTTCACCATGTTGGCCAGGATGGTCTTGATCTTCTGACCTCGTGATCCGCCTGCCTTGGCCTCCCAAAGTGCTGGGATTACACGTGTGAGCCACTGCGCCTGGCCAACCTGTCTTTAGGTTTGCTGATTCCTCCCTTGTCCAGCTCAAATCATTTTCATTTTAATCCAGAACTTCTTTCTTTTTGGAGACTGAGTCTCATTCTGTCACCAAGGCTGGAGTGCAGTGGTGCTATCTCGGCTCACTACAACCTCTGCCTCCTGGGCTCAAGCCGTCCTGCCACCTCAGCCTCCCACATAGCTGGGACTACAGGTGTGCGCCCCTGCACCTGGCTAACTGTTTATGTTTTTTTGTAGAGCAGGGTTTCGCCATGTTGCTCAGGGTGGTCTTGAACTGGGCTCAAGCAATCTGCCTGCCTCTGTCGTTCATAGTATTGGGATTACAGGCATGAGCCACCATGCCTGGCCCTGTTCTGTACTATCTCTTCATTGATATTCTCTGTGTACTGAAACATCATTCTCATACTTTCCTTTAGTTCTCTTTTTTCTTTCTTTCTCTTAGAGTCTCCAGGCTGGAGTACAGTGGTACAATCATAGCTCACTGCAGCCTGCAGCTCCTGGGCTGCCTCAGCCTCCCCAGTAGCTGGGACTACAGGCACACACCACTATGCCCAGCTAATTTTTAAATTTTTTGAAGAGACAGAGTCTTGCAGTGTTGCCCAGGGTGGTCTTGAACTCCTGGGTTCAAATGATTCTCTTGCCTCGGCCTCCAAAGCAGTGGGATTCTAGGCATGAATGACTGCACCTGGCCTCCTTCAGTTCTTTATGCATAGTTTCCTTTAGTTTTCTGAACATACTTTAGAGAGATGATTTAACTAGGAAGTCCAGCATCTGGACTTCCTCAGGAACAGTTTGTACTGGCTACTTTTCTCCTCTGCGTATGGGTTGTACTTGCTTGTTTCTTTGCATGTCTTGTATATTTCTGTTGAAAACTGGACATTTTAAGTCATATAATGGGGCAACTCTGGAAATCAGATTTCTCCCTTTTCCTGTGGTTTGTTGTTGTTTGCTTAGTGACTTTAATAAACTAATTCTGCATTGTGTTCTTTGTCATGTGTGACCACTGAGGTCTCCGCTTGGTTAGCTTAGCAGTCTAACAATTAGACAAAGATTTCCTTAAATTCCTGGAAGCAGTAAGTCTCCTAGTCTTTGCTGAGGGACTCTGTGTGTGTCAGGACATGTCTTCAACATTCAGCCACAGTTTGCTACTCTGCCCCTGCTTCCACTTCCTTCTTACACAGAGACTGAAGGTTAGCTAGACATGATCTCTTAAGGTCTTTCCTTAGCAGGTATACAGCCTTGCACATGTGTGTGGCCTCCTAGAGTCTCAGGAACATGTCACAACTTTTCAGAGTTCTATACGGATATCGTGTTCTCCATTTTTACCTTTTAAGTGTTTTGGTTAGCTGGTTGTTTGCCCTGTTATCTTCCATCTCAAGTAGCTGTGATGTTAAATAAGTACTTCTGATTGTTTGGACAAATGCCCTGGGAAAATACTGTTCCCACTGTGCAAGCTCTGAGTCAGGTCAAATAAAAACAGTTTTGCAAGTAGGGTCTGTCAAGGAATCACAAGACAGGTCAAATAGTGACATTTTCCAGAAATGGGGCTTTCCCCCGTCTAGTGGCTGCCATGCTGCTGGTTTTCGCTGTGATGGGGGCTGTTGATTTTTAAGTCTACCATAGAGCTGGGGAAAACGGATAGTGTAAACTAAACCCCCACAACAATTGTCGTTCTTCCTGAGATTCATCCATTTTTCTTGAATAAATGATATCTGTATTGCTGCAAGTCTTCAATTTCTAGAATTCTGCAAAAGTTGATTCTGACCATTTTTGCCAATATTCTCATTGATTTTATGGAGGATGGGATTTTCAGAGGTCCTTTTTCTGTAGTTTTCCCTGAAGTCAGCCTGCATGGAGTTTTGATCAAGAATGGATTTGAATTTATAAATTTTTTTATTTGCATCTGTTGTGTTGATCATAACGCTTTTCTTCTTCAGTGTGTTAATTTGGTGAATTACAGTGATTGACTTTTTAAACGTTCAGCTGACCATTGCATTCCTGGAATAAACTCCAGTGATCATAATGTATTGTTTGGATTGCATGTGCTAAAATTTTGTTAACATTATTTGTATCTATGTTCAAAAGGAATATTAGCCTATAGTTTTCTGATATTGCCTTGGTCTGGGTTTGGTGTTAGGATGGTGACGGTCCCAGGATGTGCTGGAGAGTTCCCGCCTCTATTTCCTGGAACATTTGTGTAAATTTGGTAAGATTTTGCCTCTATATGTTTGCACCTGCAGTTTTCTTTGTGGAAAAAGTGTTAAACTACAAATTTAGTTTCTTTCATAGACATATTGCTATTCAGATTGTCTAGTTCTTCTTGAGTAAGCTTTGGTAGTTTGTATCTTTGAAGGACTATGTACATTTCATCTAAGTTGTCACATCACGTGCCTGGAGTTGTTCATGCTGAGTCCTTATCGTTTTTCTTACAGCCCTACAAAGGTATATACCACACAATTCACCTTTGTGAGTGTATGATTAAGTAATTTCTAATAAGTTTATAGGCCCATCACTACAATCCGGTTTTAGGCCCCCATCCAAATTTCTATCACCCCCCCAATCTTGAGTCCATTTGCAATTAATTCTTACCCCTGCCTCTAGTCTGTCATCTCCTTACTGTTTGTGTCATCTGTAGTGATGTGTCCTCTTTCATCCCTGATATTTGTAATTCTTTTTTCTCTGTTTTTTATTTCATCAGTCTGGCTCGAGTTGTATTGCTCTTCTTAAAGAACCATCTTTTATCGATTTTTCTCTATTTTTTTTTTTCTGTTTTCTGTTTCATTGATTTCAGTCTCATCTTTATTATTTCCTACCTTCAGCTTACTTTGGGTTTAATTTGCCCTTTAGTTTTTTAAGGTGGAAATTTAAATTATTAATTTTAGACCTTTCTACTTTTTTTTTGAGACAAGGTCTCGCTCTGTCACCCAGGCTGGAGTGCAATGATGCAATCTTGGCTCACTGCAGCCTCCACATTCTAGGCTCAAACAATCCTCCTGCCTCAGCCTCCCAAGTAGCTGAGACTACAGGCATTAGCTACCATGTCTGGCTAATTTTTGTATTTTTGGAGAGATAAGGTTTCCCCACGTTGCCCAGGCTGGTCTCAAACTCCTGGATTCAAGCAGTCCACCTACCTCGGCCTCCGAAAGTGCTGGGATTACAGATGTGAACCACTGCACCCATCCGGGGTCTACTTTCTAAATATAAGCACTCAGTAATTACTTTTCAGCCATGCTTGGTGGCTCATGTCTACAATCGCAGCACTTTGGGAGCTGAGGTAGAGGGATCACTTGTGGCCAGGAGTTCACGTCCAGCTTGGGCAACATAGTGAGATGCTGTCTCTACAAAATTTTTTTTTTTTTTGAGACAGAGTCTCGTTCTGTCGCCCAGGCTGGAGTGCAGTGGCCGGATCTCAGCTCCCTGCAAGCTCCGCCTCCTGGGTTTATGCCATTCTCCTGCCTCAGCCTCCCGAGTAGCTGGGACTACAGGCGCGCACCACCTTGCCCGGCTGGTTTTTTGTATTTTTAGTAGAGACGGGGTTTCACCGTGCTAGCCAGGATCGTCTCCATCTCCTGACCTCGTGATCTGCGTCTCGGCCTCCCAAAGTGCTGGGATTACAGGCTTGAGCCACCGCGCCCGGCCAAAAATTTTTAAAAAATTAGCTGGATGTGGTGGCTTGTGCCTGTGATCCTAGCCACTTGGGATGCTGAGGTGGGAGGATTCCTTGAGCCTGGGGATTTGGGGTTCCAGTGAGCTGTGATCATACTGCTGCAGTCCAGCCTGGGTGACAGAGCAAGGCTCTATTAAAAATAGTAGTAATAATAATAATAATAATAATAAAATTTCCTCTAAGGATTGTTTTAATTCCCTCTAGCAGATTTTGCAAGATTTCTGGTACCTGTCATCTCTTTTAATGTCTTATGTTGATACTCTGTTTTCTGAAGTGTTCAGTAGTAAGACTCCAAAAGAAAAAGGGCTCCCTGGCTGTGTGTGTTCAGTGGTAGCAGCCAAGGAATGTGCCAGGAAGGTACTTCACATTTTGCAGTGCCATGGTGGAGAGGAATCTGATAAAAAAAAAAAAAAAAAATGAAGGCAGTTTAGACAGGCGACAACTGCAAGCTAAGTACCTGAGACTCTGGTCAACAGGAAGGGGACAGTGTGTGAGGAAACGGGGGCCATGGAAAGTGGCTGAGGGGCCTGGATGGGGTTACCTGTCAGGGTCCCAATAGGCCTTTTGTAGGGTTGGCTTCATCTTTGAAACCTCCTGAGGTTACCGTGACAACCACTATTGTCCCTCTGTACTGCTGTGAGGCCACTAAAGGAAAAAGGGAGGGAAGGGACCCAAAGGGAGGACAGAGGTGGGAGAAGAGGGAGCGATGGGGAGAGAAAGGCAGAGAAGAATGGAAGCAGTGAGCGAGAAAGGGGAGAAACCTCACTGAAAAGGAGACAGGGTAAACATGACTGAGAAATGGAAAAATAATCACATTGCAAAGAACTAACTCAGAGTCAGGATGAATGTGTGTTCTTTGCTACTTGAACTGGCATTAAAAGGCCAGTGTGAAGTGTTAGATATTTTAAAATGTTTATTGGTATCATTAGAAGTTGACTTCAGTTGCCCACATACATGGTGAGAAAGGGGATGTGTAAACAAAAATGATATTTTGGATTGTGAGGCAGAAAGTCATTTTAAATGGCCCTGGGAGGTAAAGGGACCAATCCTCTCAGTCGCCTGGGACTGTCCTGGTTTTAGCATGGAATGTCCTATGTTCCCAGAAACCCCTTAGGTCCCAGCAAACCAGGATAGCCATTCACCATAGAGGTGGAGAAGTAAAGGGCTGTGGATGAAGACGGGTACTTATTAGGAACAGGGAGGAGGATGGAGTTGGAGGGGATGAGTGCAGGGCAGGATACAGAGCCCAGAAGAAAAGGAATTGACAGAAGCTGGGAGAAAGAATAAAAAGACCAGTGGTCTAAGATGGTAGACCTCAGGTTCAAGAACTGGAGCAACAGTCTTCTGGAATGGCGTCCATTCTAGAATGGAGAGAGAGTGTTCAGAATGCTTTGGAGGAGAAAGAATGGCCGCTGCGGAGAGTGGGGCGTATTCAGAATGCTTTAATGGAGAAAGAACAGCCGCTGCTGAGAGTGGGGCGTATTTAGAATGCTTTAATGGAGAAAGAACAGCCGCTGCTGAGAGTGGGGCTGAAGAGAAAAAGCAGACCCTGAGGGAGCAGGGAACACCAGGAAGGCAGTTGTACGCACAGTGTGCAGACTGGGAGTAGCCTAGGGGTAGGGACATGCCTGGGCTGGACAGTGGAATTGGTGGGAAATCAGATTTCCCTGAGCAAAATCCAGTGGGCAGCAGCCAAACTGGTAAGCAAGAACTGGCTGTTTGGTGGCTGGGCCCAAATTGGGAGCTGCACCTGCCAGGGCAGGTGTAGCTGCGAGGGAGGTCTCTGCCAACAGTTCAGCTGTGCCGTGCCTACTGAACGGCCTCACCTTGGCCTCTGGCTCTGTTGCAGCTGTGTGGGGCTCATGCTTCTACATACTGTTATCCTGTGGTAGAGTTTTACCGTGAACCGGAGCCATCTAGAGGAAACTGGGTCACCCACATGCTTTCTGTGGGAGAGGCCAAGGAGTCGGGGAGACTGGGACCTGAAGATCAACTCTTTACTGCAGAGATCCCTTCCTCCCTCTCTCTGTCCCATGGATCCAGAGGGAAGTTGAGGACAGTTTCTTGCCACATGCTTGACCCGACTCGACTGAGTAACTGTGGCTGCTGTGAAGACTCCGTCCTTGCAAGGAGCTCTCCTTAGTGCCCGAATTCTGCAGAATGTTTGCGTGACACGAGTGCTTCATTCATCTAGAAATACTTCATGGTAGTCAGTTGCTAATAACAGGATATCTGCAGGTGGCATGTTCTCAGGAGGCACACCTGAAGCCTCAAAGGTGAGGACAGAGACATGGCTGGGTGAGCCTGTCCCAAGACATGACCCATATCCATAGGGAGTGCCCTCAGGGCAGCTGATACCACTCAGCCTCAGCAGTCTCCAGTGATAGCTTTGGAACAGCCACGGTCTGACTGATAGACTTTCTGAAAACAGCCTTCGGTCACACAGTTTCCTAACTAAATGTGGTGGTGGCCACTCTGTAGGAGTTGCCATTTTATGTGTGACTCCCTGTGAGGAAGCCCATAGGTGCTGGTGGCTGAAATTTTAGGAATGCAGGTTTCTAAGAAGGCTGGGAAAAGCAGGCTGGGCTCCTTGGGGAGGAGCTATTAGTAGGTTTAATTAACTTTTTTAACATATAAAAAGTTGGCCGGGCGCAGTGGCTCAAGCCTGTAATCCCAGCACTTTGGGAGGCCGAGATGGGCGGATCACGAGGTCAGGAGATTGAGACCATCCTGGCTAACATGGTGAAACCCCGTCTCTACTAAAAAATACAAAAAACTAGCCAGGCGAGGTGGCGGGCGCCTGTAGTCCCAGCCACTCAGGAGGCTGAGGCAGGAGAATGGCGTAAACCCGGGAGGCGGAGCTTGCAGTGAGCTGAGATCCGGCCACTGCACTCCAGCCTGGGCGACAGAGCAAGACTCCGTCTCAAAAAAAAAAAAAAACATATAAAAAGTTGTTAATTATAAAAACAACATTTTTTCCTACCCTGAGTGCAGCTGGAGCTGTGTTCTGCTGTTACACATTGCTCATTAATTCCACACATTGCTCATGATCCTGTGAGGTTTAGAATTTTATTAGACAATAAAGAAGATATCAAGGAAATAATATTTGTGCTTTCATATAGGTCACTTGGGTATGAATTTAAATCCACTGTAATTCAAACAGGTTTAATTTATTTCATGTTGCTACTTGAATGTGTTATAGCTTATCAATTAAATAGCACCTGAATGATGCAGACTTGAGATTCAGTCCCTCCTTCTTTCCTTCCTTCCTTTCTTTCTCACCCCATCCTCTCCACCATAAACCAGGTTTAGAATAGCTGTTAATTTCGCTGCTTTGATTTTTTGTTGTTGTTTATTTTGAAACGGAGTCTCGCTCTGTCACTCAGGCTGGAGTGCAGTGGCACAGTTTCAGCTCACTACAGCCTCTGCCTCCTGGGTTCAAGTGCTCCTCCTGCCTCAGCCTCCTGAGTACTTGGAATTACAGGCAGACACCACCATGCATGGCTAATTTTTAAATTTTTCTTATTTTTAGTAGAGATGGGGTTTCACCATGTTGGTCAGGCTGGTCTTGAACTCCTGACCTCGTGATCTGCCTGCCTCAGTCTCCCAAAGTGCTGGGATTATAGGTATGAGCCACCGTGCCGGCATTTTTTTTTTTTTTTTTTTTTTAAAGACCGGTGCAGCTATGTTGCCCGGACTGGAATGCAGTGGCTGTTTGCAGGTGTTATCGCAGCTCACTGCAGCCTTGACATCCTGGGCACCAGTAGCCCTTCTTCCTCAGTCTGTCTAGTAGCTGGGACTGTAGACATGTGCTACCACACCCAGCTGTTTTTATGTTTTGTTTACATTTAAGGATGTTAACCTAATCTAGGAGCAGTGGTGATGTTCACTGTTGTTCCACATGACTCTAGCACATATATATTTGTATATGTATAACCACAGTTGTTCATTAAGTCTGGTTCCAGGTTTTCTTGGAAAATGCAGAGAAAAATGTTCCTATCCCCAAATCTCTGTGGATACCGTTACTTAAGTATTTGGAGGTAAATTTCTATATGTGAACTTGCTGAGTACAGACATTTGAAGCCTTTTGATGCTTGCTGACAAATCACCCTCCACAAGGGTGTGTCGATATATCCCTGGATGGTGTATGCCTCTTGGAGGTTCATCTGTCCCGTTTCCTTGCATTAGGAGACCCATGAACACTGAAGTAGGCACAGACTGTCACGCAGGTCACCTGACTGGCAGCACCAGACCTAAAAAGGCCTGTTGGCTACCACGACAGCCTTGGCTGTCACACTGGACCCGCCCGTGGGTGTTTCTGTACATGGCCATGAACCTCTTTTGAACTACACCACATGTTAACATTTTTCTCTTAGTTAGGTCTTTGAGATTGGCAGAAGTGCTCTATTTAATAATAAAGGAATGGCCCGGGCATTGGTGGCTCACACCTGTAATTCCAGCACTTTGAGAGACCGAGGTGGACAGATCACTTGAGGTCAGAAGTTCAAGACCAGCCTGGCCAGCATGGTGAAACCCCATCTCTACTAAAAATACAAAAATTAGCATGGTGTGGTTGTGCGTGCCTGTAGTCCCAGCTACTCAGGAGGCTGAGGCAGGAGAATTGCTTGAACCCAGGAGGCAGAGGTTGCAGTGAGCCAAGATCACACCACTGCACTCCAGCCTGGGTGACAGAGCGAGACTCTGTCTCAATAGTAATAATAATAATAATAACAAGGGAATGAAAGTTTCCTTAGAAAGTAAGGACTCTATTTTAAGAGAGTACTTGGGTGGGCAAGTCTGTCTTAACTGTTTCTCCTCACTGTGTCTAAATGAGAAGGAAGAATGACCCTGGTGTCTGTATTTGCAGGACACTTTTCAGTATTGATATTCAGAACCCCAAATATTGAAAAGTGTAAAAGACAATACTTGCTACTTCATTGTCCCGTTGCCCGCCCCCCCCAGTAAAATGAGGGTCTTAGTTTAGTGGAAGACTGTGTTCACTGTTTAACTCACAGTTCTACGTTGCTAAAATTTGGCACTTTTTTTTTCCTAATAAGGGCCTCTCTCTGGACCTTTTGAAAGTTTATATGGTCATTAAAAACATCATTGCACACATATATTTTATATCACTTTGGAAGTAGCGCAGGCTTGTTTGAAAGCATACACTTGACTTGTCTTCTTACTCAATCTCACAGTATTCTTTGTTAGAAGGTTGATATGCCCACATTCTGTGGCCAAAAACAAAAGTTTAGGAAATGAAAACAACAAACAGAAAACCCTATGCCAAGTGCTGTTTTCGTAGTGAGGCACTGGAGGGTGCTCTAGCAATGAGAGATGCAAGCAGTCTCTGCAGTCTGCAGGCGGCCCTCACAAATGCCTCTTTCAGAAGATGTAAGAGTTGTTTTTTCTGTTCGTTTTAAGGCAAATGAAAGACACATGGATGGTAGAGGAAATATTTCTATACTGACCTATAAACGGTCCCTTTAAAAGTTTATGAGAAACTGAAGAAGTAGCTCTGCGCTCCAGCCCTCTGTATGACCTCCTCTCTCCCTAGCCTGTTGCAGCCTCACCGGCCTCCTCTTCTGGGCTGTGTTGTCAGCCTGAAGCACCGTCCCTTTGTGCCTTAGCTCACATGTCACAGATCAGAGAGGTCTTCCTTGACCACCCTGTACAACAGAGTCTCCACCCCCTTACCAGCCTCTGCACTACCCCCTGTCCCCTTGCTGCTGTTTTCATTTTTTCCTGTTGCCCCATTTCCACCAGACATATCACATGCTTATTTGTTTATTGTCTGCCTGTACCCTACCCCAGCCCCCAGATATTCATGAGAGCAGGGACTCGGTTTATTCCATTGCTATTATATATCCAGAACCTAAAACAATCATTGGCAGTGCCTGATACAAATTTTCAGAAGGAAAAATGAAGAGATTTAGGAAATGAAATATTTTGAGTGTTTCTAAAGATTTAGTGGATTTTTTTCTTTGTTATGGTAAATTATACATAAGAAAATTACCAGTTTAACTTTTTTTTTTTGAGATGGAGTCTTGCTCTGTCCCCCAGGCTGCAGTGCAATGGTGCAATCTCGGCTCACTGCAACCTCTGCCTCCCAGGTTCAAGCAATTCTCCTGCCTCAGCCTCCCGACTAGCTGAGATTACAGGTGCCCGCCACCACACCCGGTTAATTTGTTGTAGTTTTAGTAGAGACAGGGTTTCACCGTGTTGGCCAGGCTGGTCTCGAACTCCTGACCTCAGGTGATCTACCCGTCTCGGCCTCCCAAAGTGCTGGGATTATAGGTGTGAGCTACCACACCCGGCCCATTTTAACCATCTTTAAGTGTACAGTTTAGTGGCGTTAAGTACATTCACACTGTTGTACAGCCATCACCACCACCCATCTTCAGAACTTTTTTATCTTCCCATACTGAAACCCTGTGCACATTAAACACTAACTCCCTGTTCCCTTCCCCCCGCACCCAGGCCCTGGTAACCACCGTTCTCATTATTTTCACTGTGAATTTGACTACTCTAGTTACTTCACATACATAGAATCACATATTTATCCTTTTGTGTTTGGCTTATTTCACTCTGCATAATATCTTCCAAGGTGCATCCATGTTATAGCAGGTATCTGATTTTCATTCATTTTTAAGGCTGAATAATCTGTTGTGTGCATATTCCCTATTTTATTTATCCATCCATCTGTTGATGAACATTTGGGTCACTGCCACCTTTTGGCTATTGTTAGTGCATGTTCTATGTGGAGCACAGAAATGTGATGTTTAAGTTTCTTTGAATTATACTAGCCAGTCACAGGTCACTCCTGGGTAGTACTATGGTTTGAATGTGGTATCCCCTCCAAACTTCATGTTGAAACTTAATTCCCATTGCGGTGGTATTAAGAAGTGGGGCCTTGTAGGAAGTGGTTAAGTCATGAGGGCTGGGCCTCGTGAATGGGTTAGTACCATTGGAAAGAGGCTTCAGAGAGAGTTTTCCAGTCTTGCCCTTCTGCCCTCCACCATGTGAGGACACAGCAACAGGGCGCCATATTGGAAGCAGAGAGCAGCCCTCCGTAGACACCAAGGCTGGCACCTTGATCTTGGATTCCCCAGTCTCCAGAACTATGGGAAGCAAGTTTCCGTTGTTTATAAATTAGCCCAGTATGTGATACTTTTTAAAATAGCAGCATAAACAGACTGAGACAGGTGGTTTCTACTTTTAGGAAAATATTTTTAGTTCATATTAAGGTGGAAACTTATTCTAGCTCCTAAAAATCAGAATTGGTTTAATATCCTCAGGTGCTCTTTAAGTTTTTCTTGCAATTGTCAAAAACAAGTTTAAAATCAAGTTACTAACTCTCTGCTAGAGGCAGGAAGCTCCTGGATAGATACTCTGGGGTTCAAGTCCAATGCTGACCTGCAGTTGGCCCTTGTCTAGGTTGTGCCTTATTTTTCTCACCCATCAAAAGGAGGATGGACAAGTTTCTTCCTGCCAGTTGACATTCCACAGTCTAGAAAGGAATTGTTGCCCTCAAGTAAGACGACCTTGGGGAATTCAGAAATATAAAATATATAGCTTTTTGAGCTCTTAAGTTATTTTGGTCCATTTGAGCTCAATTTGACCAGAGATTGAAGATAAAAGCTCTGCCTCCCCCAAACTTATAGGTACAGCCTGCACTCAATAGGTTTTACCGCCTGCTCCTGCCATTAAGGGAGATTTTTTTGGTCGTGTGTTGTTGACCCTTTAGGTCCTCAGAAGGGGCGGTGCCCTCATCGTGTCTCTCCCTGTAGCATGGAGTGCTACCAGGCACTTTGTTCCGGTGACTTATGATGGATACAGCACAGCGCCAAGGGGTTAGGATTCTAAAATAATTCAGGTGTGTTGAGATGCAGAACCTAAAAGAACTCTGGAGTAAGAGAAGGTAGATATCCTAAATTTTAGTCTGATTTTGACTCAGAAGTGGGTACCTGATTTCTGCCTACGTCTCACCTCTTTCAGTTTTTTTCCTGCTCCATTTGGGTTCCCTGCTCACTTGGTACCCTCAAGCTGGCTTGTAAATGCCCAGAGCCTGGACCACAGCACTCTCGTGGGGTCTGCCTGTTCTAGGACCCATCAGCCGGCAGCCCACCTGGGATGACCAGTGAGCCCAAGAAAACAAGCAGTGCTCATGTCAGATGTGTAGCCCTTCCCAAGTGCTGCACCTTTTAAGAAATGCCTTCACTGGGCGTAGTGGCTCATGCCTGTAATCCCAGCACTTCGGGAGGCCGAGATGGGCGGATCACGAGGTCAGGAGTTCGAGATCAACCTGGCACAACATGGTGAAACCCTGTCTCTACTAAAAATACAAAAATTAGCCGAGCGTGGTGGTCACGTGCCTCTAATCCCAGCTACTCAGGAGGCTGAGGCAGGAGAATCGCTTGAACCCGGAAGCAGAGGTTGCAGTGACTGAGATCCTGCCATTGCACTCCAGCCTGGGCGACAGCGAGACTTCGTCTCAAAAAAAAAAAAAGAAAGAAAGAAAGAAGTGTCTTCTGCAGACACCTTAACTGCAAAGGAGTCAGCCAGGCAAGAGAATTTCTCCTCTACCAGGAAGAGAATATGGGTATAGGAGAGGCTTGGAGTGTCTCTGCCACGCCTCATGTCCTCTGGGGACAAAGGTCCAAGCTATGCATTTGAATCATCAGTGTCTAGTTGGCCTGCAAAATGTCAGGGATTTGCCAGGTAATCTGGTGACATGCCTGCACCAGGGGATTGGGAGAATCCTTACCGTTAAACCTCTTCTCCCCACCTCTTAACACATAACTACACTTTTTAAGCTTCCTAACGCTGTACTCTGATCATGGTGACCACCCCCTTGGACAGCATAAATTTCCCAATGATCTCCGATTACCTGCCGCATAAAGTCAAGGCTCCTTAGCGTGGCATGTACACACCTCCTCACCCATCCTCCTATCTTTCCATTTCCCTCAGGCCGCTTACCTGTGGCCCACATGCGCCACTCACCATGCCCCACACTCTTGAGTCATCAGCGCCACTTCCTCCTGGAAGCCTTCCTTCCCTGGACACCTCAGCCAGCCATCTGTCTCACCTCCGAGAGCTCTAACCTCTCTGCTGACTTTTGCCACCCTTCCCTGTGTTAAGGTGATTGAGATGCAGAACTCCCAGTTGTCTTTGATGCTTCCTCTCCTCTCCCACCCACACCCCATCTGTTGCCAGGCCTTTTGATTTTCCCCTTCAGGTGCCAACTCTTTTTCATTGTATTAGTTTCCTATTGCTGTTGTAACAGATTATTGCAAACATCATGGTTTAAAATTAAGCTTGTCCCTGCAGCCTGTGGGCCACATGTGACCCGGGATGGCTTTGAATATGACCCAACACAAATTTGTGAGCTTTCTTAAAACATTATGAGATTTTTTGATGATTTTTTTTTCCTTAGCTTATCAGCTGTTGTTAGTGGATTTTATATGTGGCCCAAGACAATTCTTCCAATGTGGGCCAGGGAAGCTAAAAAAACTGGACTCCCCTGGTTAAGTTAACACAGATTTGTTAGCTTATGCTTCTCCAGGTTGGAAGTCTGACCTAGGTTTTGTGGGCTAAAACCAAGGTGTTTACAGGGATGGAGAGCCTTCTTTCTGGCAGTTCTAGGGATGATTCATTTGCTTGCCTGTTCCAGCTTCTGGAGGCTGCCCACATTCTCTGGCTCATGGCTCCTTATCCATCTTCAAAGTCAGCCCCAGTGGACTGAATTCTTCTCCCCACTGCTGCCATCTCTCGGGTTCTGTTGCTTCTGCTGCCCTCTTCCACTTAGAAGGACCCTTGTGATTACATTGGCCCCACCTGGATAACCCAGGTCAATCGCCTCAACTCAGGGTCAGCTGATTAGCAACCTTCATTCCACTTTGCCATGTAACCTGACATATCAATAGATACTGGGTATAAGAACGTAGACATCTTTGGGGGCCATTATTCTGCATACCCATCCACTGTTCTAGATTCAGGTTTGAACTCTTGGAATGACCATCTATCTAATGGGCTGAGTTCCCTCGTTGCTTCTCATGTTACGTGCTGCCAGCATGTATTAAGATGTACGTTCGGCCGGGCGCGGTGGCTCAAGCCTGTAATCCCAGCACTTTGGGAGGCCGAGACGGGCGGATCACGAGGTCAGGAGATCGAGACCATCCTGGCTAACACGGTGAAACCCCGTCTCTGCTAAAAACTACAAAAAACTAGCCAGGCGAGGTGGCGGCGCCTGTAGTCCCAGCTACCCGGGAGGCTGAGGCAGGAGAATGGCGTGAACCCGGGAGGTAGAGCTTGCAGTGAGCTGAGATCCGGCCACAGCACTCCAGCCTGGGTGACACAGCGAGACTCCATCTCAAAAAAAAAAAAAAAAAAAAAAAGATGTATGTTCTGTCATCTAGACCTGTTGGTTCCAAAAATATCTCTTGAATCTGTCCTTTTCTTTTTGTCTCCATTGCCCTACCCTAGTGGTCATCTGTCATCTGGACCACTGTGAAAAAGGATTGTTTACATCTACAGGTACCCCTCCAAGCAATATTTAAGTGTACTATTCAAGAGTATTTTAGTACATTCACAATGTTGTGCAACCGGCACCTCCATCTAGTTCCAAAACATTTTCATCACCCTAAAGGAAAACTCTGTATCCATTGAGCGATCATTCCCCCTTCCCTCCTCTCCTCAACCCCTGGCAACCACCGGTCTATCTTCTGTCTATGCATTTACCAGTTCCTTTGTATGGATATAGTACTACATTTTGTTTATTTTTTAAATTAGATCAAATTTTTCAGAGACAGGATGTAGCTGTGTCATCCAGTTTGGAGTATAGTGGCACTGTCACCCATACTGGAGTGTAGTGGCATGATCATAGCTCACTGTAGCCTTGGACTCCTGGGCTTGAGTGATTCCTCCTGCCTCAGCCTTCCAAGTAGCTAGAACTGCAGGCACTCACCACCACACCTGACTCATTTTTAAAATTTATTTGTCAGTTGATGGACATTTGGGCTGTTTCTACTTTTTGGCGATTGTGACTAGTGCTGCTATGAACATTCATGTACAGGTATTTGTTTTCAGTTCCTTTGGGTTTATACCTAGGAACTGCTGTGCCATATGGTAATTCTGTGTTTAACTTTTTGAGGAACCACCAAACTGTTTTCCACAGTGGCTGCACCATTTTATATTCCACCAGAAATGCACAAGGGTTCTGATTTCTCCACATCCTCTCCAACACTTGCTATTTTCCATTGTTTTTATTGCAGCCATCCTAGTGGGTGTGAAGTTGTATCTCGCGGTTTCCTCCAAATCATTTTTAAATGCACAAATTGGCTAATTTCACTTCTCTGTTTCACATCCTTTCCATTGCATTTATAATAAACTCTGGCCCTCCCCTTGGACTCCGAGGAGCGTATGATCTTCCCCTCCTACCTCTTTCTCTCACTGCCTTTCATTCTCCTCACACAGTCCACTTACCGAGCGTCACTGGCCTTCTTCTGTTCCCTCAAGCAGGGAAGGTAAATACCCATGGGCTTTTATTTATTATTTATTATTATTATTATTATTATTTT
>NW_012114252.1:10116806-10130984 GCF_000951035.1 Colobus angolensis palliatus
AATTAAATGATGAGATGAGATGATGCATTGAATGCTAGGTATGGCGTGTATGCAGTTCATAAGAACACCAGTAAACAGTGGACGTAAAAAACAACATCAGCTAGATACCTAAAGGCCGTGCCTTTGGAGCAGGGGTGACCACCTGAAGCATGTCCTCCCTTCCCTGCCTTTTTCCTCCCTCACAGCACCCCGTTCTTCATCACACTTACGGTTTGTCACCAGAATGTGTGCATCTCCCTGTTATGTTTGGTCTCCCGCACTGGGCTGGAAACTCCACGTTCACCCTTTATGCCTGTGCCCAGCGCAGTGCCTGACACAGTCGGCCCTGATTAAATGATTCCTGAATGACTGCATCATCATACGGTCACAGTACACAGAATCCATCACTGATTATCTATTTGACATGAGAGGGTGGAAAGGCAAAGTTTTTATGCATGAGTGTGGATGTATGTATGTTTTCCTAGATTATAGATTTGTCTAAACATTCCTGCTAATTTTAAGATATCAAATCTGAAGTTTCCTTCTTGGCTTGAATTTTTGAACATAGGCCAATGCTGTTTTTAGATTCCTCAATATTCTCTCTTTTGTAAAACAGTTTTCAAAAGTATAAACAGGGCATCTTCCGTACAACTGGTTTACATTGTTGGTTTATGCAGCTGAGTTGTGGGCAGAGGGGAAACCTCAATGTCTGAATGTGGCTTTACCCCAGCACTGTGGAGAGCTTGGCCAGTCTGAGTGCATGTGGTCTAAAGGTCCTCCCTAGCCAGTTCCCTGTCTAGCTACTTTCTGTTTATTTCAGAACTTCTCGCCTGTTGAACCCTCAGCCTTTCCTCAACACAGGACCAGCTCAGCATCAGGCAGCTGTATTTTAAGAAAATCATGGTCCTCCAGCTCAGTGGAGGCATCTTAACAGGATCCAAAATAACATTCACTTTTATCTTGAAATTCTTTCTGTTTTTGGTTTTTCCCCAGCTCTCATCCTTCACCCCAGACACTCCAGGTTTTTACTGAAATGAGGCATGCTAGAAAGTGTGAACTCACAGGCTCAGTTCTGTTGCCTCCTTATGGCCAGTGTGTGGAAGGGCTCTCATGCCTTCTCCCTTGAAGCTCGTTCATCACCTTGGCCTATTTTGGGCTGAGTCCTCGACTTGGGAATTGTGCTGTTCGTTTGATGTCCATCGGGCTGTAAGCTCCTTGAGGACTAGGCACCCTGTTTACTCACTCCTGTCCCTTCTGGGAACCTGGGGAAACTGCTAACCGGCGTGGCTCTGAGACCTTGTATGGCCCCACACATTTTTTTTTTCTGTGGGAACCACTAAGCATTAGCAGCTAGCCAGTGGCCAGCAGGGATTAGCAGCGTTTAGGCTCCGCAAACATTTAATGTGCTAATTGAGGAGCCCAGGGTTCAGCCAAGGAAGTGATTTACAAAGGTGGAAACAGGACTGTTGACACAGGTGCATTTTATTATTACTTGTTTGGGGGAATTAGTAAACATGTTAATAATTTGGGGGATTATTGTTAATGAAGGATAAGAAACTTCACAACCATATGGTTTACTACTTGATGTGATTTTCCCTTTTTTAAAAAACACTTTTAAATCTGGGTTTTATCTTAGTAAGGACAAGCCATTTCTTGCAGAACTTACTGATTGTATTACATAGGTAAATGGAAAAATATTTCCTAGAACAATTTTTTTGTAACAAAAAATTCTAAAACATACCAGTGGTATGAAGAGGCACCTATGGTGCATCTTTGTATTATTCAGTCCCTCCTTTATACATTCTTCTGACAAGAACGGGAGTCATGTCTCCCAGGCTCCGAGTCCCAGGCTCCGAGCATTACTGAGGCAGCTCCTAAGAAGAGAAAAGGGAAGAACATTTCCTGAGGATCTTTGCTGTGCCGGGTTCCAGAAGGTGCTTTGGCACATCTCACGTGACATACAGGCTCCTTTCGCCTGCTTTCTAAGAAGTGTGCGGTGTGAGGTGGCCGGCTGCGTGGAAGAGACCTGAGAGGAGTAATTCCACCACTATTGTGTCTTAGTCTTCAAGTGGCCAGCGCAGTACCTTGGCCTGTGGTAGATCCTGAGTAAATGTTGACTGAAACGAAGATGCCATGGCCTGTGGTGAAGCAGGGATCGGTGCAACATGCTGTGGGAATACAGAGGTGGGATTGGCTTTTGGAGGGCACCTGGACCATTCCCAGGGAAACTGCCCTCTGGACAGAGTTTAAAGTATGGCAGAGGGAAGAGTGTTCTGGGCAGAGGGCACTGTGTGCACAAGGCCCCGGCAGGGGAGTTAGGAGGAGGTAATTGTGGAGTATGGGATTCCCAGGGGCTGAGCATGACATTCAGAGTGGGGGAAGTTGAGGCCAGACTGTGAAAGGATTCCCAGGCCAGCCCAGGACTGATTTCAAATTTACATCCCGTTGGCAACAAGGAGCCAGTGGAGATGTTGAATCTCTTTCGGCCTCCATCAGGTTAGCCTTTCAGTCTATAACCTGGCCTAAGTGTAAGTCCTATGTCATTTGAACCCCTTGCCTTTCTCTTTTACTTAAATTACATTCACAGTGCGCAGTGAAACCTAACTGGAATAGACAAAACGTGGTGGAACTCTGCAGCTTATGGGGCCAGTTCATGCTCACCTTAATGTACTTATAATATACATGTAAATACTGCCAGTTATTTGAAGCTTTCAGGTGACTTCACTTCTCTGTGTACTATATACTTCGCTTCCTACATCTGCAGTTAATTTGTTAAGAGACTTTAATGAGAAACTTCAAATAGTTTAAATGTCAATTACCAAAAAAGTGAGGTTTTCAAGTTCCAGTAATCTACCCATATTTGTCATCAGAATGTAGTCCCAGGTGGATGTAATTTAAGACATGACATTCCCGAGCTTCAGTTACAAAGAATTTATGTATTTCAGGACTAATAAGCTGGCTCCAGTGGTGGCTACACTTGCAGGATTGTCTGCAGTTATGACTCATCTAGTACCGGCTCTGCTCAGAGCTTTCTGTCTGTGGAGTTCACACTGGTTTTGTGTTTGGACTGGTGCTTTCGAATCTGAAAAAAGTGCATAAAAATATGCCAGAAATGTAATAAATATTGTGATCATTTCATTTTTTAATATGACACTTTTGAGAGGAAAAGAGTATTCATCAGTACTTTATCGTAGATTGAATTAATGGGATAATTTTTAATTTCTGACTCAGACATCTGGATTTGTTTCTTGCCACTCCCTCCTTTTTTTCTGTGTTCCTTTCTTATCTCTCTTTTTGATGAAGAAAAAATACTTAAAGAAAGTGTTGAATATGATGAGTATTGTTTTAACAGAAAGTAAAATCAAAAGCACGCAGAATAAGTTAACCTTGCATTTTCTTGGCAGGTCAGTTAGTGGGTGTTATATCCTTAGTTGTTTGTGCTACAAAGTAAATACTTTTTGACAGCTGGTTTAGTTTTCACCGCTTCTAAGCCTATGACAAATGGTCTTCGAAGATCTTTGGTCTTAAAAAGTAAAATTTTTTCTGTGCGAGTTTTAAGTTTAGTTTTGTTGGGTTTTGAAGGCTTTTTTATGTAAGCCAATTTATGTGGCATTTTGTTTTATTTGAATTCGAAATTTTTTTTAAGTTTTAAAGCTAGAGTCTGCCACAAAGAACTATTTTTCACACTTGGCATTTAAAAGTTAATTTGCTTTTTCTGTTTTTAAAAGACTAAAAAACTAAGGTTTCCCCTACTAAGCATTTATTAGTCAACTGCTATTGAAAATTGAAAAATTAGTTTGTATGGTTTTAGATTGTTTTTCTCCCCAGGAGAAATAATGTTGCTACATAATCTCAGACCTGCATTCACGTATTCAACCTGCCATAAGTCACCATCAAAGTGAAGAAAATGCTGAAAGTTAGATAGACCTGCACATGTGAATTTCATGTATTTTCTGGTAATCAACTCTGTTTCAAAGGCTTTTGGGAGTTGTTTTCTTTCAGAAGCAGCCCACTGGTGCTGTATTTGGCATGTTGTGTGTTATTAAAACTTCATATAAATGCAGAGGTACTAAAACGTGAAGTTTACAGAACCCATCGGAACATTTTTACTTGTGTAGCTAGCACGATCACGTCTCCAAGTACAATAATCTTTGTGTTGTGAGCCTGTAGACAAAACTGGTGTCTGGCATATCTGATTGGAATGTGAAATTTAATATTTTCCACTAGTTATTTCCCAACATGCAAAGTGAACTGATACCCCTTAAATGTATATATTTAAGTAAAAAATAGAGAGGATCAGTGGCTTAATCAGCTTTACAGCTGTGAATTTAGGAAGTGAATTCACATCACCCCTCTCTCCAGAGAGACGACTTGATGACTTACTCTCGGTTTCTTTAAGTGACATAGTAGACCTTGTTTGGATTAATCAGCAGCCTTGGGAGCTGGAGCAGTCATTTGCAATATTGAGTGGAAAAGTTCCTTGTGCTTGGAAAAGTCAGAAGGCCAGGAGTGAGAGGCATGGCCTCATCCTTTCCCTGGTGGCTCCTCGCCTGTGAAGTCGCACCAGGGTGGTAATAAAATTGTAGGAGCTCATTTTATGTGAAACCATTAGCAGCCTGAGAATTCAGGACTAGCTGCCTTTCATACTTTAAGATACTGGAAGGTGTCATTTATAAGCATAGAGAGCCTGCAGGAAGGCAGAACAGGCTTGTAAACTGGAGCCTGAGGCTCTGGACAGCAATCAGTGTGTAATAGAGTTTAAAGTCTTAGGTTATCAGAATCACAAATGGGCCTTTAAGTGTTGTGGGCAAATCCCAAGAAACATCTGTCTATAAAAGGCAGGTACAGTGGCCAGTTATTTCCTCCTGGTTATTGTGATATTGTTATTTTCTGTTTCTGCCTTTGTGGATGGGAGTGGGGAGAGAAAGGGAGGGGCCCTTGCTACAAGTGTAAGAATAAAATTGTAAATATGTGTGTTAGTTGAAAAACAATTGACAATGGTAAGTGTCGCAGCTAATATGGGGTATTTTCACCTTGAAACAGCGACTGCCGCCCAGTTCCTGCTGCCTTGTTCCACGGACTCTGAATTCCACTGCTGGGGCAGGCGTGTGTGACAGGCAGAGAGAGCCCTGGGGTTGGGGGAGCAAGGAAATGTTTCCAGTTCCCATTTGGCTAATACATTGGAGGGTTCCCCAGTGTGGGGACAGTGTCCGGGTTCTTGGCCTGTGGGAATGACAAATGGCCCTGACAGTCGGCTCTCCCAACTTCAGTGTTTCTGTTCACCATCCTGAGTGATTCTTTATCTGAAACCATGAAGAAAACCGGAAGATTAGATAAGAGTTCAAGACCCCATTCTGTGGACCTTGCCTGCTGACAAGTACAAGTGTGTCTGTTGAAATCTCAGTGCTCCAAGTCCCCGTCTATCCGCCTTCCGCCTCCTCCAGGTGTTAGATGGGTTACCTGATTGCCCCTGGTTGGCCCTCATCCCCTCCCCCATCTGGCCAGCACTCTGCTCTCCCTGCTGTTGGGCGGGGTGGGGGTGGGGGTCCCCCTGCTCCTGGGTTGCAGGGCATCGAGAGATGCTGGTTCCATCTGCAGCTCCTTCTCTATACTGTGGACTTCACTGCTTGTCTCTTTCTCTGGCCACTCGGGAGCATATATTCTGATTCTCATGGGCAGCTCAAGAGGGCTCCTGCAGAGGGAAGGGTAGGCCTTTAATATTTCTGTCCTTTTCTTTAAAGTCCATTTCTTTGAAGTGGACACCGATGGGATTGGGCTGGAGAGAGGTGGCCCCAGCCCAGGAGATCCGTGTTGTCTGGGTGAAACCATTGCACCCTCTGGTCCCTGGGCTCCTATTGCTCAGGGTTCCTTTTTGAAGCCCACTTGTTAAGACTTCTTCCTTTACGGAGGAGATGCTGTGCTTACCCTCTTATGAGGATCTCACAGTGTTCTAGCACCTCTCCTTGGAGATGGCATTTACTGGTTTGAAGGCGACCTCTGCTAATGGACCTGTTCAGTCACCAGGTCCAGGGCCGCCTTCAGTTGTGTTGTCGAAGAGGCTGTGCTCACCCGCGCCCCACCAGCTCTGAGAAGTGCCTGAGGTTAGTTGGATGTGGCTTCTCTGCGTAGGTAGTCTTGCACCCCTGGGAGGATGGGAGCCTAAGCTGGAAGTAGATTTTTCTCATCTAACAGAAGCACGTTCGATACTGGATACAAAGCCCCATCTTCTGTTTCCGAAGCAGCTTGGAGCATTTCTTGTTTAACTGTCAGGGAAGCCCCTTAAGCAATGCTTTTTTCAGAGAGAGATCATTCTGATAAATTGTCAAATGCCTCTTTCAAATCCATTCCTTTAAAAAAAAATTCCTCTTTTCTGTTTATTCTGGAGTCACTTATCATGCACATATTAATATATTTGTGAGAAGTGGTGTTCCTGGAGTTGAAGAAGGCTCTTTGGTTGGGCTGCTGGTCAGTACAGTCCCTGAAAAACATGACTATTTATAACACAGGCACCAGAGGGTTCAGAGAAGTGCTAAAAGTGGAGAAGTTGGGGGCAGGGGAGTGCTGGCAAGGATGAACTTTGCCTATTTCACAAGTTTTGACTAAAGTAGTTCTGAATAAGAAAAGCGTTTGATGAAATCTTACCTAGTATAAAGACATATTATTTTTGGCCTCTCTTTTTTCTTTCTTCTTTTTGTTCTTTCACCTTTCCCCTGTGACCTCCCATTCCAGCTGAGCCCTCTTGTTCCCATTTGCCCTGTACTGTTGATCTTAACCCCAGCTCTGCCCTCTCTTAAATCCTGTTCTTATTCTTGGGGAAGACTACAGTCTCCCGAGCTCTTTCTACATGCCAAGCACTGTCCTTTATATACATTAATATTATCATGAGGAAATATTCTTTTGACTGTTTTACAGATGAGGCAAGTGAGATTAGGGAAGTTAAGTAATTTATCCAAATTTACATGCCTACTAAGGGATGGAGCAGGAGCCAGACCCCCATTTCTGAAGCATGTTTGCTGAACCACTACACTTCAGCCACCTACTTTGGACACCTTTGGAAAGCAGGATTCTTTTACCGTTACCAAAAAGATATTAATAAAAATAAGTCCAGGTGCAGTGTCTCACGCCTGTAATCCCAGCGCTGTGGGAGGCAGAGGCAGGTGGATTGCTTGAGCTCAGGAGTTCGAGACCAGCCTGGGCAACATGATGAAACCCTGTCTCTACAAATAATAGAAAAATTAGCCAGGCTTAGTGGCACATACCTGTAGTCCCAGCTACTCCAGAGGTTGAGGTGGGAGGATTGCGTGAGCCTGGGAGGCAGAAGTTGCAGTGAGCTGAGATAGCGCCACTGCACTCCAGCCTGGGTGACAGAGCCAGGTCCTGCCTCCAAATACGTATATGTGTGTGTGTGTGTGTGTGTGTGTGTGTGTGTGTGTATACACGTATATAATATATATGCAAGTGTATAATATATACATATATTACATACATATGTAATATATATGTGTATATATAATAAAATACCCATAAATTGAAGATTCATTAAATACAGGGATAGTCATAGCATAGTAATGATTTAGCTGTTAAAAGGAATAAGGTAGTTCCCATAAATGGTAGCATAGCTTGATTGTACTAATCCCCCTGTATTTTATCCAGATTTGTAAGATTCACACACATTTTATTTATTTTTATTTTTTATTTTTGAGATGGAGTCTCGCTCAGTCGCCCAGGCTAGAATGAAGTGGCATGATCTTGGCTCACTGCAGCCTCCGCCTCCTGGGTTCAAGCAGTTCTCCTGCCTCAACCTCCCAAGTAGCTGAGACTACAGGCGCCCGCCACCATGCCCAGCTAATTTTTATATTTTTAACAGAGATGAGGTTTCACCATGTTGGCCAGGATGGTCTCGATCTCTTGACCTTGTGATCCTCCCGCCTCGGTCTCCCGAAGTGCTGGGATTACAGTTGTGAGCCACCGCACCCGGCCCCACACAAAATATTTTAAAAAACTATTGTAAGGCACCAGAAAGCAAGCAAAATCAGGCAGAAACTGGAGGGGAATCTACCTCAAAAGACAAACTGCGGTGGATAAGGTTTGCAGGTTTGTAGCTTTAACCTTGAAGGTACTCCCAAAGCTACTTAAGTGGCCAAAAGCTGCAGCCTTACTGTATTGTGATGTTAGAGGGCAGAGGAAGAAACTGGCAGAGCAGTCAGAAAGTTAGGAGGAGCTACAGAGAGGACAAAACACCCAAATCTGCATATGAAATGGCACAAATCCTTGGTTGGCTACTAAACTATGCGTCTGCAAGGCTGGTGAAAAAGTAGCAGCTTTAAGCCTGAAAAAAACTGAGCAATGATCTTGGCCAGTGCCTACCATGAGGAAGACAGAACTTGGTATTTGTGTTCAGCCAAGTTAACTGTCTGCTAGAACAAAAATTACTCTTCAGAGAAATGTGCAGAATCTAGAATTTCTATAACATATCAATCATAATGTCCAGTGTCCTATCAGAAACCACTAGAGTCCGGGCACGGTGGCTCATGCCTGTAATCCCAGCACTTTGGGAGACCGAGGCAGGAGGATCACCAGAGATCAGGAGTTTGAGACCAGCCTGGCCAACATAGGGAAACCCTATCTCTACTAAATATACAAAACAAATTAGCCAGGTGTGGTGGCAGGCACCTGTAGTCCCAGCTATTCAGGAGGCTGAGGCAAGAGAAGCCCTTGAACCTGGGAGGTGGAGGTTGCAGTGAGTCAAGATCATGCCACTGCACTCCAGCCTGGTGACACAGTGAGACTCTATCTCAAAAAAAAAGACAAAAACAAAAACACCCCACTAGATAGAGGTAGAAGTGGGAAAAAAGTAGATAATAGAAGCAAACTCAAGATGATAGAGATGTTACAATTAATAGACAAGGACTTTAAAGCATCTACCATAAATATGTTCAAAGACTTAATAAAAATATATACACAATCAATGAACAGATAGGGAGTATCAGCTTAGAAATAGTAGCTATGGGCCAGGCGCAGTGGCTCATACCTGTAATCCCAACACTTTGGGAGGCTCACGTGGGTGGATCACTTGAGGCCAGGAGTTCATGACCAGACTGGCCAACATGGCAAAACCCTGTCTCTAACTAAAAATACAAAAATTAGCCAGGTGCAGGTGTGGTGGCACACACCTGTAATCCCAGCTACTCAGGAGACTGAGGCAGGAGAATCTCTTGAACGTGGGAGGCAGAGGTTGCAGTGAGCCGAGATCATGCCAGTGCACTCCAGCCTGGGCAACAGGGCAAGAACCTGTCTCAAAAAAAAAAAAAAAAAAGAAAGAAAGAAAGAAAGAAAAGAAAAGAAATAAGTCCAGGTGTGGTAACTAATGCCTGTAATCCCAGCACTTTGAGAGGCTGAAGCAGGTGGATCACTTGAGGTCAGGAGTTTGATACTAGTCTGGGCAACATGACAAAACCCCATCTCTACTAAAAATACAAAAATTAACTGGACATGGTGGCACGTGCCTGTAATCCCAGCTACTTGGGAGGCTGAGGCACAAAAATCGCTTGAGCCTGGGAGGTGGAGGTTGCAGTGAGCCAAGATGGCACCACTGTACTCCAGCCTGGGCAAAATGCAGGACTCTGTCTCAAACAAAAAAAAAAGTAGCTATGAAAAAGAGCTGAAAGGTTAGTGGTTGCCAGAGGTTGTGGGGAGGAGGGAATGGGCAGTGATTGTTTGATGCATGTGGGATTTCCTTTTGTGTTGATGAAAGTGTTCTTGGGCTAGTGGTGATGCTCGTACAGCATTGTGAAATATACTATGTGCTGCTGAATTGTTCACTTTAAAATGGTGAAAGTTGTGAATTTTATGAAAAGAAAGTGCTGAAAATACATGAACTAAATAGAAATTTTTACCAGTAAGTTCAATAGCAGACAAAGTTAACTGAAAAATAAATCAATCGTATGTACTCAGTTTGAGGAAAAGAAAAAGATTGAAGAAAAGCAAATAGAGCCTCAGAGACCTGTGGGACAATATCAGGGAGTCTAACATGTATAGTTGGAGTTCCAGAAGCATAAAAGAGATTAGGGCAGAAAAAATATTTGAAGGGATAATGACCAGAAATGTTCCAAATTTGGTGAAATCCATTAACTTGCTGATCCCTCAACAAACACTCAGCAAGATAAATTAAAACACACACATGCACATGAGAGCCACACTGCTGAAATCCAAAAATAAGAAAGTCTTGAAAGCTGCCTAAGAAAAAAGAAGGTGCACAGAAGGAACAATAATGTAACTAACAGCAGACTTCTTACCAGAAACAGTGGAGAGTAGAAGGTAAACGTATTGAAAGAAAAAATATCAACCCAGAATTCTACGTCCAGCAAAACTATTCTTCAGAATTGAAGCCCAAATAAAGACCTCTACAATTAAACAAAAACTGAGGGAATTTGTTGCAAAGAATCTGACTATGAGAAATGCTAAAGGAATTTCTTTAGGCTTAGGGGAAATAACTCCAGATGATAACTTGGATCTGTAAAAAGAAATGAACCAGAAATGATGAAGAAAATAATCAGATCTATCTGTGTTGATGCAAACATGTAATAGTAATAATAATAAATATGTAGCAATTGGTATTCTGAATGCTTTATATACATTAACTCATAACCCTTACAACAATCCTGTGAAATGGGTACATTATTATTAACATCATTTTACAGAGGTGGAAACTGAGCCACAGAGTAACTTCCTCATTTTCAGACACCTTGTCAGTGACGGGTGGGATTCAGACCCAGCATTCTGACTCCAGAGACTGTTCTCTCAACCACTATGCCAGATTGCCTCTCAGCATAGATTATTACATGAACAAATAAGCGATATTAGTATGTGAACAAATAAGACATATCATTACATGTACAAAGCAGTGTGCATATATAGAGTATGACCCTATGTGTATACTTGAAAGTACATATAAAAATTTTCAGGTTTTTTTCGGGAAGGATACGCAAGAAACCTTTAACAGTGATAACCTGCTGGGCACGGTGGCTCAAATCTGTAATCCCAGCACTTTGGGAGGCTGAGGTGGGCGGATCACGAGGTCGGGAGTTCGAGACCAGCCTGACCAACATAGTGAAACCCCGTCTCCACTAAAAATACAAAAATTAGCCAGGCATGGTGGTGTGTGCCTGTAACCCCAGCTACTCAGGAGGCTGAGGCAGGAGAATCGCTTGAACCTGGGAAGTGGAGGTTGCAGTGAGCCGAGACTGTGCCACAGCACTCCAGCCTAGGCGACAGAGTGGGACTCCATCTCAAAAAAAACAAAAAAAAAAAACAAAAAAAACCACAACAAAAAAAACCAATGATAACCTTCCCCGTGGGAAAGGGGAAGACATTGAGAGCTTGGGTATGAAAAATGAGACTAAATTATTATTTTATGCTTCTCTCAAACATTTGAATATATATATATATATATATTTTTTTTTTCTTTTTTTTGAGATGGAATCTCGCTCTGTCGCTCAGGCTGGAGTGCAGTGGCCGGATCTCAGCTCACTGCAAGCTCCGCCTCCCGGGTTTACGCCATTCTCCTGCCTCAGCCGCCGGAGTAGCTGGGACTACAGGCGCCTGCCACCTCGCCCGGCTAGTTTTTTGTATTTTTTTTAGTAGAGACGGGGTTTCACCGTGTTAGCCAGGATGGTCTCGACCTCCTGACCTCGTGATCCGCCCGTCTCAGCCTCCCAAAGTGCTGGGATTACAGGCTTGAGCCACCATGCCCGGCTTGAATATTTTTTAATGTGGATATATTACTTATTTATTAAAATAAATTTTTAAATGTCATGAAATAGGAAAAATAGAGATACATGATATCAGAGGAGAAAATAGTGTCCTGTTTCTCCCTTATAAGGAATATGACAGAAATAGAGACATTGTAGACTGGGAGTCAGAATTGGGTTTCTTTTCTACTCTGTCGGCAGGACACTGTGTCACATGACAAAGGCTGTGAAGAAGGTATCAGATCGTGCTTTCTGGCCTCGGACACCTTCCTTCCATGCTGAGTCTTCTTCCTCATCCCCAGACGTCCCCACTCATTCAGGCAGCAGCTCTGGGAAGGCCCATCTTGCTCTAAAATGGCCTCCTGAATACTCCTGTTCCCACACACTGTCTGGCTTAATCTTACTCCAAGGCAGGCAGCTGCAGAGGGCGCCAGGGCTGGTTCTGCTCCTGGGTTCCCCATCTCGGGTGATCAGGACACCATCATATGCTCTCTCACCCAAGCCAGCAGCCTGAGAGTCCGCCTTTTAACTCACCTTGTTAATGACCCCCAGGTACGTTTCGTTAGGTCTTAGTAATGAAATGTACCTGGGGGTCATTAACAAGGTCAGTTGACCCAAATCCTTCTCAAATCTGCCTTCTTCCTCTGTCATCATTTTTAATTTCCCCTTTCCCCCCTCCCCCCTACCTCCAACCTTTTCCAGGATCAAATGGAGACTTCTCCAGTGTTTGCAGAGTGGTGAGGTCCTGTCTTTAACCTGGCCCCTACCCAGGTCCAGCCTTGTTTTCCACATGTGAGGGTCCAGCCTCATCTCCCGGTGAGGTCAGTTCTGGCCATTCAGCCTCCCCTTCCACATGTTCAGCCCTCCTGGCTTTGTGCAGCTTATTGCTTTTTCCTGTGTTCCTTCTGTGTCTTCTTCACACAGCAAATCATTCTCACGTCCAGAGATGCTGTGTCCTAGAAGCCTTACCTATTCCCTAGCACGCTGGACTGAGTGGTCCTGTCCCGGACTCCCATAACTCTTGTTAATGCTCTGTCCTACTCTTGGAGAGACCATGAAGATTGGGGGAAGAGGACAGGGTTTGGAGTTGGACAGATTTGGTCTCAATTCTCGTCTTTCCATTTACTGGCTCAGGCAAGTTATTTAATCTCCCCACTCTCAGTTTCCTCATCTTTATGGTGGCAATACTGCTTACTTTGCTGAGACAGATGGACTAAAGATAATATATATATATATATAAAGTCCTTGGCATGGTTCTTATTATAGCTTTATTCTTAGAACACTTTTTTAAACATTGTGTTGATTAAACATTTACTTGATTAAATGTTTTTCTCTCCCACTAGACTATGCATTCTTTGAGACCAGCAGTGCTCAATGTTTGTAGATTTCAACCTTTAATGAGTTTGAATTTTAAGAGAGTACATTTGCTAAGTTAAAGAGTGATTATATTAACTTGAATTGTGGAATTTCACATAATGTGAAATTCAAAGCTTTATATATATTTTCAGCAGAGACTCTTCAAATTACATTTTTGAAGTAACAATTTTATCTCCCCAAGCAAAATGCCACCTGCACCTTTACAAACACTTTACCGCAGTTACCTTAACCTGTTCTTCATTGCTCACCCTTGCTGCAGATCATTAAATGTATGCATAAATTATTAGTATTTACCAAGGTCTTAAAGTTCTGATAAGAAAATATTGAGTGGTCTATATAGAAAGGTCACCTGTTAGCTCCTGATGCTTGAAAACAGAGGTGGGACCTGGTGGGCCTGTCTTCAGCTGATGTGATGCCAGCACATCTGGGCTGGGAAGGGCCTCCAGTGCCTTCTGCACAGGTTCATGTGGCCAACTCTGCTTGGACAGTGGGAGCTGCTTCCTGGCACCTGGGACACCTGCTCCCCGCTGTTGAGCCATTCCTTTGGCCAGGGCTGTTTGAGTATCAATCAGTCACTACCTTCCTGGCCCCCCCTCCTTTTAGAGAGAGATCTCTGATTTTAGGAGGCAAGGTTTAAAATAAGACATTTCATGTGTAGTAGCAAGTATTATTAACTTTGTTGTGCACAGTATGCCTTGGATCTTTGTTTCTTGGCTAGGGCACAGATAAAATGACGGTTCTATGAGGGGTAAGTAGGAAAAATTAGTAGTTCTGGATTCTCTCCATGCCCTAGCTCACTCCATTATAGTCACAGTGGCAAGATAGAGTATTAGCAAGACAGGTCCTGAGTGTGGTTGTGGTCTAATTGAAACATTTTTTTTAGACTTACTCTCTCGCCCAGGTCGGAGTGCAGTGGTGTGATCTTGGCTCACTGCATCACTGCATCCCCAACCCGGGCTCAAGCAATTCTCGTTTCTCAGCTTCCCGAGTAGCGGGGACTACAGTCATGTGCAACCATGCCTGGCTAATTTTTTAATTTTTTTTTTTTTTTTTTGAGGCGGAGTCTTGCTCT
>NW_012114252.1:10131810-10163526 GCF_000951035.1 Colobus angolensis palliatus
TAATCCCAGCTACTTGGGAGGCTGAGGTAGGAGAATTGCTTGAACCCGGGAGGCGGAGGTTGCGGTGAGCCGAGATTGAGCCACTGCACTCCAGCCTGGGCTACAGAGTGTGACTTCATCTCAAAACAGTAATAATAATAAAACCATAAAATTCCTACAAAGTGTGAATATATGTTTATGAATGATGTCTGTGTGTATCCATATACATACATCCATTCATATTTCTGAGAAGCTTTCAAGGAGAATTTTTAAACATAGCAGATGCATTAATTTGCATACAAAGAGCCAATTACAGATCATTCTTATCTAGTTATCCAAGTCAGCTCAACAGTGTTTTTTTTTTTTTTGGGAGACAAGGTCTTGCTGTGTGGCCTAGGCTGGAGTGCTGGAGTGCAATGGCACAATCACAATCGTGGTTCACTGCATTCTTGACCACCCAGGCTCCAGAGAGTCTCCTACCTTAGCCTCCTGAGTAGCTGAGACCACAGGTGTGCACCAGCTACACCTGGCTAATTTTTATTTTTTAATTTTTTGTAGAGATGTGGTCTCCCCATGTTGCCCTGGCTGGTCTTAAATGCCGGGGCTCAAACCATCCCCCTGCCTCAGCCTTCTGAAGTGCTGGGATTACAGGCATGAGCCACTGTGCCCGGCTTAATGATGCTATTAAACTACACCTGTTAACCTTCTACTTGCTTTCTGTGGTTGACACATAATTCTGTTTGCATTTCTTTTTACTCATTCAGATGGGTTTCTCTTTTCTTACTCCAAATTATTGAAAGTTATTTATTTGTGTAAAATATTACGTAGACATATACACACACAATATATGTGTGCCTTATGCATTTCACAACATCATCTGAACAAATATTCATTAACTGCCTATTGTGTTGCAGACTCTGTGCTAGACATCAGGGATTTTGGTGATGGGAACAGTGTCTGCCCAGCAGTCCCACAAAGAAATATTAAGCAAGAATAAAATCTGTAGCCAAATATGTGTCAACATTTTTTGAGAGCTTACTATGCTCTGGGTCACTGTGTTAACATTTTCAACATTATTTCATGTAGCACTCTCAACAACTGTGTGAGATAAGTTTTATTTATTGTTACCATTTTTCCAAGGAGGAAACCGAAACACAGGTTAAGTTACTTGCCTGAGGAAACTTAGCATTGATAGAGTCAGGATCTGAACCTGGGTAGTATGACTCCTAGGTCCCCATGAGATGGCACACAGGTTGCCATTCCATCAGTTAACCCTCCCATCGCCGGATCAGAGTGCCAAGGAGCAGAAGGGGGATAGAACTTCCCAGTACCAAACTAAGGGGCAGAGCTGGGATCACAACCACAGGTCCTGTTTCAAAGCTGGGGCTCTTTGGACAAGGCCATGCCCACCTTGTCACTTATGTATGCTTTTTCACTTGAGGCTGAATTTTAGGTCTGAGTCAACTGCATTTTGAAAAAATCATCTGCTTGAAGCCCCTGACGATGTAACGATAAAGACCATTGGAAAACCGGCAATCTGTGAATCTTCATATAGATGAACAGGGTGGCGTTAGAGTTTATCATCCTAATCTGGATATTTTTGAGAGTGAAAAGAGTACTGTTATAGATGCTGGGGCATCAGGAGTCAGCCAGGATGTCCAGGCAAGCCGGGGCTTGTGGTCACTCTGTGGACACGCAGCATGGTCATTAATGCCCACACAGTGTGTGTATTGTTATTTGTAGATTCCTTTACTCTTTGGAATATAAGCCTCTAAGCAAGCTAAAATAACTCTGCTATGCTTTAATTATGCATTGTTGGTAACCATAACAATAAATCCTTGGCCAGTTCCAATCCAAGGACATAAGCATTTAGAGTCATTTTTAAAGTAGTGCTCCCATGGTTTAGCAGTCATTTAAATGCATTTATATGTAACAGAAGACAAAAACAATAATTAAGATAAACATAAAACTCATCCCTTTTGCCTACAAAAGTGACTATTTTTAGAACCACAAATTTGGGCTGGGTGTGGTGCCTCTTACCTGTAATACCAGCACTTTGGAAGACCGAGGTAGGAGGATTGCTTGAGCCAGAAGTTTGAAACCAGCCTGGCCAATGTAGCAAGACCATATCTATACAAAAGAAAAGTTGACAACTTAGCTGGGCGTGGTGACATGTGCCTATAGTCCCAACTACTGAAGAGGCTGAGGCAGGAGGATCACTTGAGCCCAGGAGTTCAAGGCTGCAGTGAGCCATGATTGTACCACTGTACTCTAGCCTGGGCAACATAGCAAGACCTTATCTTAAAAAAAAAATTGTATGCATAGTCTGAGTATATGATTTGAATATATTTAGGAAATAGATAATGGAATAAAATATTCAAAAGTGAAATTATGCAGGAAAATTCCAGGCATGTGATTGCCAAATGAAAATTTCTATTCTCTATGTAGTTTAGACTTTAATTAAACAGAATAATCTGACTTTAATCTCTCTTGATACTATAAAAGTAACTTGAATTTGTTCATTTTTTTGTTATTTTTTAATCATGAAAACTAATGCCCAAAGTACCTATCCAACTCAAAATAATTATTTCTTTTTTCACACAAAGCCAGTTGAATAGATTGGATACTTCTAGATTGCATACTTAACTATTTAATATTTTTGCTCATCACATTATAGGTTTTAAAAAATCATTTATCTTAGAGCTAAGTACACTTCACTATGGTTTTTGTGTGTTCATTGTCGTAAAATATTATCGTTAATGTTTCACTAGGTTCACTGATGTTAGGCTGAGGGTATTTATTGTTGTATCAAATATCCTTTTGTGTTTTGTTTAAATCTATATTTACTTGTTTTAAATAGTTTGCCTTATTGCTAAGGCTAGTGGAAAATATTTAAAGTGTGAAAATGTGGTTTTTTTTTCTACAATGTTCTTTTGAGTAGTTGATAACTATGAAAACATTTAACAGGTTTCCCTCCTTTTCACCCTTGGTTAAGCTTTGCTTCTAAAGAAATATTCCTAGCAGAACATGCCACAGTATGTCCGAAACATTGCTGTGTTACAGATGCAACATGGTCTAAAAGGAAAAATTGAGTGTGGGTTTCGAGTTGACACATGATAAAAGTAGCCCTGAAGTGGTCAATTAGAAAGTGAAGGCCTGGAACTGATAACTTCATGGGCAGTGCCCCTGCTCTTTTGTCTTACGACCAACAGAATTTTGACTGCTCAGGAAATTTGTATGCATGTACCCAGATGTAGACCTAGGCATCTGAATGCACACGTGGATATATACGAATATATGGTGGACGGTGCAGATCCAAGCTACTCCTGCTAACACATTTCTGGAAAACATTCCCTTTATGGGAGGACTTAACAAAAAAAATTAGTGGCTAGTTTTACTTCGGTTCACATATATTGTTTTTCTAACACAGAATTCTCATTAGTTGGTTTTATGAATCATATCACCAAATGAAAATTTGAGAAGTATATATCAGTTTTCTATTGAGTATTCTCTGAAAATTCTTGCCTTCAGTCCTGCTGGGAGCCTTTTCTCAGATCAACAATGCAAGCCTACAGTCATACATTGTAGTTGATACAACCTCAATGATATAAGTTTTTTGATGATTTTAAAATATGAGTAATTAATTGTTTATAGCCTATAGGTTAAAATGAATTATAAGTGGATGAAGGTGGGAACCCAAATGAATCAAAGCTATTTAAGTTTGGTATTGACATTGTGCATCTTCCCATTATTTATTATACCAAAAAAATCACTTTATTTCTTAAAAATAGTCCAACACAGCCGGGTGCAGGGGCTCACGCCTGTAATCCCAGCACTTTGGGAGGCTGAGGCAGGTGGATCATGAGGTCAGGAGATCAAGACCATCCTGGCTAACACAGTGAAACCCCTTCTCTACTAAAAACACAGAAAATTAGCTAGGCATGATGGCGGGCGCCTGTAGTCCCAGCTACTCAGGAGGCTGAGGCAGGAGAATGGCGTGAACCCGGGAGGCGGAGCTTGCAGTGAGCTGAGATCACGCCACTGCACACCAGCCTGGGTGAAGAGTGAGACTCCATCTTAAAAAAAAAAATAAAAAATAGTCCAACACAAGACGGAAAGAAAGTACAGAAATGGAAAGTCAAAAGATGAACTCAGTGGAGTAAAATATTTCTGAGATTGGTGCGTTTTCGTTTTGGAAATGTCATTCAAACCATTTAAAATTAAATTCGGAAATAATGTTCTGCAGTCTCTTGAATGGCATTTAAAATATGACAATGCAGAAAACACATATGGGGATAAAAACCCACAGGACATGTTTCAAGGAGGACAGACGCCCTGGGAAAGAATACTTGTGAGGGTCCCAGACTCAGACACAAGGAAAGAGGAATCTGAGGGATTGCTGGGAAGGATTCTCATCTTAAGACTCCGGCTGTGGGTAGATTTGGTTGGGGAGCCCATTCTCATTCCGGGGGGCAGTGGCCTTAACCCTGTGCACGCTGACTCTTCAGCGCTGTACTCTGGCTGAGGTGTGCCTGGAGTGAGGGTGACCCTGGGCACCGAGCATATTCAGTCACCATCAGCCAAAGCTGGTTGCAGAAGGGCTGGTGGTGGTCTTGGCAATGTTGCTTGAATCCATCTTGGGTGAAAATCAGAATATTGGCTCATTTCTATTTATTATTATTATTATTATCATCATAGACAGGATCTTGCCCTCTTGCCCAGGCTGGAGTGCAGTGGCACGATCACAGCTCACTGCAGATCACAGCTCCCAGGCTCAAGCCATTCTCCCACCTCACCCTCCTGAGTAGCTAAGACTTCAGCTGTGTGCCACCTGGCCTGGCTCATTTTTTAATTTATTTTTTGTAGAGATGAGGTTTCCCTATGTTGCCTGGGCTGGTCTCAAACTCCTGGGTTCAAGTGATCCTTCTGCCTCAGCCTTCCCAAGTGCTGGGATTACAGGCATGAGCCACCATGCCCAACCTCTCCTTCCTGTCTGCCTCCCTCCCTTCCTCCATTCTTCCCTCCCTTCCTCCCTCTTTTATTTTCTTTCCTTTTTTTTTCCTGTTGCTCAGGCTGGAGTACAGTAGTGCCATCTCAGCTCACTGCAGCCTTAACCTGCCAGACTCAAGCCATCCTCCCACCTCAGCCTCCTGAGTAGCTGCAGCTACAGGCATACACCACCACATCTGGCTAATATTTTATTTTTTGTAGAGACAAGGTCTTACTATGTTGCACAGGCTGCTCTCATTTCTAATACACTGAGCTCAACTGCTTGCTGGGTGAGGCCTGCATGAGGACTTTACTCATGGGCTCACAAAAGTCCTTTCGAGCTGTTTAGTGTTCTTAGAGTCTCCAGAGGCGTCCCTTAACCCAGAATCTTTTGACTGTCCTCTAGAGAGAAAGGCAGTAGGTCTGTACCAAGACCAAGAGGCTTGAAGGCTTTGGACGCTCTGTTTCCACCTGCCTCTGGAGCGACCAGAAGTAATGCCTGCTTCTCATGACCAGCTAGTTTGCCTCGCTGCTCTGGTGCCAAAGGCCACGTTTTGATTGGAATGACGGCTGTGTGTTCTGAATAACCAGGAGTTTTGTTTTTCTGATTTACAGATCTTCAGGCTTTTGATCAGCATGATTTGCCATCTCTGTCTTTGTCATGTAGGGTCTATAATTATCCTCAGGTTTTCTGCCAACACCTGCATTTCAACCAGATAGAAAAGGAGGAGCTGAAACAGGTAGAAGCCTGAAACCAAGGGGCATATGCATTTCTGAAACATTTTCAGGAAATGGTCTCAATTTTATATTTCTGTTGATAATTACATTTATAATTTCAGTGTCCGGTTGAGGAAGTTGTGGGACTCAATGTCAGTAGCCCTCGCTTACTACTCTGTATACCTCGGTTCAGATTATTTGGGGCAATGGTGTTTTACGTTGTGGGTCCAAACCCATGAGTCAGCTGGGAAGTTAGTTTATTGGGTCACAATGAGCGTTTTAAAAAGTGAACTATAGGCCAGGCACGGTGGCTCACGCCTGTAATCCTAGCACTTTGGGAGGCCGAGGCGGGCAGATCACGAGGTCAGGAGATTGAGATCATCCTGGCTAACACGGTGAAACCCCCTCTCTATTAAAAATACAAAAATTAGCCGGGCATAATGGCAGGCGCCTGTAGTCCCAGCTACTCAGGAGGATGAGGAAGGAGAATCGCTAGAACATAGGCAGCAGAGGTTGCAGTGAGCTGAGATGGTGCCACTGCACTCCAGCCTGGGTGACAGAGTGAGACTCCATCTCAAAAAAAAATTAAAAAAAAAAAAAAAATGAACTATAGGCCGGATGTGGTGGCTCACGCCTGTAATCCCAGCACTTTGGGAGGCTGAGGCAGGTGGATCATGAGGTCAAGAGTTCCAGACCAGCCTGACCAACATGGTGAAACCCTGTCTCTACTAAAAATATAAAAATTAGCTGGGCGTGGTGGCAGGCACCTATAATCCCAACTACTAGGGAGGCTAAGGCAGGAGAATCGCTTGAACCCAGGAGGTGGAGGTTGCAGTGAGCTGAGACCATGCCCCGGCACTCCAGCCTGGGCAACAGAGCAAGACTCTGTCTCAAAAAAAAAGAAAAAAGAAGAACTATAACAGAATAGGAACTATTCAATTCAGAGCCCATCACACATTTTGTCTTATGAAACTTTTTGTTTTTTATATGTGGTGTGTGTGTATGTGGTGTATGTATGTGGTGTATGTATGTATATGTGTGTATGTATGTATAGACTTTCACTATAAATACACTTGTTCCTGTGGGTTGTAGTAAAAAATATTTGAAAACTGTTACTTCAAGATAATTTCTTTTTAATTTTAAAACTTTTAATAGGTACATAGTGTATATATGTATGGGGTACATGAGATATTTTGATACAGGTGCACAATGTGTAATAATCACGTCAAGGTAGATAGGGTATCTCTGACCTCGAGCATTTGTCATTTCTTTGTGTTTCAAACATTCCAGTTATATTCTTGTAGTTATTTTTAAATGTATGATAAATTATTGTTGACTGTAGTTACCCTGTTGTACTATCAAATACTTACTTCTTTCTATCTCACTAGATTTTCATACTCATTAACCATCCCCAGTTTCCTTCCCCCACCCCACTATCCTTCCCAGCCTCTGGTAACCAATATTCTAGTGAGCTGAGATGGTGCCACTCCATGAGTTCAATTGTTGTAACTTTTGAATTGTTTTAACTTTTCAATTGTTTTAACAATTGTTTTAACTCCATGAGTTCAATTGTTTTAACTTTCAGCTTCCACAGATGAGAACAAGTGAAATTTGTCTTTCTGTGCCTGACTTATTTCACTTGACATAATGTCCTCCAGTTCCATCCATATTGTTGCAAATGACAGGATCTCATTCTCTTTTATGGCTGAATAGTACTTCATTATATATATATACCACAATTTCTTTATCCATTTAGCTACTGATGGACCCTTAGGTTGCTCCCAAATCTTTGCTATTGTGAATACTGCTGCAATAAACATGGGAGTGCAGATATCACTTCAGTATACTGCCTTCCTTTCTTTTGGGTATATACCTAGCATTGGGATTGCTGGGTCATATGGTAGTTCTAGTTTTAGTTTTTTGGGGAACCTCCATACTGTTCCCCATAGTGGTTGTACTAAATTACATTCCCATTAACAGTGTATGACAGTTTCCTTTTTTCCATATCCTCGCCAGCATTTGTTATTGTCTTTTAGATAAAAGTCATTTTAATGGGGTGTGATATCTTATTGTAGTTTTGATTTGCATTTCTCTGGTGATCAGTGATGTTGAGCACCTTTTCATATGCCTGTTTGCCATTTGTATGTCTTCTGAGAAATATCTGTTCAAATCTTTTGCCCAGTTTTTAAATTGGATTATTAGATTTTTTTTTTCCTATTGAGTTGTTTGAGCTCCTTATATATCCTGGTTATGAATCCTTTGTCAGATGGATGGTTTGCAAATATTTTTCCCCATTCTGCGGGCTGTGTCTTCACAGTTGATTGTTTTCCTTTGCTGTGCAGAAGCTTTTTAACTTGACATGATTCCATTTGTCTGTTTTTGCTTTGGTCGCCTGTGTTTTTGGGGCCTTAGGGCAATTTCTGATCCAGGGAGATGGCTTTCTTTAAGGGGTGTGGGGCACGAATAAGCCACCAGCAACGTCCAGGGTATCGTCTTTCCTGTGACTGAGAAATTCCCTAATTTAAACTTAGGATTCTGTTTCCCATGAACATGCTATTAAAATAGTGACACCCTGGGACATTGCGGGGTTCAGTGGCTATCCACTTTTTTTGTGAGCTATCCTGAGGACCTAACCGTCATTTGTGACATTTTTTCTATGGAGAAAAATTCATTTTAAGTTCCAAAGAAGCAACTCATTAGTGAATTATTATTATTATTATTTTGAGATAGGGTCTTGCTCTGTTGCCCAGGCTGGAGTGCAGTGGCGCCACCTCGGCTCACTGCAAGCTCCACCTCCCGGGTTCACGCCATTCTCCCGCCTCAGCCTCCCGAGTAGCTGGGACTACAGGCACCCACCACCACGCCTGGCTAATTTTCTGTATTTTTAGTAGAGACAGGGTTTCACTGTGTTAGCCAGGATAGTCTTGATCCCCTGACCTTGTGAACCACCTGCCTCGGCCTCCCAAAGTGCTGGGATTACAGGTGTGAGCCGCCACGCCTGGCCTATTGGTGAATTATTTTGAGCAGGATCCTGTCATAATCAGGCACTGCTTTTATGTTTTTTCTGTATTCAGTAGTAAACCTACTTGTACTTTAAGCAGTCATTGCACTCCTGTAGCCCCTTTTAATTTCTAATGAAGAGTGGTGTGTTGTAGGAGTTTGGGGACCTGGGGGAAGAAGGGTTGCTGGAGGATGGAGCTCCTGAAAAGGAGGCTTAATGAGGATGTGTGTCCGAAGGGTGAATGTCTGTGCTCCTCACCAGGGAGAAGGGCATCTTCTTGCATTTATGATGATTTATAATTCACCTGGGTCATCAGGTTCCTCTGACCATGGGAGCCAACTGGTTACAGAAATCTTAATAGAAGGAACTCGTTACAAAGGCAAGCTTACCCTAGATCTGCCTGCTAGCCCTGCGATAGCCACTTCTCAGCACCTTCTGTGCCACTCCTCTAGGCCCAGGGATACAGCAGGGAGCGAGGTGGGCAGGACCCCTTCCCCTCTGGAGAGGCTGCTGCTGGGCCCTCCGCACACTGTGGCCTCCCGTGCTTTGGGAATGCTTGTCACTGCCAAGCTGTGCAGTGCATCGCCATCCATGGTGTACATGGGCCTGAGGACCACTCTGCCCACACCTAAGGGGTGCCGGGTGGCCAGTGTTTGAAAGGCTTATAAGAAGGATCACAAGAAGTTTCTTCTTGACACATGCTACAGAGTCTTTAAAAACAAAACAAACAAAAAACTGCTTAGAATTTTGAGAGCCCCAGCTCAACAAAACAATAGGTAGGACACAAGCTTGTTCATAGGCAGCAGAGAGGTCCAAAGCAATGTGCCTCAAATCAAGACGTGTGGCTCTGAAAAGCCTTCTTAGGGAAGCCTCCTGCACCACCTAGAGCTTTCCAATTCTATGGTATCTAAGGCCTTGCAAAATCTACATCTGTCACACGCCCCCCACCCCAGTCCCCCATCACAACTCCATAGTGGGAAGAACTTATTTCAGTGCCTATTTTTCTTGAGGTTTATAAAAACAAAATGTGTGAAGGGAATGTATGCTGATTCTCTTGGGACTAATTAAACAAACAGATTCAGAGAAAGAAAGCAGAGAAGATTTAGGACAGTTAAAATGTAAAAAAAAAGTAATTTTGGAGGATAACAGCCGTCAGTTTTTCCACTCGAGTGTTTTTCCAAAGGGCAGAGGGCAAGAAGCATCTTAAGTCCTCTCGAGGCTGAGACACATTTCAACATGGAGATATTAGAAGCAAATTTGGTGCCCAAGACAGGTGCCAGATTTTAATTACAGTTGGCATTTCTGAGTATGCTTTTGGCAGAGGTGGCCATCTTGTTGGAAAAGCCATAGATTTTGACACTAGCAGTATGGGTGCCCAGTTGAGAACGATTGCAAATAATTTCCCTCCTATTTTCATCTTGTCGGTTGTGAGAGAAAACTTCAGCGGCTAATATTTAAACAAGAGATTCTCTGTTCAGAGGAAACAGTTGTTTATTGGAATTGTCTTGGTGGCTTGGTGTGTTGGCTCTGGGAGTAATAATTTCTATCTTAGAATCTTTAAAACCAGTTAAAACAGTAAAATAGGATGTTTCATTACAAGAAATGAAGTAGGCATGCACCAGGTTTTCCATTAAGTTCCAGGTCACAGACAAATAAAGAAAGTATGTTAGGGGGAAAAAAATCCTTTTTAAAAATAATTAGGGAGCTGTCTGTTTTGTTCACCAGATGGAAAATCCGTAGTTGTGGGTGGTCTGTGTTGGAGAGGGCATCTCACAATTGGCAGGACTATGCCTTTAACTTTTCAAGTCCTCGGACAAAAATCTCAACGCCATGGACTATTCAGAAGGCTCCGAATGTTCGTCAGTCCTTCCAGGCTCTGCTTTTCTGAATTTTACCAGTTTTCTAACAAGAGCATGTAGGCAAAATGATTATGGAATGCCGAAATAAATAGTCCATTGTTCACTGAATTCTGAAACAACATTCCTGCTAGCCCTCGTTTTTTGTGACTTTTCTTGCTGTCAGTACCTTATGATGATAATCTGATTAGTGGAGCTGCCTGTGTTACTATTTGAAGGCCTCTTTTTCTTACATTTCTGTATTCCAGAGTAGATAGGGCGGCCAGATGTGCTAAAAGCATAAGAAATAATCATAAGCTTATTATTTATCGAAGATGGATATTGCACTGTCATCAACGTTTAGGGTCTTTTCTATACTTGCTTTGATTCTGGTCAGATTAATTCAATAAGAAAATATACTTTTCTTACTCCTTTCTTGAACTGATAATAGAACGTTAGCTACCTAGTGTCACTGGTATTTTTTTATATACACATCAAAGTATCATTTTTTTTCCAGCTCAGTCTTATGTGTTACATGACTTTACATCTGCAAGTTGGACTTTGAAATGAATATTTTATGTTTGAACATAAGGAGGTATATATATTTACATATATTTTTATATTTCATTCATACATTTAACCCATCCCCCCAATTGTTTTAAAAAACTGTTAATAATTACAGGAGACTTAAATTAGTAAAATCATCTAGGATGCTAAATGCATAAACTTTCAATGGAGTGAAAAAAAGCCCTGGAACGTAAATCATTTTTCTCGGACAGCCAATGTGTTTGGCTTTGGATGCACATCAGATTCTGCCTGCGCGTAGTAAAAATGGCAATGATTTATTAGTTCCATCTCCCCCCAGCACAGATGCTGCACAGTCTGTCCCTTTTCTGGGCACTCAACAGTAGGTTTTAAAAAACATAATTTCACTCAAGTTTTCCGCTTGCGTTCTGTGTTGTACTATTAATAGCAACCCTTTGTTATTCATGCCAGCTCGTTTCTAGCATAAGACAATGATGTGGGGAAACGGTTTTAACTAAAATACTACTAATCGGCACCCATTTTTCATATGATGGTGCAGGTGCAGTTCTGTGAAGAATAGAAGTACCTCTAAAAATTATGTCATCGGGGGGATGGGGGAGGGATGGCATTGGGAGTCATACCTGAAGTAAACGACGAGTTGATGGGTGCTGATGAGTTGATGGGTGCAACACACCAACATGGCATAAGTATGCATATGTAACAAACCTGCACGTTGTACACATGTACCCTAGGACTGAAAGTATAATAAAAAAAATAAAAATTATGTCATGAAGATAGAAAAGCTAAACAGATGTACCTGTTTAGTAGGTGTACCTTTGCAATGTCATTGTTTCTTTGAAAAATCTTACTTATTTGCCGATAAGATGAAGGATGGCGAAAATTGGAACGCTGATGGAGGACTTACGTGTTAAATGTTCTATGAGTCCACCAGGCGCTGTGGCTCAGACCTGTAATCCCAGCACTTTGGGAGGCCAAGGCGGGTGGACTGCTTGAGCCAGGAGCACGAGACCAACCTGGGCAACATGGCGAAACCCCATCTCTACAAACAATACAAAAATTAGCCAGGTGTAGTGGTGTGTGCTGTAGTCCCAGCTACTTAGGAGGCTGAGATGGGAGGATGACTTGAGCCCAGAAGTTGGAGACTGCAGTGAGCAGTGATCATGTGCCACTGCACTCCAGCCTGGGCCACAGAGCAACACTGTCTCAAAAGGAAAAAAAAAAGTTATATGATGCTTCATGAAAAAAAAGGTTTCAGCCTGAGCAATATAGCAAGGCCTCATCCCTACAAAAAATTTTTTTAAAAATCAGACTGGTATGGTGGCGCACACCTGTAGTCCCAGCTACTGGGAAGGCTAAGGCAGGAGGATTGTTTGAGCCCAGGAGTTTAAGGCTACGGTGAACCATGATTGTCCCACTGTACTCCGGCCTGGGTGGCAGAATGAGACTCTGTCTCAAAAAAAGAAGTTTTCAAGAGGGGAAGAAATAAGAAAAGTGGGCCGGGCGTGGTGGCTCAAGCCTGTAATCCCAGCACTCTGGGAGGCCGAGACGGGTGGATCACGAGGTCAGGAGATCGAGACCATCCTGGCTAACATGGTGAAACCCCGTCTCTACTAAAAAATACAAAAAACTAGCTGGGCGAGGTGGCGGGCACCTGTAGTCCCAGCTACTCAGGAGGCTGAGGCAGGAGAATGGCGTGAACCCGGGAGGCAGAGCTTGCAGTGAGCTGAGATCCGGCCACTGCACTCCAGGGGACAAAGAGGACCGGCCAAAAAAAAAAAAAAAAAAAAAAGAAAGAAATAAGAAGAGTGTTAGAAACCTTAGGTGCCCATCTACTTTCCACTCCTTGCCCAGGGTGACAGAAACTGTTGCCAAATTCTCATTGGCAGCAACATGAGTTTTGATTTGGCCAAGGTATGTGTGCTCTTTTGGAGAGTAAAGTCAGCACAGAGGCTGCTGGAGGCTGCTAGAGGCTGCTGAAGAGTGCTAGAGGCTGCTGGAGAGTGCTGGAGGCTGCTGGAGAGTGCTGGAGGCTGCTTCCATGGACTCTAGCACCACCTTTCTTCGTCTTGTAGCTGAAATCCTTAGAGTCATTCTTGACTCCACCGGACCCTTGGATTCTGTGCATCTCAGCATGGCTCCTGGCCATTGTGAGTCTTTTCCCGGATCTCTCTTCTCTCCTGTCTGTCTTCCAGAAGTAGGTTTCTGAACACAGACCTCATTGCTCTCATCTCCACAAGCAGCAGTCACTCTCAGCACTGAGCAATGAAGACCTTACAGTGTTCTTTACACCCTAACCCAAGATTACCTTCCCAGGATCATCTTCCCACCCCATGTCTCTGACCTTCCAATCATGTTAAAATTCTCAGCGTGATGAGACATTCCAGCTCCTTTGTCTCTGCCATGGCTCATGCTGCTGCTTCTCCCTACAGAGCCCTCTCATCTTCCTTGAGATCTTGTTGACCAAATATCCCCTCCTCTTCTGATGATTTAGCAGTCACCCACACTGCCGAGGGCCAGCAGACACCCTTCCTCTGCCTTCCAGTAGCTTTGCCCAATATGATCTCTGCTCTCTGTATCCTGTGCTGTCTCCCATGTTAGATCCAACCACCTGGGTCATAGCGCTACTGCTGGTACCTGATAGCAGGCCCATCATCTGTCTTGGTGCCAAGCACATGACAAGAATTGAATAAATAGGCCAGGTGTGGTGGCTCACGCCTATGATCCCAGCACTTGGGGAAGCCAAGGTGAGTGGCCTGACATCAGGAGTTCTAGACTAGACTGGCCAACGTAGTGAAACCTCGTCTCTGCTAAAAATACAAAAATTAGCTGGCTGTGGTGGCGCACGCCTGTAATCCCAGCTACTTGGGAGGCTGAGGCAGGAGAATTGCTTAAACTCGGGAGGCAGAGGTTGCAGTGAGCCGAGATCGTGCCATTGCACTCCAGCCTGGGCGACAAAGCAAGACTCCGTCTCAAAAAAAAAAAAAAAAGAAGAAGTGAATAAATATTTTTTGAGTGAAATGGAATTCTGGGTTGTGGCTTTCCATCAGTTAAGATTCTTGGTTGTGGCCAGGCACAGTGGCTAACACCTGTAATCCCAGCACTTTGGGAGGCACAAGTGGGTGGATCACGAGGTCAGGAGTTTGAGACCAGCCTGGCCAACATGGTGAAACCCCGTCTCTACTAAAAATGCAAAAAAATTAGCCAGGCCTGGTGGCGTGTGCCTGTAATCCCAGCTACTTGGGAGGCTGAGGCAGGAGAATTGCTTAAACTCGGGAGGCAGAGGTTGCAGTGAGCCGAGATCGTGCCATTGCACTCCAGCCTGGGCGACAAAGCAAGACTCCGTCTCGGGGGGAGAAAATGACTCTTGATTGTAAGCAACAGACGCCACACCTGGCTTTGGCAAGAGGGGGTTTCCTAGAAGGATATGGACACATTCACACAGTTGGTGGAAGGCAGTGTAGGCGTGCTGGCATGAATCTTTCCCCATTGTGTCCCTGCTCAGCCACAAGAACAGTGTGCTGCCAGGGTGTTCAGTCTGTAACCCTGCTCAGGATGCAGGCTCCAGGGAGGGACTGTCCAGCTGGGCTAACGGGGCCCACACTGTGGCTCTGGAGGAGCTGGGCTCCTTGATGACAATCCCAGCACACTGTAAGCTGTGGGTAGGATGAGGCAAGTTCCTCAGGAGGTGAAGTGTGTCTTGGGATAGTCAACAGCCAGTGACTGTTCACCACAGGACTAAACCTTCCATTTCTAGTGCTCCAGTGTCCCAGCTGGCCTGTCTGGTGTGATTTGCCAGGTGTTCTGAGCAAGAAGGGAAGTTGTCCATTAAAATACAGATATTGGCCAGGCACGACTCACGCCTGTAATCCCAGCACTTTGGGAGGCTGAAGCGGGTGGATCCCTTGCACTCAGGAGTTTGAGACCAGCCTGGGCAACACAGTGAGAACTTGTCTCAATTAAAACAAATAATAATAATAAGCAGATATCCTGGGAAGGGATAATACAATAGCCCCTGCTAGCCACCATTGATTTGCCAAAAGTAGGACCTGTGGGTGCAGGATCCAGAGTAGCCATGGGTGGATGAGGTGCAAAAGGGTCCCGAGTGTTCCAGCAATGCTACCCAAATCGCGAGTGATGTCATGGCCTCTTTCACCTCCATATTCGGGGAGAAGCCACTCAGAGGCCTCCATATGACAGGCAGGCTCTCGTCTGGGTGTCAGAGGTGAGGCGGCTACCGAAGCTTATTGCTTCTTAAGAATCAATCAAATCAGAATAATGAATACCCTTCTCGCAAGTGGAAGCGCTGTGCTGGCCACCTTGTGCGACTGACACAAAGGTGGGAAGAGTTGCAGTCATGAGCTGGGGAGACACACCCTAAAAGCAGATGAGCTGGTGGCAGTAAATAACACTCCTGTGATGACATATGGGCTTTGCACGTGTGTGGTAGCAGGGCATGGCCCTGGGGGAGGCGGGGCTATCTAAGCAAAATCATGGGAGGCAGGAATGTGTAGTGTGTTGGGAAAAGACAAGCCCATCTGAAGGGCAAGGGTTTGTAGAGGGGAGTGGTGGAGAGTGAGGTTGGAAGGGTGTTTGGGTCCGGTTGTAGACAGTCTTGAATTCTAGGCTAAGACTTCAGATGTTGTTTTGTAGGCACTAGGAGCACCTGTGGATGTTTCAGAATGGGAGTATCATGATGGATGTGCTACTTTTTAAAGAGCAGGAATAAGCAGCAGGCCACTGCTGAGGAATCTCTGTCATGAGGCTGTTAACCTGGGGACAAAGAGGACCGGCCAAAAAAAAAAAAAAAATCCTGAGTATAAGGGGGAGCACCCAGGACACTTATGTTCCAGACCTCCATTCTTAGCAACTCACCTGTAAGTCCTGGCAGGGGTCTCTGCCTCCTTCCACTCATCCAAAGATCATGGTGCTTATACATCAGCCTTATTATGATCCAAAGAAATAATGATCTTTCATGTTTAAATAAACCTACTTAATTACATGCATCTGTTTGGAAATTCAGACACACCACATGAGAAGCTACTGGGACTTTCTTCTCCTTTTCTTGGCTTCCCATTTGTTCTCTAGCTTTTTCTTTCTTTTTTCTTTTTTTTTTTCATCCTTGCCGGTTATTAACCTTCTCCACTTTGGAGTCTCACAATGGTCCAGATCTCCCAGGATGCTGACAGTGTGGTTTTGGTTCACTTGTTCCTTCTCCTGCTCAGATTTCGATTGATTGAAGGATGATATGCTGGGTATGATGGGCTGGACATGCCCATTTCATTTAACTCATCTATAACTAGGATATAAGTGAGGATACAGGTTAGGGTGTTATGGCCAAAATATCTCCAAATACGATGACTTTATCAAGGATAATTTCTTCCCCCCTCACTTGAAACACAGGTAGGTGGTGCAGGGCTGATAATCATGGCTCAGTGGGGTCTCAGGCTCCTTTAGCTATGGTTCTGCCAACCTCACCACATGGCACACATCTTCCCCCAGGTGGCTGCTTGGTCTGCCCCCACCACATGGGGTAGGGGGACACATGGCTTCCTTTATGGGGACACTGTATTTCTGCTCACCCTGACCACATCTCATCAACCAGAACTTTGGCCCATGAATACACTCAGATTCAGGAGAGGCTGGAAAATGTTTTCCTTAGCTGGGCATCCATGGACCTCTCCCTGGGTCCATCCTAGAGAGTGGAGTGGCAGCATTTACACCCCAGACCTGAGGGGTAGCTGAGGCTGGGCTGGCGGTGGGGAGTGAGGCCAGGAGCTTGGATGTGCAGGCTGGCATGTCACACACGTATGATGCAAAGGCGAGGGGCTGGCTGGGACGTGTGGCCTCCTCTGTACCCTCGTCCCAAGCCCCATTGTGGTAGGGTGGGCTGATCCGACCCAAATCTTCTCCTCCCAAGTCTTCTCTTTCCCACCATATTATGCTGCTTCCATTTCACCATAGTTTCACTCATTATCAAGGTCTCCAAAGCAATCACATCATCTGTATATTACTTGAGTGTTGTGTGCAGGGTATTGGGTGAAAATGAAGGTGGGCAGAGCACATAGCCTCCAACCTGAAAGCCAGTAATGTGCCAGATGAAAGGTAAGTCAGTATCTTTAGATTAAGTAGCATTTTAACAAAACTAAAATGTCAGGCCAGGCGCCGTGGCTCATGCCTGTAATCCCAACACTCTGGGAGGCTGAGGCGGGCTGATCACGAGGTCAGGAGATCTAGACCATCCTGGTTAACACGGTGAAACCCCGTCTCTACTAAAAATACAAAATATTAGCTGGGCATGGTGGCGGGCGCCTGTAGTCCCAGCTGCTAGGGAGGCTGAGGCAGGAGAATTGCTTGAACCCAGGAGGTGGAGGTTGCGGTGAGCCGAGATTGCGCCACTGCACTCCAGCCTGGGCGACAGAGCGAGACTCCGTCTCACAAAAATATGTATATCCAAGGGTCTTCCTTGCCAGGGCCCACCAGGTAAGACTGGAATGTAGGAAGCTTGTCATATTAATAACAATGTGAAATCCTAGTGCTGATATCAGTCCTACCAGGACAGATGCAGTGGCTAATGTCTCAAAACTCACATCACCACTTGTGCTCCAGACCTCATTTGGGGCTTCACCTACTTTTTTGTGTCAAAACAGTCTTATTAGCAGGGTCCTGTTTTCAACCCATTTTGCAGATGAGGAAACAGATTGGCCACAGTCATGGGGTAAACAGGTAAGAAGTTAGTCCTGTGTGCCTGGATCTGCCTCCCTTGAGAACATAGGTTCTTAAGCACACACTGTGCCCACATCCTCGTTTAGCATGGGCAGGGGGAAGTTTGAGCAGTGATTACAGAGTCATCGTGGTGCAGTTGCCATGGCTGGGCATACCACCATCATCCTTTGGCCAGCTCCCTTTTCCTGTCAGTCAGTGAATATGTGTTGAGCCCTACGCCTCGGTTAGCTCTGAGCTGGGCACTTGGTGAGTACATTTAAATCTCATGCCAGCCCTGTGAGATAGGCATTAGGATCCTTTGTTTACATTGGACAAGCACGAGGCCCAGAGAGTTAAGTCCCTTTCTAGGATCATACGCCGACGCTTGGCAGCACCAGGATTCTGGGCCAGACCTGCTCCAAAGTCCATTCTTCCTATGCAGTGACTGATCTATCAGAAGAATCCCCTTCCTCACCAGGCCTAAGAACCCAGGGGAGTGATGGCCCAGCACTAGGGTGTTGCATTTCTTTTTTCTTTCTTTCTTTTTTTTTTTTTTTTTTTCAGACAGAATCTTGCTCTGTCATCCAGGCTGGAGTGCAGTGGCATGATCTCGGCTCACTGCAACCTCTGCCTTCTAAGTTCAAGAGATTCTCCTGCCTCAGCCTCCCAAGTAGCTGGGACTACGGGCACCCGCCATCATGCCCGGCTAATTTTTGTATTTTTAGTAGAGACGGGGTTTCATCATGTTGGCCAGGCTGGTCTTGAACTCCTGATCTCAGGTGATCTGCCCGTCTCGGCCTCCCAAAGTGCTGGGATTACAGGCGTGAGCCACCACACCAGGCCTGGTGTTGCATTTCGTTACTGGCAAGATGATGTATGCTCTTCCACGTGCCCACATGCAAAGGTGTGACTCATGGAATGAAGACAGCTCAGCAGCCTCTAGTTGCTGGGACAGAAATGCAAGTCAGTGGGCTCTGGCCTTTCTCCCAGGCTGTGTTGCCACCTTGGTGGCTGGAGGGGCGCTGCTAGGGTGTGTGCTTGGCAGAGCCTGGGGTGGCATCCTCTTTCATCCCACTCAATAACACATACACTGGTGGCTTGATCTGCCATGAAGCTGACAATCAGAGCAAGTATTTGAAGCCTGGGAAGCTGTGTGGGCCTTGCCTGTGGGACCTGTTGTCAGCTGAGGATGTGGCCCTGCCTGGGTGCCCGTGAGTCAGATGACAGGGATGGCCTGACATCACGAACACTAGCTCCACCTACGTCACATTGCACTTGACTCTTTACAGAGCACCTTGGAAGAGGTATTGATGAATGAACCATTGCCCAGTTATCCCAAGCTAATTATTTCCCCCAAGAAAGGTTAACATACTGAGGGCAGAAAGGGCATGTATAGGCGGCAGGGCGCTCTATTCATTTACTCTGGTCCACAGGTGCGGTCAAGACAATTCCTTATTGTCTTGAAACCAGCCCCTTTAAGCCTCCCTGTGCAGCTCTGTGACAGTCTCACAGGGAGACCTGTGAGGCCACTTTCCTTTTGCCAGACCCACCCCCACCTTTGGGATTATCACTCTTCCTGCTTTGTTTTCTGAGGCTTTTTGGTTTTTTAGTTTATTTTGTGATTAGAGCACAAAAGGTACAGTAATTGGATAGGAGGGTTGGGAGTGCTAGAGTGAGCCAGGATGCAGTGGAGAAATGGGGTGGGGAAACCTGGACCTTAGGGTGGCATGTTCGTCAGGGAGTAACCAGGGTGCAGTTCTAGGCAGACCACTAGATGGCACTCACACATTGGTGTTCAGACGGGTCCATGGCACTTTCCACTTTGGGCTTCTGTAAAATCTCCCCACGAACTAGCCAAAGCTTTGTATCTGTCATCCCACCATTCATCCCTCTAACCTCTCTTGATCTTCTACAGATAGGTATATATATGTTCCTCTCTGGTTCATTTTTCTCTCAACATTTAGTGACCTTAAAAACCTGGCAGAAATACCTTCAAAGCCTCCCACCTTGTTAGCTGCATTGCCGCATTTTTACTGTTCTCCTAAGCCAATGTTTACATGACAGTAAATCCATGTTTAGAGTAGGTAATAGAGAAACCTGTTTCTCTCTTCAGTCACTCTGAGGGTATGTTTGATAAAGAAATGGAAATTGAGAGGATGAGTTATTAAAAGGATAATAGGTAATTTTTTTTTAATTTCCATTCAAAATTATGGGTTGGTAAATTTTAAGATATTTAAAATTAATGAGTTGTTTTATCAAATCATTTTCTGTTGTTAGAGAATTTTCAGCAAAATGAAATTCAAATGCAAAATGTCTTATTGCATACTGCTGGCTCTAGGAAGGAGGAGGGACAGAGAGGAAATCATGGTTGATGTTGTTATCTTTACCAAGGTGCGTGTGGTATAAAAGCAAAACCCCATCTGAAATTCATCATCCGTTCTGAAGTTGCACAGAAATGAAAATTAATTTCTGTTTGTCAACTAAAATGGATTCTGCTCCTGCCTGGTTCAATTCTGTCTTAGCTGCGTGGACATCTTGGGGAGCTGCTCTGATGGTACATGCAGACGTGCTTCATCTGTGCACTTCTTAGCTGAGATAACAGTGCTCCGAGTCCCACTGTTAAGGTTAACCTGTATACTGCAGAAGGACAACAGATGGAAATTCTGGTTTGCAGCCACTGCAGAAAAATAAAAACATGTTCCAAAGGGAAAAGGATCTTGTATTTCTGCGTTTGAACCTTTGATCCGCATTCACATCTGAAGGGAGGGCTAAACCTTTTGGTGGAGACACATGGCTTTGCATCTGTGAAAACACAGCTGTATAGAGCAAAACAAAACTAGTGGAAAATACAATGGTTTTGCTGTGTCAGGCTCACCGCTAATGCTTGAATTCTATATAAATATTGTCTTTTGATAGTTCTTTCAAAAATCTTTCTTGACTTTCCATATAATTGTCCAGTAATGTTATTCTTTTAAATTCAGATTTGGGGCTTTTTAGGATTAAGGCACAAATGTCTCTTTTCTTTTAAAAACGCAGTAAAATAAACAGATTGTAGTTAGATCGTAATAACATCTAAATTTTGACCTAATTGGAGGAGGAGATGGGGAAAAAATTAAACTCTAAAAGAAGATTAAGGTAAAGTTCTAACTTTATCCTTGATTCCGAATTTTTTTCTTTTTAGGAAATACTGCATACATTTTATACTGCAAGTTACAATGTGAAGGGCCTTTGAAGCACTCTAAAGAGACTTAGCTGCTTTGTTTTGAGCAATTAAGATTTGTTATTGAGTGAATTAAGCAGCTCTGCTTTGGCTCATCTGTAAATAGTGGTCTTCAGTGAGTTTCTTGATCCGCTTTCCCCAGGAACCGAAGCCAAGTCGGCTTCCTTAGGAGCTGCTCGCCCTGAGTCTCCATGTTTCCTGGCAGTACCAGGCAGAACCCAAGCCCGTGTCCTCCTCGCCCTGCCTTTGGGGTTTTCTGCTATTGCCCTGGCGGGGCGCCCCAGTCCTCCCTGCCCGCTGGTGCCCCAGTCCCTCGCGGCTGCAGGAGTGGGGCGCAGGGACGTCGTGGACAAAAGACGAGGATGCCAGTTCGATGTGCAAGCAGAAGGCCGCTTGCGTGCGCTCTGCAGAGCAACCAGCCCGGTTTCAGAAGGGGCTGCCGGCAGGGGACGGCCACGGCGCCCCTCCTACCCTTTGTGGCACCAGCAGCTTCATCCGCAGGCCCACTCGGGGTGAAAAGTGTGGGAGCTCTCAAGAGAAAGAATTTTAGGTTTGTCGATAGTAATCACCACTTTCAGCCCTCCTCCCGCTGCTGCCGAGAGCGCGGACCGGGTGACAAGTCTTCCAGGCTTCCAGAAAGTTTCCGCTGCGAAGCGCGGGGTCTGCCTCCCGCTTCCAGGAGGGACCAGGAGGGAACCAGCGCTAAACCCCGAGGCCGCCGGGGACTCTGACTGAGGCCTTTCCTCCGGTGTCCCTCTCCCCCACGCCGGCCTCCCCTCCTTTCAACTCTCTGCGCTTTGAAACCGGGGAGTTGGGGTGGCCAGGCCCTCCAGCCCGGCGACAGGCCTTGGCGACAGGCAGCGAGGCGGGGTGTGGACAGGAACGAGGGGGTGGGGTGGGGAGGAAGCCTCGGGCAGAGCAGGTCCTCTGCGGAGTTTCGGCAGCCGGGTTTATCCATTTTGATTAAAGAAAAGTAAAAAAAAAATCCCCCCAAACCAAACAACAAAAACCCTCTCCCAACCCCCAACCCGCCTCCACAGCTGCATTTTGTTCCTGGGACTGTTGGTGTCACCAGAGCCTCTTTTTTTTTTTTTTTTTTTTTCAATTCTAGACTCCAGTGCAAAGGACTTGTAAAGCCTATTAATTTTTCAGGCAAAACAGATCAAGCCTGCCTTTGATGCTGCTGTTTCCTAATTTAGTATTCAAAGGTAAAGAACCCTACTACCTTCTCTTCACTTTTTACATAATTAAAAGAGATTTTTCCCCCAGTGGCAAAGAACGAGTTGCTTAGTATTTTTTGAAGTGAAAGGTCTAACTTTATATCACATCTGTTTTTATGGTCTTTCCTAAACATAACCAATATTTACTCTTTGCTGGTACTTAGTTGCATGCTATTCACTCTTGCATTTTCATTTCTGACAGAGAGGGATTAGTATTCCTCTTTAATAACTCATCCTCTAAGCTTAAAATATAAATATGTGTGTGTGTGTAATATATATATATATCTCCTCTAACAAACTGAGAGTGCAATTGAAAAAGGAAAACTGTAACATCAGTGATTGCCCTAACTTGTGTGTGACTCTTGATTTTACACAGGAGCTTTCAAAAGTTCAGTGAAGTGGACTTTCACAGGTTTCCATCTGCTGTGTTTAATAGCAAATTGTGACCCTTCAAACCACTTCAAGGCCTTTTGTGTTCTTATCTGTGCATTTCAATACTTGCTGAGGAAGTGCCTTCAATTTCACTACATATGCAAAAAGCCAGGCTTGAATTTTTTGACACCCCCTTTTCATTCGTTGGTGGAGTCCTGTTTTCTATTGTTTGCTTGTTGATGTTGGCAAAAGTCATTTATTTAATGATGCCAGGAATACTAGGCCCTGTTCTTTATTGGCATGGAATCCTAAAACATCCGGGAGTAGTTTAAAAATTAATGCATGCCGTTGAAACTTACATATTGGCATAGTTTTATTTTCCCATCATAAGGTAGATGATATTTTAAAGGTATTATATAGTAATAGTCACCAGAAGCCAATTAAAACCACTAGGATTCTATCATAAACCTGTTTGGCGGCATAAATAATTGATATGTGGAAATAACGCAGCATTCTCTGGGCAGGGGCCTGCTGTACAGACCTTGGTAGCGTTAGCAATCTCTCTTCTCTGAACCAGGGGGCGATTTCTGGGCATAATATCACCTGGATTTTAAAAACTTAATAATAAGGCCACACACGCATTTTTAAAAAAACTTCCCTTGCCTATGGAGACAGAGAGGAGATAGTGATGTTATTTTCAGGTGTTTGAGCTTCTTAGAGAAAAAGAAACAAATACCAGACTCCTCAGGAGCTAGGTGCAAATGGAATAAATTGAGGCACTCCAGTGACACATCCAGCTTGTTTAAATGATGTGATTAAAAAGGACATCTGAGAACAAATTTATGAAGTTGTTATGGCAACTGAAATACTTGGATTGAAATGTGTGTATCTAAAACATGAAAGATTGCAGGAAGCCAGAGAAACAAGCACAGCATTGTGTTTGGGAAAGGCGATTGAACAGTGGTAGCCAAATATTATTCCTCCGTCGGTCATCCTTCAGGGTAACTGCCTCGGTTTCCACTTTTAAAAACGTGTGGTGATTGATGCTTTCATGGACTGTGCTTTGCCCCAAGTCCCCAAGCCTTGTACCAGCGTTTGCTCATTGGTTGTTTGACCTGTTGAGAACACAGTCTCTGTATTGTGTTCAATGCAGGGATGCATTTAGAGTTGCCTCCGCATCTACCCATTAAGTTTATACTCCTGTGTTCTCATATTAACGTCCATGTTTGTGAATAGTGTCTCTAGTCTTTTCATTCACTAACTCCCCCAATTCTAACCCACCAATGGCCACCAACAAACAGCCACACTCAAAGGAGTCAAAATATTTAAATATTCCCTAGATAGGATTCTTTGCTCTGTTCTAAAAGCTATATATCCCATCTACATAATTTGATTCTATTTTAATTTATCGTGGTTTAAAAATTTTTCTTACCAGTACTTGTAAGAGTATTGAATAATTGTTTCTTTAAATCACAGGCAAGGATATTTAAAATTAACGTACAAATGTGTATTGCAGTGTGTTGAAAAATCAGTATTTTAAGTCACATCTAGAATGCTTCCGATTTTTTCCATCATTAGATTTCAGATACATACAGTGTCCAAAAAATTGTTTTTAAAAAATGTTAGTACAAATTTCTTGCAGTATTTGGGTTTTTCACTTTCAATGAAAAAATAAGTGTCAATCATAATGATTTTAGTAGACCATCCCATAAAAAAATGCTATTTTAATTGAAAAAAATTTTTGACAAAACATACATTTACACCGAAAAATTTAAACAAAATAATTTCTTCTTTAACAATATTGATCGTTGAATGTTGATTACCAAGTTATTTGGTCTCCTTAATTTGAAGCATACTACTCTTTACTTTGAATAGTCTTAATCCCTAAAGCAAAGCAAAAAGAGAAAAAAATGTAGACTTTCCAGAAAATTGTAGTTCCCTTAAACCATGAATTAGAACTTTTTACTCTTACTGCAGTTACTGTAGTTTTTTTAGTTAAACATGAGGGTACAATGAAACAGCTTCTTTTTTGTGATAGATTGTTTTCCTAATTCTTGAAAGACTGAGATCAAAACATTTTTCTATTCTGTTGCAAAATTAACTGTTGTTAACTCTCTCAGACCAGTTATTCACTCTAAATGTCTTTTTAAACCTGTGTATTTGTTTTTCCATCCCTTTGTGCATATCCACATGGAAGTGATTCCATCTTAATATAACTTTTTTATTTTGAAAGCTCATAGATTGAAGATGATATAATTGTAGTAATAATAAGGATGCTCCAAGTGTGTTAAACATAAGAATTTGAGGTCTTCGTTATGGAAATAGATTTCCTTTTTCCTTTCTTCAGTCTTTCCGTTTTAAGGACTTTTTTTTTTAAAGTATGATTTTGATGCTTCCAAAGTGGTTGCTATTTTATTTCAGGTGGGTCATTTGATAGTTTGTTGATGTTTTCAAGGTCTCTAAACAAAGTCTGATGTGTTAACAGTCTTATTAACGATGTTAAAATAGAATTAACAGCTTGTGGATGCCTCCAGAGCACAATAGCCTGTCAGCCTCCCCTGCCCCCTTATAAATTGTGCCCCTGCTGTCATCCCTTTGTTTCAGGCCCAATCAGCAAACTAAACTTTTGTGGAGAGAGAAGGCAGTTCAAGTGTTTCTGCCGCAGCTGAAGGGAGGAGCTAATGTGGAATTTATTGGGAGACCAATCAGTGCTGGAGGGAAGAATGACCCCAAATTGGAAGAAGGACTTTGTTGACCCCCTTGGCTCCCTGACCTTTCCTCGCTATTTTGTCCCTTTAAAGAGGTTTACTTTGGTTGTCGTTTACTTTGTGATGCTTTTAGTAAAAGCCCCAGAAGTTTTAAAAGTTTTGGATTTAAGATCCCTCTCAGGACAGATTTAATTGTGCTGTGTGATTTTGAGTAACTTGAGTAGATGTTAACATTCAGAATTATTTTTTAAAAATCTGACACAAGCTATTAATAATTTTTTAAAGGGGTAGAATTTCATTGATTCTCTTGAGCCAAAATAGATTCTAAATCTCTTGTAGTATCTCTTTCCTGTAGTTACTTTCATTGAGAACCAGATTAGTTACCGATGTTAGAACATTGGTTCTATTTCGTTGAATTATGCTTTAAAAAATAGATTTGTGTTCTTTAAAACTTTTTTCTTTTTTTTGCGGTGGGGGGCGGTCAGGCAATAATTATAGTGAGTCAGAAACAAATATTTTTAGAGGAACCCTTATTTTTTTCATTAGTATTACTAGTAACAAATTTGATAAATTGTCACATTTTAAAGTACAGATTTATGGGATAGCCTGACAAATGGATACCACTTTTCCTTTGCTACTGTCCAATTTAATAATTTATAAAGTGTTGCATATTTGACTGAGCATTACACCAATTTTGGTAAGGGATAATGAGACATTATTAAGAATTAAGTATTTTTCAGATTGCTTGAGAAATTTCCTTGTTCCCTTATCAGCATTCTTCTCACTTGTAATGTGGTTTGTTGCTTGTATTTACTCCGCAACCGGCCACTGTTCAAGGACTTCTAACAGTGCTGAGGTCTGAGATGGTCACTGCTGGTACAAAAACAACAACAACAACAAAAAAAACTCAGGCTAGATGCAGGACACTAAATATGTTCTTCAAACCAAGGTTAAATAAAATTACTCAAATGTATCCAAATACAGCGAATGAGATGCAGTTAATGAATTATGGCTTTGAAATATGATCATTTGCCAAAGAATATGCTGTGATGAAAATGGAGCAGTGTAAACTCAGCACTTTGAGCTCATAGTGAGCTGCTCAGGTAAACCCTGAGGGGAATACTTCCTTCTACTTAATAAACCCTAAAGATAGGCATCCATTGATTGAACAGTGTCTGAAACTGGGGCAAACAGCGGGTCGTCTGATACTAGCCCCGTGTATGGGTATAAATAATGTTTTCCAGTTGACATCCTTGAGTTGTGCTGCTTGATTAGGGCCCCTTTACCTGGCTGAGGAAGAATGTCTCTGCAGTAGTTCTCCCTGAACAGTAACTGCTCAGTACCTTTACCCACAGTGTCCACTGCTGCCCATCCCCATCCCACGTCTAGTGTACCCTCACATTCCACTGCTGCTCAGCAGAACCGTCTTGTCAGAAAGTGTCACCAAGCCCTTTTTTGGTGTGCCCGCTGAATGAGCACTCCAGGCTGTGGAGTTGGGGACATGCCTCGGTTTGTGGGCACCATGCTGCCTGCCTGTTGAGTCCAAGCATCGATACTGTGTGTCTACCTAATGAAAGCGTCCAGTATGTGTCTTCATAACTTGGGGACACGAAGAAAACCAAAGGGATTAGAAACAAACAAAGAGAGCTAGTCACCTTTGTGCAGAAGCCAGCTGGCATCTCACAAGGACAACCTACAACCTGAGCCGCTGCATCCTCACTGAATCAGGAAAATAGACCAGGAGTCTTATGCTAGAACCATTTATTTTGTTTCAGGTGATGCAGACAGAGATAAAACTGCAAATTTAATGAAACTTTAATAATCAGTACAATGTTTCTCCTTAAGAACTTGGTAAATAGCATTTATCTTTCAAGAGTTCTTTCTCTCTTTTTGTGATTGTTTTATAAACTTAAAGGAAAAAGAGAAAAAGTCAGTGGTTCCAGCATTTGCTTTAGTCACTGACTTAAATGAATGATAACTCTTGACCACTGACGTTTACCAAGATAAATCAGTGGTCATAGATGTCGAGCTTGATGTCTCTTCGGCTCTGGGACCAGTCCCCTTGGACAAAAGTTTTCCTATGTTCTTAGAATTCTGAACTGGCTATAGCAACTTTTAGGAAAATAAAGGTTACAAAAAATTTTTCTGACAATTTGTTTGCTTTTGCATTTTCAAATTCGTGAAATGTAGAGATAATTTTTCTTTAGAATCTTTGTAATTCCCTGAAGCAGATACTTTAAAGCCAATTGCAAAATGCTGCTTTAGAAATAATCCATATAAACATGTTTCTCTATTTAATCATAAGGGAGATTTGGAGAATGGATGTTTTATTTTTTCAGTAGTTTTTGTTCTATAAAAATATTAAATTGCTGTTATGATTATTAAAGATACTTTTGCATAATACTTTATAATTTCCATGTACTTTTATAAACACTATTACATATAATCTTTGAATGAGTTCTGCAGGAAGATATTTTTATCCTGGTTTTGTAGGTAAAGAAACAATAAATGCACACATTCATAACATGCCACATAGTGCCAGCTTTGTACTGCCAGAAAATCGTTTTAAGAAATAGATTTGGTATGTAAAATAGCTAGAAAACACAACACAAATTTGGAACGAAGAAGTTATTTTGATTCCATATGATCTCTGTAAAATATGACCAAAAAAAAACCCAGGAGAATAAAATCATCTGATAATGTGCAATTCCTTTTTTAGTACATAATTAGATGAATCTTTTTTATGATTGCTTAGTTTTCATGTTATTAAAATACCATAATATGCCCCATAATTATAGCATAATAAATATTAAAATAACACTTTTAATTTTTAAGACAAATTATAATCACAATATTATAGCAGAAGAATGTTTTTCAGTTAAAAAGTGGTTTGGTTAAAATATGATTTTTTTCTTCTAAAAATCCCAAAATGGCCAAAATATACTTAAAAATATATTTGTTGTATATATTTTTATTTAAAAGTAATTTTCTCCCACTTGTTAAAGATTAAGCGGCATAAGTATTTGTTTTGGGGCAATTCACTGCCGACATTCAGAAACAGAACTGTGTTATTGGGCACAGGAAAATCTGATTAGTGTTTCTAAGAATTAGTATAGCACAGCAAGACAGGGAAGCACTCCAAAGTGCTAAAGGTTAAAAGCAATTTATAAAAACCAGGAAAAGGCCTTATTTGCTAAAAAAAAAAAAAGAAAGAAAGAAAAGGAAAGAAATTCATATTTCTTAATCATTAAAATTGTCTAAGTGATATTCTTGAATATTTTTCATAATGTTTTCATATTATTTTCATAAAAATACTTTGGTTGAGGGCAGCAGCAGAGGAGGAAGAATTAATATAAGAAAGAAAACGAAAAATTTTCCTATTTTACAAGATCCAAAATCCTATGAATATAGTTTTTATTGAAAAAAATTATTAAACTTTTACACAGTAACCCTAAGAAAAGTCTCCACATATGGTCCCAAAGGTTAAAAGAAAACCCAAAACTCCTCTGGGGAAACAATCATTTCATGAAAAGCAGTCTATTTGGAATTTCACTGAAGACACTCTGAGAATCAAATCGAGCTTAATTTCTGTCTTTGTGATAATGAAATATACATTTTGCATTCTAGAAGTTTAGAGGAGGTATTATATGTCCATGGTTTTCTTTAAACAACTCTTAACATCAAAATGGTCAAACTGTTGGGCTGATTCATGTTAGATAAAACAGATGGGATTCTCAGATCGTGCACCGTTCAGCCGTTTGATGGAATTCGCGCCACCCTGACCAGCGAGCCCAGATGGCGCTTAAATCTGTCACTCTTTAACGACCCTACTGTTTTTTAAAAATATTTTTATATTTGAGCTCATTCAGTTAATCTGAGAGATTAATCTTTTCCAAGATATGTCTGGGGAGGGCTTTACTGAGGGTTTCGCTTGGAGTAGCTGAGGGAGAGTAAGAAGAATGATGAGGCCTCTTGGACACAGGACCACTTGCTAGAAGGAACCTGGGGAAGAAGGGCTGGTGGTCCTTGGGCTTTGGGTTATTTTTGAGGCAACAAGGCTGAGAAGTGCACGTGAAGAGTGGTAGTGACAGGGGTTAAGGGAAGAGGGGATGGATGGGGAGGGCCTGGTGAGGGAAGGTGGAGGTGAACACTGACATCGCCCAGGCACGGTACAGCACTTACCAAGCTTAGATCTCAGTAAGGGGCCAAGTGCTGACTGTGAGCACACCTGAGTGGCTGTAGGCAGCCTGAACCTCACTGCATGGGGATGACTTGGTGGGTGTGCCCCTGGTGCAGAGCCCAAGATGGGCTCCAGTGTGATAAGCCTCTGGGGTGGCTCTGGAAAGAACCTGTTCTGCACCACAACTCTCACAAATCTCATGGGGTTTTTTTTCCCTGTAGGTTTTTTTCCCCTTCCTTAAGTTGTGATTTCAAGCCAGTCAGCCTGCTGAAATGCTTCAGTCATTTGGGGTGTAAGATCTTGGCCAGCCCCTCCCTCCTGAATCTCTAACCTTGGATACATTTGCAGAGTGGCTTGGAATTGCTTTCTGTTCCTGCTGGGGTAAGAAAGGGAAAAATGAATGGTTTTTCATTATGCACATATGGTATTTTTTTCCCGCATTTGAATCAGATGTAGCAGGTGTCAAAATATGGTACAGAATTTACAGTATTAATGTGAAAATTTCTACTGTCCCAAAAAGCCACCAGAGATGGACAAACCGACCTATGTTAACAAAAGTAAAAATGCTCTGCTGTCTTTAAAGATGTTCCTGGTGGTATCTGGGCTGCTCTGCGCTAGTTTTTCTGGGGATCATGTGATGCTGGCCATACTTGGGGGTCTTGTGGAAGGCAGCGGATGCCTCTCACCCTGCGTATAAGACGGGTCCAAATGTCTTGTGCCCACCTGAGTGTCTACACGCTGAAGATACATTAGAGGTCTGCTTTAGAGAGGTTTTCCTCCTAAATTAAGGATCTGTGACCTTCACATAGACCCAAAAGTGAACCGAGAAGCAAATTGTGTTGGGAGGTTCTTTTGGAAGATGTGGGGCTTTGGGGGTCTTGGGGACTGGGGGACTGTCAGAAGTCACTGCTCTAGTAGAACATGGTGGGAGCTTATAACAACTTCTCCACAGCAACGCCACATGTAACCATCCCTTGAGGATGGAGCCACGTATGCTGTAAACAGAGTGGAAGAACATCAAGCTCATAACTTGTCATTTTCATCGTAAATCTGCTGTAAGCGTGCAACAGTCATGTTTCCCCCTCCCCACCCACATACACATAGGGACATTATGGAAAGGACTGCAGTATAGTCCTACTTAAAGAATCTTGCCTTTTTTTTTTTTTTTTTTTTTAGAAAATAAACAATTGCTAGAAGAGTGGAGAGATCACCTGCATCTAACTCTGTGCAGGTTTAGGATTCTGTGTAATCAGTAAGATAGAGAGAAAGGGTGTCTACTGGCCTCAATTTCCTAGTAGTTTTGGGTGTTTACAGAGTACAATTGAACATTTTAAGGGAAGCAACTTGTGGTGCCTGCATTGAAAGTTATTTTGATGAAGTTACGGAATGCATTTGATATTATCTAAAAAACAAATTTCCTACTTTTTTTTTTTATTCAGTTAGATATTTCTAATGGTCAAAATAAACATTCTTTCTTAAATTTTACTAGTCAACTCATTTCACACTCACCTGATTCCCTCTAAAAACACAAATATTTCTAATATTCCAGTTGGCAATTGTTCTGTTTTAGAACAAAAGGATAGGTGGGAGGATTGATTGAGGTCAGGAGTTGGAGAACAGTCTGGGCAACATGGTGAAACCCTGTCTCTACATAAAATACAAAAAGCCATATGTGGTGGCAGGTGCCTGTAGTCCCAGCTACTTGGAAGGCTGAGGTGGGAGGATCGTTTGAGCCCAGGAGGCAGAGGTTGCAGTGATCCAAGATCATGCCACTGCACTCCAGCCTGGGCAACAGAGTGAGCCCTTGCCTTAAAAAAATTTTAAAAAATCTTTGATAGAACACTGATGGCTGGGCATAGTGGCTCACGCCTGTAATCCCAGCACTCGGAGGCCAAGGAGGGTGTATCACCTGAGGCCAGGAGTTCAAGACCAGCCTGACCAACATGGCGAAAACCCATCTCTACTAAAAATATAAAAATTAGCTGGGTGAGATGGCAGTTGCCCGTGAATCTCAGCTACTTAGGAGGCTGAGGCAAGATAATCACCTGAATCTGGGAGGTGGAGGTTGCAGTGAGCTGAGATTATGCCACTGCACTCCAGCCTGGGTGACAGAGTGAAATTCTATCTCAAAAAAAAAAAAAAAGAAAAGCGCCCATGGCAAAAAAATGAATGTGTTTTGGTAGATAGAAGAAAAATGAGAACTATCACTCGTCACTGCTGATGTCTAAATCCCCTCCCTGGGCATGA
>NW_012114252.1:10163861-10166225 GCF_000951035.1 Colobus angolensis palliatus
ATCTCGGCTCACTGCAACCTCCACCTCCCAGGTTCAAGCAATTCTCAGCCTCCCAAGTAGCTGGGACTACAGGCATGTGCCACCATGCCCCGCTAATTTTTTAGCATTTTTAGTAGAGATGGGATTTTACTATGTTGACCAGGATGCTCTCGATCTCTCAACCTCATGATCTGCCCGCCTCGGCCTCCTAAAGTGCTGGGATTACAGGTGTGAGCTGCCATGCCTGGCCAGGTCCTCAGCTTTGAATGGGGAGTAAGGCATTAGGGGCATGGAGACATGTGAAGAATTCTCACTTGTCCTTTCTTCCTTCCAGAGCCTTCTCTAGCCATTTGCAAAAATCCCACAAGCATGTTATGCAGTCATTTTTTTAAGAATTGGAGAGAGGGGAGAGGTGGGATGTGGGGGAGGGTGTCATAAGCCTTGAGAATGTTAGATATTCCAAAGAACCTTAGCTTTCCAAATAGGAAATGTAGAGTTGGGTGGTAGTTTCAAATCATTATTTCATTTTCTTTACCTCTGAAAAGATTTCTTAATTTACTGAGAGCCTACCTTCAATCGCATGGATATTGTAAATTTTCTTTTTCATTCCCCATGAAGATTGCTATTTTTAGCTTTTAAGTGCTGTTACTCACGACTGAGATACAAACAGTGTTCTGCACCCCACACAGCATATATATCCCATGATTAGTGACAGGGTTCCTAGAACTGCAAGACAAGTTTTGCTGTTGGGCTTACTCAATCTGTTAAGTTTCCTTATAGGCATATTTTTTCATTCTATTGTTTTAGCGAGGGGCCTGTTAGAAATTTCCATGTGTATAAATGATACTTTAAGAAGTGGCTACAGGCTGGGAGCCATGGCTTACACCTATAATCCCAGCACTTTGGAAGGCCAAGGCAGGCAGATCACTTGAAGTCAGGTGTTTGAGACCAGCCTGGCCAACATAGTGAAACCCCGTCTCTACTAAAGAATATATGAAAATTAGCCGGGTGTGGTGGCGTGCACCTGTAGTCCCAGCTACTCAAGAGGCTGAGGTATGAGAATTGCTTGAACCCAGGAGGCGGAGGTTGCAGTGAGCTGAGATCATGCCACTGCACTGCAGCCTGGGCGACAGAGCAAAACTCCATCTTAAAAAAAAAAAAGAGCGGGGCGCAGTGGTCCATGCCTATAGTCCCAGCTACTTGGGAGGCTGAGGTGTGAGGATCACCTGAGCCCAGGAGTTTGAGGCTATAGTGAGCTATGATTGCATCTATGAATAGTCACTGCAGTCCAGCCTGAGCAAAATAGCGAGACCCTGTCTCTAAAAAAACTAAAAATTAAATTTAAGAAGTTCTTCACCATCCAAGTTGCCTTACGTGGAATTTCCCACAGCAGTTTCCTGAGACAAAACTTGTTTATGTTGCCTGAAACAAAACTTACCCGCAGTTTCTCGACACATGCTCTAAAAACAGGCATCTACTGGCCTGTTTTAGGATTTAGGAATCTCTGCTCTGCCCTTCTTTCAACTATCCAGATGAAAACAAGAATGTGGTAACATTTCCTATTTGTGAACATTTCCTCTATTACTGACTTTTTTGAATTTTACAATTTGTTTTTGGCCAAAACAACAGCAACAACAAAAATACAATTTAATTGCAAAATTGACCCCCTGATCTTAGCTAGACTTTCCCTGGTCCTTTTCTACCATTCAGCTCGACCTTCCGCCCATGGAAGGTCTCTGCTCCTTGGGAATACTGGGCCATGAAACATGTCGGTATTTTCCATGGTCTTTACTTTATGCTTGCTCCTCTTCCATTCTTCAAACAGCAAGCCAGAGAATCAGATCATGTCACCTTCCTACATACCTTTCAAAATATCCCATTGAACTTGGAATACAATCCCTCCTCCTTACTGGGGCCACCGAAGCCCTGCATTGCTGGCTCCTGCTGACCTCTCCAGCAACATCTTATGGCACTCTCTCCCTCGTCCTCTGCCCTGTGACACACTGGTCTCCTTTCAGTGCCTGCAGTATGCAGCGAGCTAGTTCCTGCCTCAGGATTGTTGCACTAGCTGGTTCTGCTGCTGGATTCTTTCTGTAGCTGGCTCCTTCTCCTCTTGAGGCCCTAAAGCCTTCCCTACCATCCTATTAGAGGACTCTCATCCTCAGCCCCCTGCCATGATTCTCTCTCACAGCATCCTGTTTCTTTCCTTAATGGCATTTATCACAGTCTGTCCATTTCTGTGTTTTGTTTTCTCGTATAATGTTTGTCTTCCCTACTGCAGGCCAAAGAGTTTGAACTGAGCAGGGAGTTGCTACTGAAGTGTTTGATCAGGGGAGGGTATGATTGCACTTTAAGGAGATTGATCTATAGCCGTGGACAAAATAT
>NW_012114252.1:10166743-10167235 GCF_000951035.1 Colobus angolensis palliatus
GGTGACAGAGTGAAATTCTATCTCAAAAAAAAAAAAAAAAAAAAAAGAAAAGAAAAGAAAAAAAAGTACTGCAAAAGTCCTCCTAGTAGGTGACAGGGACTCAAACTGGTAGGTTAGAAGGGATGTGTGAGAGACTACCCTCGTGCCTGGACTCACATCCCCGACTTGGGCACCTCCCTCCCAAGCACACAGTCCCCTTCTCACATCCTCGCGCTCACTCCACCCTTCACCATCTCCTTTAGGGTGTCACCTCTGAGGCAGGCACTACAGGCCTCCTGAGTGATTCTTGAGTGATGGGTATGTCTCACGTCTTTTTGACGATGATACAGTTCCTTTATACAGAGTTGTATTGTTATTAGCTGTCATCCCTCTTGTTAGGGCCCTTCTCAAGGAAGAATAAATACATTGTAGGTGACTCCTGGTATCTTTTTCTTTGGGAATTTCTTTTCCTTCCTTCCTTCCTTCCTTCCTTCCTTCCTTCCTTCCTTCCTT
>NW_012114252.1:10168489-10171734 GCF_000951035.1 Colobus angolensis palliatus
TAATCCCAGCTACTCGGAAGGCTGAGGCAGGAGAATCACTTGAACCCGGGAGGCAGAGCTTGCAGTGAGCCGAGATCGCACCACTGCACTCCAGCTTGGGCAACAGAGCGAGACTCTGTCTCAAAAAAAAAAAAAAACAAAAAACAAAAAACAACTAAAGAAAACAAATGGTGCAACAGGGGCAAAGGAAATGAGGGGAGGCAAGATGCTATTTTAAATAGGGAGTAAAGATAAGCCCCACTGAGAAGGTAATATCAGAGCAGAAGTTTGAAGGAGAGGAAGGACTTAGCCTTGAATACTTTTGAGGAAGAATGGTCTAGGCAGAGCAGCCCTATGTGTCCTAAATGGTTAGCAAGGAGGGCTGTGGGTTAGTGTGGAGTGACGGGTCCACAGCAGTGGAGGTGAGACCAGAGGGGGAACCAGAGGCCAGATCGCTGCTGGAAGGATGTTGGCTTTACTCCAGGTGGAATGGGGAGCCATTGCAGAGTTTTTAAACAGACCCCTCCAGAAGTTGTGTTAAGAATACCATGTAGGAGACGAGGGTTGAAGTGGGGAGACCCATCAGGAGATAGTTGCTGTGAGCCAGGTGAGAGCTGATGGTGTCTCAAACTGAGTGAGATGTACCTGGGATATGTTTTGAAGCAGAATCAATGAGAGTTCCTGGTGGGTTGAGTGTTTCTCAGTTGGAAATAAAAGAGGAATCAAGGATGACTGTCAAGGTTTTTGGTTTGTGTGACTGGAGGGAAAGAGTGGCTTTCAAGATGGGTTTGGCAGTAAATGGAGCATGCTTTTGTTGGGGATGGGGTGGAGGTCAAGAGTTCAGCTTTGGACATGTTGAATTTAAGATAGCTACTAGAAATCTTTTTCTGTTTTGTTTTTGAGATGGAGTCTTGCTCTGTCACCTAGGCCGGAGGGCAATGGTGTGATCTTGGCTCACTGCAATCTCCGCCTTGCAGGTTAAAGCGATTCTCCTGCCTCAGTCTCCTGAGTAGCTGGGATTACAGGCATATGCCACCGTGCTCGGCTATTTTTTTGTATTTTTAGTAGAGACGGTTTCACCATGTTAGCCAGGTTGGTCACGAACTCCTGACCTCGTGATCCGCCCATCTTGGCCTCCCAAAGTGCTGGGATTACAGGCATGAGCCACTGTGCCCAGCTGATAGCTACTAAAATTCTAAGTGGAGGTATGAAGTAGGCAGTTTGGGGGAGAGAGGCTGGGTCTGGAGATGTACATGTGGAGCTGTTGGCAGATAAATGGTATTTAAAATCTGGGTGGGGTCACCTAGGAATGGACCCAGAGTTGACTGAGCAGTCACACCCCATTTCCCCACGAAGACCTCAGCCCAAGGCAACCACTAGTCTATCTTCTGTCTTAATGTTGGACACTCCAACATTAAGGGATGCGTAAGAAGAAGTGGAGGGGGAACCCAGCAAAGGAGATGGGGAAGTCACCAGCAGTAAGATAGGATGACTACCAAGGAGTGTGTGTCCTGGGAACCAAGTGAAAACAGTACAGCAAGTTGGGAGGGGGTGATGGCACCAGATGCTGCTGACACTGGATCAGATAATTAGGAAACCAAGAATTGGCTATTGAAAGCTGGATGCAGGGGCGCTTGTCTACAATTCCAGCCATCAGGAGACAGATGCAAGGATGGCATGAGCCCAGGAGTTCGAGGCTGCAGAGCACAATGATTGCTCCTGTGAATAGCTGCTGCACTCCAGTCTGGGCAACATAGCCAGACCAGACTCTGTCTCTTGAAAAAATAAAAATTGGCTATTGGATTTAGCCACGTGGGGGTCATGGGTGACCTTGACAAGAGCAGATTTGGTAGAAGCATGGAATGGATTTGTCCTAATATTCCTCCTCTTCAGAGGCAGACAATATTTAAATAAAACCGTATTTGGAGCACTCATCAGGCTTTAATATTGACGCTGCATCTTCTGCTGTCATATACATAAAGGGGATCAGGACCACTGCATTACAGACGTGACTGTTTCTGCCTTATATATGTACACCCTATATGTGTATATACTTTATGTGTCTATATCAGCTTCTTTGAGATGTAATTTACATCTCATACAGTTCACCTATTTAAAGTATACAGTTCAGTGAATTTAATGGTTTTTAGTCTATTCAGTGTTGTGCAACCATCACCATGATTAATTTTATTTCTATCACTGTTTCTTCAGCCCCAAAAGAAACCCTGTTCCCATTAGCAGTCACTCTTCCTTTTCCCCCAAAACCCTCAGTCCTAGGCAACCACTAGTCTACTTTCTGTCTCTCTATATTTGCCGATTCTGGACACTTCATATACATGAAATCATACAATATGTGGTCTTTTTGTGACTGGCTTCTTTCACTTAGTGTAATGTTTTCTGTTTTTTTTTTTTTTTTTTTTTGTGAGACAGAGTCTCGCTCTGCTGCCCAGGCTGGAGTGCTGTGGCCGGATCTCAGCTCACTGCAAGCTCCGCCTCCCGGGTTCACGCCATTCTCCTGCCTCAGCCTCCCGAGTAGCTGGGACTATAGGCACCCGCCACCTCGCCCGGCTAGTTTTTTGTATTTTTTAGTAGAGACGGGGTTTCACCGGGTTAGCCAGGATGGTCTCGATCTCCTGACCTTGTGATCCGCCCGTCTCGGCCTCCCAAAGTGCTGGGATTACAGGCTTGAGCCACCGCGCCCGGCCTAGTGTAATGTTTTCAAGCTTCATCCAAGTTGTAGCATGTGGCAGTACTTCATTCCTTTTTAGGGCCAAATAATATTCCACTGTATGTACTAATATATACCATATTTTATTTACTCATTGATTAGTTGTTGGAAATTTAGGTTATTTCTACTTTTTAGCTATTAGGAATAATGCTGCTATGAACATTTCTGTACACATTGTTGTATGGGCATATTTCTTCTGGGGTTATACTTAGGAATGGAATTAGAGTGCAATAGCACGATCTCAGCTCACTGCAACCTCCACCTCCCGGGTTCAAGTGATTCTCATGCCCCAGCCCCCCAAGTAGCTGGGATCACAGGCACTGTGCCTCCACACCTGGCTAATTTTTTTGTATTTTTAGTAGAGATGGAGTTTCATTATGTTGGCCATGCTAGTCTCGAACTCCTACCCTGAGGTGATCTGCCCACCTTGGCCTCCCATGGTGCTGGGATTACAGGCGTGAGCCACCACCCCTGGCCACTGACTGACTTCCTTCTTTCCTTCCTTCCTTCCTTCCTTCCTTCCTTCCTTCCTTCCTTC
>NW_012114252.1:10172008-10201159 GCF_000951035.1 Colobus angolensis palliatus
CCTGCTTTTTTTTTTTTTTTTTTTTTTTTTGAGATGAAGTTTTGCTCTTGTTGCCCAGGCTGGAGTACAATGGCACAATCTTGACTTATCGCAACCTCCACCTCCCGGGTTCAAGCGATTCTCCTGCCTCAGCTTCCCGAGTAGCTGGGATTACAGGCATGCCCCACCACGCCCAGCTAATTTTGTATTTTTAGTAGAGACTGGTTTTTCTCTGTTGGTTAGGCTGGTCTCGAACTTCTGACCTTGGGTTATCCACCTGCCTGCAAGAGTGCTGGGATTACAGGCATGAGCCACCGCTCCCAGCCCTTCATTCTTAATAATATTCCCAAATGTTGTATAGATAAATACTGCCACAATTCAGAACTAGAGGTTAAAAAGCAAAACAAAACAAAACAAAACAAAAACAGACAAAAGTTGAAAAGTAGAGTTGAGAGCACAAATTGTCCCCTTTTCTTTCCTTGGTCCTTAGGTTCTTAGACCTGTGTCAGCCATAATTACTGTTGAATGTGAGTCCTGTGTATATGGTCATTTTTATTTTTTCTGTTCCTGGAGGTAGTGCAATAAGTCACCTCAAAAAGGGCAGAGAATGAGGGAGAGAATCTACCTGCATTGGCTTATTGAAAAGATTGGATTATTTCAGAATCCAGATCATTGTTTACTTTTAGCTGCATAAAAGCATCCAAGTAGATTTTCTTGTAGCCTCTCCAAGATAAAGATGCCAGAAACGGCAGCCAAATGCATTGACTTTGAGATTAAAAAAAAAAAAAAAAAAAAAGCTTGTAATTCTTGTAATTGCCTATCACTCCTTGGATTTACTTCTGGGGAGCACCAATTAAAAATCTCAAAACACGTGGCTTTTTCAGTAAAATGATATTAATATAGAGGAAGAGTTTTTATTAAATATGAGTGCACGTGTGTCTGTGTCTGTGTGTGTTTTAAACGTTTCCATAATGAGTTCCCAAGTGCTTTTTTGGCAGTGGTTATTAAAGCTTGTGTGTTTGCGATTTATTTGGCAAAATGCCTTTAGTGAAGAAAGGATATAGTGTTCCCTTGGTTCTTTGCCCAAAGTAATTTTGGAGAAGTCTGTGACTGTATTTAGTTCATGTCATTCATTGGAGACAAGTCATTGTAATTACATTTGATCACAATCAGTTTACAGTTGTTTTATCATGTTTTCATGCTAAATGTCTACTCAGACATCATAGCAAAATTTAATGGCTACTGTTTTATTTGTACATAAAAAGATTTATAGCCCTTTTTTGCAGTACACATCGGGTTTCAATCATCACTGCTACAGAGTGAGAGGAAAGCTATGGATAAAGAACTATCAGAAATCCTTGACTACATAAAATTTTATTTCGGGTCACCTTACCATAAAAGATATTGAATGTATTTTGTGGCTTTTCCTCCTGACATGCTGCTAACCATTGTAGAAGAGTTGCAATATTTGGAGGAAACCATATGAAATGTGGAACTTAATTCACTTAAGATGGTTTACATTGCACGTGTTTTCCACTGGAAATGGCCATGCCAGCATTATGAATGGCCCCTGGGTGATGCAGAGTAAAAGGCAACGGCGTTATCAATATTGTTGAGATTTAAAAGCAAGTTGTCTTCTTAACCATACGGCTGAACATTTTGTCATTGTTGTTTCAGAAGGTCTGCTCTAACATCTGCACTATGGCAGAGTTGTGTTACAGGGTGTTATTTACAGCTACCAAATGCTGGAGGCTCTCATGTATCAGACAGTCCCTGATTTGCTAATTGTGGAAGCCTTGATTCACCAGTGAATTTGGGTAAATTCACTAGTTATCTCCTAAGTGTCACTTCTCACCATGCCTTATTTTTCCCAAAAGGTTGATTCCAAGCTCTGCTGAAATCTGCTCTTGGTCTATATGTTTGAGTCTACATTGTTGAAGAAGCTCCCTTTAGAAAAGTGTAATTAATGGGAAACTTTGACATCCAGCTGAGAAAATTAGTTTGCATCAAAAAAGGCAAGATAGAGGATTAAAGAAATTTTAGTCCTAATCTAATTAACACCAATTAAAAGATGCAGATGAATTTACACCAACAAATTGTTAATTATGCACCAATTTGCCTTTTTTCTGCAACCAAACTGAAATCAGGAAAGTATTATTATCTTTTTTGTTTGAGGAGGCTTACATTGTGGGTTTGTTACAATCATCTTTTATATAATTAAAGAAAAGGTAGGCAGAAAGAGCATGAAATATTTCAGTCTCCTGATATTTTAATTTAGGTTTACTCTTTAAAAATGGAAAGTACAGGGGAAAAAAAAAAAAAGCAAACAAAAGAATTCCAGAAAGTACAGGATAATTCTGTTAGCATTTATTCACTGACTAGATATTTATTGAGGACCTAGTATGTGCTGGACACTTATGCAACCATTGTTTTTCTCACTCAAAATATTTTAACTTGTTTGTATTTCTAATATATTGCTCATTAGAAAAATTGTATAGGCCGGGCGCGGCGGCTCACGCCTGTAAACTCAGCACTTTGGGAGGCCGAGGCGGGCGGATCACGTCAGGAGATGAGACCATCCTGGCTAACACGGTGAAACCCCGTCTCTACTAAAAATACAAAAAATTAGCCGGGCGAGGTGGCGGGCACCTGTAGTCCCAGCTACTCGGGAGGCTGAGGCGGGAGAATGGCGTGAACCTGGGAGACGGAGCTTGCAGTGAGCTGAGATCTGGCCACTGCACTCCAGCATGGGAGGCAGAGTGGGACTCCGACTCAAAAAAAAAAAAAAGAAAGAAAAAAAAATTGTATAAGCTAATTGTACCAAAATTGTATAAGCTAATTAAATTATGCCCTAGATACATGTTTAAAAAGGAGAATCGAACTTTTGGGCCTCAAGAAATGCTCTTAATGTCCCAGAACTTCTCTTTAACGTGACCTTTTAGGGTATTCAGCGTCCATCTTCCTCACTTGGGGAATCTGTGTTTCTGTTTCCCAGTGTAACTCAGATCTCCACTGTGCTGGGACTTTCTTTTTCCTTGTGAATCACCCTTACAGCTCCTCAGATGGTGATCTGAGTAATTATGTAGGGGGTGGTGAAGCACAGACCTGTTATATCTGCAAATGACACATCTGTCCAAATGTCATGTAATGAGTAACCACAATCCACTTTATATAAGCCATATTTCTTCCCTTTCCAAAATGGGAAGGAGAGGGTGGGAGGGAAATGTCTGGTAGAAATGGGAAGAAAAGCATTTCTATGGATTCCTCTAGCCATTAATTACATAGAAAATACCACAGCTGCCCTCAGATTTCCAGGTGCACGTTATTAAACATCATTCAAAGAAAACGTTTGGCCAACTAGGTCCTGATGTGAGAAACAGCATCCTAAAGAGCCATGTATGTTACTGTCTAATGCATGTGCTTAGGCATTAAATAATATTAAATGACCATGTTATCTTCTTGGGGCAATAGTTAATATAAACATTTAGGATACTCAGTTTGTACTTTTCAGTATTTGTGCTGGAAGCTTTTGCATTCACAACTTTGAAAACTGGCTAGTGTTTTCATGGGAAGTGTCAGTTTAAAGTTGGCCTACTAATTAATGGGGGGATTTCAATATGGCAGTGCCTATGACAGCAAATGAAAAGCATTCTTTATAAACATCGTCTTCCTTCACAGATTCACAGGATAATATCTGACACCCATTTTTAATTTCTGGAGCACCATTTGTACTTCTCTGTGGTCCTGCCTGCAGGTCTTCAATGATACAGTCCACCCTTCCATGAAAACTTACTCCAGTTTTCCTAGATTCTACTTTCATTGTTTTGTGAATCAAGTTAGAAGGTGCATAACTTAGCCTGACAAAGCGACATTCATAAGGTTAGGATAGCAGAGTTGCCTAACTAATCTTCCTGTTGCAATGAAATAAAAGAATGATATCTGAGTTGACCAACCTTATAAAAGGTAATTTTACATGAGGCCTCCAAAAATAATGGACTAGGACTGGTCAGAGAAGAAAACAAACCTCTCATCCTCAATCCAAAACCCAGAGTTTGTCATCACCATTCGAAAAGCTTGTTTGTTTTATACCTGAGACCTTGAGTTATCCAGTGTGCTTCCATCACAGAATGGCCCACCAGGGTAGAAGGATTCTGAGTGTGTTCCCTGGTGCTGTTGCCTAATGTGCCTATGGAATACTTGTACTCCATATTTAGCCCTCTTTCTGTGCGGTAGCAAAGACGTGGATGGCGGCTGAAACTAAGGGCCCAGTCTTTGGCCTTAGGACAGACCACTGGGTTTCTCCCACTGCCTGAAACCTTAGTAGCATTAGCATCAGACATGGACCCAATAAACAAACTGCCTAGTTGATAAGCGCCACATTTTTCATGATGTTTTACTGTGGCCTATCCACACACTCTTTCCTATCCCACAAAAGGAAGAAAAACATAATTTGAGTTGTCCTATAAATTGAAATTTTTCCTTTGTGATTATTTTGGACCAGCACCATAATATCAGATGATTATGGGTGGAGTCTTTAGTCTATGAACAAGTCCTTAAAAGGAAGTAGTGCTGTAACTTACTGCATCTAAAGAAGCATCATCACTGACTGTAATGAGTGATTCTGGATTGGATCTTGAGCCAGAAAAAAAAAATGGAGATAAAACACATTATTGGAATAATTTGTGATATTTAAACAAGGCCTGTAGAATAGATACTAGTATCATACCCATGTTACATTTTCTGATTTGGATAATTGCAATACAGTTGTGTAGGAGAGTGTCCTTGGTTTGGGGAACCATTTAAGAGTATAGGGGCACAATGAATATAACTTACAGATGGTTCAAGGAAAAAAATACAGGTGCATAATATATAAAAATAAATATATATCTGTATATATTATGCATATCTACCTATCTATATCTGTATCTATGCATATGGAGAGAGAGAGACCAAGATAGAGCAGTAATGATAAAGAAATGTGGCAGAATGTTAACAGTGCTAACAGTTGGTGAGACTGGGTAAGGGGAATTCAGGAATTAGTTATTAGCTATCCCTGCTTTTTTTTTTTTTTTTTTTTTTTTGGAGATGTAGTCTCCCACTGTTGCCCAGGCTGGAGTTCAGTGGCACAATCTCAGCTCATTGCAATCTCCGCCTTCTGGGTTCAAGCAATTCTCCTGCCTCAGCCTCTGGAGTAGCTGGGATTACAGGCATGTGCCACAACACCTGGCTACTTTTTGTATTTTTAGTAGAGACGGGCTTTTACCAGTTGGCCAGGCTGGTCTTAAATTCCTGACCTCAAGTAATCCACCTGTCTTGGCCCCACAAAGTGCTGGGATTACAGGCGTGAGCCACTACTCCCTGCCTCCTTGCATCTTTTCTGTCAGTTTCAGATTACAATCATTCGTCACTTAACAATGAGAATACGTCTTGAGAAATGTATTCTTAGGCAATTTTATCATTGTGCTACCATCACAGAATGTATTTCCACAAACCTAGATGTTACAACCTACTGCATACCTAGGCTGTATGGTATGGCTTATTGCCCCTTGGACATAAACCTGCACAACATGTAGCTACTGAATACTGTAGGCAATTGTAACACAGTGGTAAGAATTTCTTTCTTTTTTCTTTTTTTTTGAGACAGAGTCTCGCTCTGTCGCCCAGGCTGGAGTGCCGTGGTGCAATCTTGGCTCACTGTATCCTCCACCTCCTGGGTTCAAGTGATTCTCCTGCCTCAACCTCCTGAGTAGTTGGGACTACAGGAACCCGCCACCACGCCTGGCTAATGTTTGTACTTTTAGTAGAGATAGGGTTTCACCATATTGGCCAGGCTGGTCTCGAACTCCTGACCTTGTGATCCGCCCACCTTGGCCTCCCACAGTGCTGGGATAACAGCCAATGGTAAGGATTTCCATATCTAAACATATATAAACAGAAAAAGGGTACAGTAAAAATACTGCATAAAAGATTTAAAATGGAACATCTGCAGAAGGCTCTTACCATGAATGGAGCTTGCAGGACCTCAAGTTGTTCTGGGTGAGTCAGTGAGTGAGCGGTGAGAGAATGTGAAGGCCTAGGACGTTACTGTCACTACTGTAGACTTTGTAAACACTATATACTTAGGCTATACTACATTTATAAAAAAAAAAAAAAGATTTCTTCCTTCAGTAGTAAATTAACCTTAACTTACTCTAACTTTTTTTTTTTCTTTTGAGACGGAGTCTCACTCTGTCACCCAGGCTGGAGTACAGTGTTGCGATCTCGCCTCACTGCAATCTCAGCCTCCCGAGTTCAAGCGATTCTCCTGCCTCAGCCTCCTGAGTAGCCAGGACTACAGACACCTGCCACCACACCTGGCTAATTTTTGTATTTTTAGTAGAGACGGGGGTTTCGCCATGTTGGCCAGGCTGGTCTCGAACTCCTGACCTCAGGTGATTCACCTGCCTCACCCTCCCAAAGTGCTGGGATTAGAGGTGTGAGCCACCACACCTGGCCCAACTTTTTACTTTATAAACTATATATATAGTTTCATCATGTTGGCCAGGCTGGTCTTGAAATCCTGACCTCATGATCTGCCCACCTCGGCCTCCCAAAGTGCTAGGATTACAGGCTTGGGCCATCGCGTCTGGCCTATAAATTTTATATATATCTTTAACTGTGACTCTTTTGTAATAACAGTAAGCTTAAAACAGAAACACATTGTACAAAAATATTTCCTTTATCTCTTATTCTATACGCGTTTTTGTATTTTTAAATTTTATTTTTTATACTTTTTGAACTTTTTGTTAAAAACAAAAACACAAACACATACATTAACCTAGGCCTACACAGGGTCAGGATCATCAATATTACTGTCTTCCACCTCTGCAGCTTGTCCCAGTGGAAGGTCTTTAGGGGCAATTACACGCACAGAGCTGTCATCTCCTATGATAACAATGCCTTCTTCTGGAATGCCTCCCCAAGGACCCACCTGAGGCTATTTTACAGTTAACTTTTTTTTAATAAGGAGGCATATAGTCTAAAATAAAGATAAAATGTAAAGCGTAATACATATATAAACCAGTAACATTTATTATTATCAACTATCATGTACTGTATGTGATTGTATGTGCTATATATATATTTATATATTATATATGCACATATATTTGTATGTAAATATGTGTGTGTGTGTGTGTATATATATATATTTTTTTGAGGTAGAGTCTTGCTGTGTCACCCAGGCTGGAGTGCAGTGGCGTGATCTCGGCTCACAGCAAGCTCCGCCTCCCAGGTTCACACCATTCTCCTGCCTCAGCCTCCCAAGTAGCTGGGACTACAGGCGCAGGTCACCATGCCCAGCTAATTTTTTTTTTTTTGTATTTTTAGTGGAGACAAGGTTTCACCATGTTGACCAGGCTGGTCTTGAACTCCTGACCTTATGCTCTGCCCGCATCAGCCTCCCAAAGTGCTGGAATTACAGACGCGAGCCACCAATCCCAGCATGATTTTGTTTTGTTTTATTTTGAGACAGAGTCTCTTTCTGTTGCCTAGGCTGGAGGGCAGTGGTGCGATCTGCAACCTCTCTCTCCCAAGTTCGAGCAATTCTCGTGCCTCAGCCTCCCAAATAGCTGGGATTACAGGTGCATGCCACCACATCCAGCTTATTTTTGTATTTTTAGCCACCGTGCCCAGCCCAGTATAATCTTATGGGAGCACTGTGGTATATTTGGTCTGTTGTTGACCTCAAAGTTATGTGGCACATGACTGTATCTAAAAACAAAACACACCAAAAATTAAAATAGAAAAGCTGGATTCCCAGCAAATGAATGAACCTTCTGACTCATGATTCTGGAAGGAAGGCAGGTTCTACTAAGACAAGGTTCTTAGGCTACTACCACTTCCTCACCCACAGAGGATCAGCCTTCTTAACCCAGCCAGTCACAAGGGATTCTGAGGATGAACATTCACCAGGGCAGGTTGGTTATGTTCAACAGCTTCATGTATTTCTGCAAAATCTACCAGTCTGATGATGTAGTAATGATTCCCCTGTGAAATAATAAATAACAAGATAAAATGTCCCAGGCCCATTTATTTCCCACTCCTACCACCCCCGAAGACTGAACCATAGGTTGAAGTGAACACTTGAACCAAAGGTCACTGTATTGTATGTTCCTGTTCAGACAGGACTTCACAAAGACCTTCTTTTATAAAGAAAGCAACCAGCCAATAAAACCGCATTAGAGTACATTATATATGTGACCAATCATTTTATAAAATCTGATGTAAGCCTTCAGGCATAATTGGAGTTCTTAGCAAAATACTTTGGGTTTTAATATTTCTATGACCCTCTAAGGGGGGCTTAGCAATTACTCTTAAATTTTCAAAGTGATGCATGGAGTTTTAGCTGTGTGACTTCCATTAAAGTCCGTAGGAGTCTTGTTGCTAAAACATCACACAACTCACGAAAATGTGGTCCTTCTTGTGAAATTGTTAGAAGTGATGGGTATGGAAGTATAGCACAGCATTTCTGGTACATTTACAAGCTTTCCGTACTTGTTTCAAACTTTACACTTCTATGAAAACTCGACAGTTCTACAAAAATTGAAGGAGGGGAAAAGCCTATTATGTGTATTCCAAAAGTGAAGGGTGGAAAAAAATACAGTAGAACTAATAAAAAATTAAAATAATTTTTCAAGAAAAGACAATGTTTAAACATATTTATCATCTTTATTTCAGAAGTAATATATCCGCTCCCAGATTTTTAAAGTAAGCTTAAAATCTAACTTAAAAAAAACGAACTTGAATGACAAAGTTTCACTATAATCACATACAATGATTTTGGGTTTCAGCAACCTCCTCTACTGAAACCGATATAATTTAAGCATCATCTGAGAAAAACTTCACTCCTTTAGATGGTGGTGGTGTGAGGGGTTTATTCCCAGTGGATAAGAGGATGGCCTTAAGGTTTGCTGACTCCTTCTCTGTCAAGAACCTCTTAGAGGCCAGGCGCGGTGGCTCACGCCTGTAATCCTAGCACTTTGGGAGGCCGAGGTGGGCGGATCACTTGAGGTCAGGAGTTCGAGACCAGCCTGGCCAACAGGGTGAAACCCCACTTCTACTAAAAATACAAAAATTAGCTGGGTTTGTTGGTGTGCGCCTGTAATCCCTGTTACTTGGGTAGCTGAGGAACGAGAATCGCTTGAACCCAGGAGGCAGAGGTTGCAGTGAGCGGAGATAGAGCCATTGCACTCCAGCCTGGGTGACAGAACAAGACCCTGTTTCAAAAAAAGAAAAAGAATCTCATAGATATTTTTCTCCTGCATCCCTGTGATAAGAGTGCTGTGATTCCTGCTATACAGTCAAACAGATTCAGAGCCCACCTTTGACTCCAGGACCAAATTTCCCCCTTTATTCTGTTTTGTGCTATGCTGGAGAAGACAGTGTGGCAGTTCTCAGGAATTTGTGTGGAGCTGTTTCAGGGACACTCTGAGCTAAGAAAAGGGTGAAAGCCCTGGGAGGAGACCTTCTTTCAATCCAGGCTACATGCTCTGAGTTCTTCCAGAGCATATATAGCTGCTCCATTCCAAACTGTGCTCCCAGATTACATAGGCCTGACTCACAGGAGCCGGCAGCTCCTAGTGCTCAACTCACGGGCTCAGCCAGTATCAGCACCGCCTCCCCTCTGAGCATCTGGTGGCCTTGCTGGTAACACAGTGACGCAGCTATTTCCTCCTAGAGGAGAAACATCTTTGGAGTTCTGTTTCCATAGTCCTTTGGAGGACACTCTAGGCCAGGAGCTGGCCTCAGACATAGAAGTATTTGTTTCAACAGAGAGACAGAGAGAGAGAGAGAGAGAGACAGAGAGAGAGAGAGAGAGACTCTGTGACTGCTTTTTGAGTTAATTGTTGTTGGCTCAGTTTCAGTGGTGCAATGTTTTGCTGTAGATTCATTTACTAAGCAGTACTAAAGTGTCATTTATATGCATTACTGAATCTTGGGATGCTTACAGAAGCATTACTTTCTCCTGAAATCTCCACTTCTGTCTGGATAGTGGATTTTAGGATAGGTTTTTAAAATGGAAAGCTTGACAACAATCACATTTTCAACATAGCATTGAACGAATAGCATCAGTTGGGGATGAGCTATGCCACCAGTTTAAAGTGTCCCAGCTGGGGTCAGGATTAGGAACTGTCTAAATAGGGAATTTCGGAAGGTCAGGGGAGGATATCAAGGCAAATGGGAGGAAATAAGCCATTGTTCCTTTAGAAAGCTTAGTAACCTCGATAATGAGAGGCTATGAAATAGTTCTTTTTATAACTGTAACTTCTTAACTTCCCAGCCCTAATAGCTCCAAGGGTCACTTGCAGAGAGCCCTGGGGCCACACCTGCCTTGCATAGATTAGGGCCCGCTGCAGCTGTCTTCATTTGCAAGACTAAGGTATAGCTCCAAGAGGCTGTGGGTCTCAGCATGGAGCACTCCTTCCTCCTCAATCTCAATAGGCTGGTGTTGCGGATTAAGATGGCCTTTGCAAGCCAGGCTCAGAAATTGCAAGATGAGGCAGGTAACGATTTCCTGGGTTTTATGTATCAGACCTTATGAGGTATGAAGCGGGAAACCTTTTATATGCCTGCCTTGAATTAGCCATACCTTTTACAGTCAACTCTGCTGAAGAGCAGCTGCCTGAACTATCTAGCATACCCATGGGCCAGGCATGCCTTTGGCACACACACAGGTTTGTAAAGAGCTTGTGAATCTATAGGATGATCTCTTGGTGAGGACAGAAGGGACCCATAGCTAGTCAGCATCGGACTGAGGGCTGGATCCGCTTTTTCCTGTAATGTGCGTTTCTTTCACAGAAAATACAATTAGGATAATTCTTGTGTGTTCTCTACAGGAAGGAAGTAGTATACTGCTTGTGAATGGTAGGCTAAATGAGGGAACCATTAAAGGGTTTTTAATAGACTTTTGAACCAAAAGACATAAGGGACTATACTTACGTTGCCTTAATTGAGAAATGTTTTGCAGTGTGAGAAGACTTAATCAAATCTTCATTACATACCTGGTCAGGGACCAGGCTGAATGTTTCTTTAAGCAGTTGGATAAAATGCACATTGAAGACTTGTTAGTTATGTGAGAATATGTCTGACATGCTTATCATCTCTCCTACGGGTGCCTGAGTATCAGATACTTGGTTTACTGTGTTGGGTTGAATGCTTCTGTTCTAATTTCTAATGAACTTTACCACCAGACTACTTGATCATGACTAAGCCCAGGAACAATGCAAATGGAATTGCCCCCTGATGGGGAGGAATGGGCCCAGATGGCCCTTAAAAGGTGATAATTAGGAAATATAGCATATCTGAGTAGCTAGAAAGAGAGAAACTTGTTAAAGACAGTCAATCTGTTTGAAGCAATGGCCTTTCCCTTAATTATATGCATTTTCATTTAGAGTTGCTTTAAAGTAAAATTTTCCCAGGAAAAATTTTTATTAGTAGTGAAAACCTAGAAACCACACACATTTTTTGCTACTCTGTTTCAGATTATTGAGAATTCCTTCCTTCATTTTTTTTGGTTTCCAGATCTGTGTAACAGACTTGCTGTGTGTGTTTTAGGGGGCCATTTTAGGTTATTTTAGCTCTTATGCTAAAACAGTGGGGGAGTGATTAAATGTGAGAAAAATATTAGTATATATTTGTAAACTGAGCTTTTAAAATTAAAATAGTTGCAGGATATTACAGTCTGTGATTTCATATACTTTGTAAGATTGCCTTAAATGTATTGCCTTCTTGGCCAGCGTAATGCCAGATTTTTCTCCAATATGTCATTAAAATAATTTTACATATAACAAGTTGAACTTTTTACAGATTTATATTTTAATCTGAATTAGCATATTTACTAATTATATTACTTATTTGGCTTTTCTTTAGTCCAACTCTTTTTGTTTTAGTGTACAAACTTGGCATTACTCTTTAAGAATAGCAAGTGAGGCCGGGCGCGGTGGCTCAAGCCTGTAATCCCAGCACTTTGGGAGGCCGAGACGGGCGGATCACAAGGTCAGGAGATCGAGACCATCCTGGCTAACACGGTGAAACCCCATCTCTACTAAAAATACAAAAAAACTAGCCGGGCGAGGTGGCCGGCGCCTGTGGTCCCAGCTACTCGGGAGGCTGAGGCAGGAGAATGGCGTGAACCCGGGAGGCGGAGGTTGCAGTGAGCTGAGATCCAACCACTGCACTCCAGCCTGGGCGACAGAGCAAGACTCCGTCTCAAAAACAAACAAACAAACAAACAAACAAAAAAAGAATAGCAAGTGAACTGGAAATGAGAAGGTGGTGACATGAAGAAAGAGAGAAGAAATACGTTCCTTACATCTCTTCCAGCTCCTGCATGTAACGGAGGATCTGACAGTGGCCATTCCTGGGAATTAAAGCCAGTGCAAAAGCTGAAGTGGCCAAAAGACAACTTCTTCCTTATTTGTGAAGTCAGAAAGTAAAATTACATTGAAGGAAGTGCTAAGCTACATTATTCTGAATATTTTGGCAGTCATATCATATTTGGGCAGATGAGTTCCTTTCCTGAAATTACTCAGCACCATCATTCATCCTGACAAAAGTCAGTGGTACAGATGCACCTTTGGGACTGAGGCCAAGGTGAAACTTGCATTTTCCAGGTCTGCCCCCTCAGGTTTGGAAGGACTTTCCATAAAATTGTCCTCACACCCCAAGCATCACCCTTCCTGTCCTTAGTAAGTACACTCTGACTGGAATCTGGGGTCCCAGTACCTTCATATAAATTCATCAAGTATCTTATCCACTCAAAAGTCTCTTATAGCATCTTTCACATTTTAAGCCTTATTACTGCAAAGCGGATATAGTTCATTCTCAGCTTCAGGATTCCAGAAGCATACATACCAGGTCAGAATGGAGAGGCGTCATACTTTCCTTCAGCAAGCTTCAGGGGAGACAGGATTTAAGGTGGGCTGCATATATACCAGTTGCAGGATGTTTTGAACTATATTCTTGCAATCACTGACAGGTCATCCCAAAGAAAATAATCTGGCTTTAACTTCTCGTTATCGGTGAAAAGCAAAAATTACTTAGTGCAGGCATGCTTAAAGGAAGAAAAAGGCAAGAGAAAAGAGAGAGGTAAAAATTACTACCATTTTAATTTCATGATTCTCAGCAATGAAGGGGCATGATTGAAATCCCATGTGCCCAATCATATCTGTAAATGAGAGTATGGTTTTTGAAGACTGTATTCAATTGTTTCAACTTGAGCAATTGCAAGTAAGACCTAGGACTGTGTTTTACCAGTTACTGTTATTTACTGTTACTTTCTAAATGTGACCTGACTTGAAACCTTTATAGATACAATTTTTATCCATCACAGAACATGGTCTAAAGAGAAGAGCAGCTTCAACTTTTTCAAGTATTTTTTTTAAAAAAAGGATTTAACTGTGACCAACACCAACTTGCATCTTGTTAAGGTAACTAATAACTGATTGCTATGACAGTATTTAGAATTTTGTTTAACAGCAACTGTAAAAATCCAAGTTGAAATAGCCTAGGAGATGGATGGCGATTAACTCTGCATTCTTTTTAGACTTTTATTAATTAGCTCTCTAGACTCAAATAGGTTACATCCTCTGAGCAGTAAATTGCATGCCATTTGCAAGCTCTGTGGATGAAATTTGCATGTGGCCTAAATGCTATCTACATTGTTGTGTTAAGTAGCATTTTATCTCTCTGGACTGGTCCCCTGCCTCCTCCCCCAGCCCCAGTGGAAAGTTTTATCCACTTTTCTTGCGGGAAGGGAAGGTTGCATGTAGTTTGGTCATTTGGCGCCATCTTCTTTTTTATTGTTAAATCCACCAAAACCAGTCATGCCTGGCAGTACCAGGCTGGCTCCTTCCGGGGTTCTGGTCGGCTAAGCTTTCAGAGTTCTTTGCTGTTTGTTTACTATAAATGTTTTCAGCTTCTGTCTTTGCTTTAAGATCTGATTAAAAGAAACCTTAAAAAAAGAAGGTAGATTTTGGTTATGTTTTTCCTCTCCACTTCTCTTCCCTGTGTCCCCCAACCCCAATCACCAACTTCCCCCATCCCCAGCGACATGAGCATTTTGTGTATTTGTTTAAAAGTATTTTAGGAAGCACCGTAATGCTGCACAGCTTGGAGGTTAAGATAGAATTGGATGCTTCCCTCACCATCAGTTGATGGAATCATCAGTGTTCCGGTTCTATTTATCTTCATGATTTGAGAATGTTTCTGAACAGCTGCCCTTCCAAGGATGCTGGTATTTAGACAGACCTTCCTGTCATTTATCTGACTCAGGCACATCTCTTTTGAAAGAATTAATATCAAACTTACATATGAAAATCTACCATTTAGAAATGGATTCTTTTCAATACCTACTTTTCAATTCAACCAGGAGATCCCATCTATTTTTAAAAATCATTAATCACATACTTCTGACATTTTCCCTTTCAGTTTCCTCAGGGGGAAAGAGTTATTTGAATAACAAACAAACAAACAAAAACCCCTCATCGCAAATAGCTGTCAGCCTCCTATGTGAACAAAAGCGCTCTCTCACACTGAGACCTACCGTGTTTTGTTTAGTTAGAGGCAGCAGGGTGGTAGGGACACTATGCAGAAAGGCTCGGGTTAATGAGCACTTTCTGGATTGAGTGTCTCTCCTGATTAACTCTTGGATTACTTGCTCTGAGTTGCTCACCCTCTCTCACTGCCCACTCAAGAATTTCCCACATGGTAGCCTCATCCACAGATGCCCCTCCCTGGATGCACTGATGGTAGACAGCATAAAAATGTGTAAGCACTGTGGCTTTCCTGTGAACTGAAAGCAAAAAGCTTAAGCATTACTTTTTATTTCCTTGATCTAAAGAACATGTTTTGGGGATATTTTCTTAATGAATATCTAAGTTGATCTAGAGTTATAAATAAATTCTAGGGCCGGGCACGGTGGCTCAAGCCTGTAATCCCAGCACTTTGGGAGGCCGAGGTGGGCGGATCACTTGAGGTCAGGAGTTCGAGACCAGCCTGGCCAACAGGGTGAAACCCCACTTCTACTAAAAATACAAAAATTAGCTGGGTTTGTTGGTGTGCGCCTGTAATCCCTGTTACTTGGGTAGCTGAGGAACGAGAATCGCTTGAACCCAGGAGGCAGAGGTTGCAGTGAGCGGAGATAGAGCCATTGCACTCCAGCCTGGGTGACAGAACAAGACCCTGTTTCAAAAAAAGAAAAAGAATCTCATAGATATTTTTCTCCTGCATCCCTGTGATAAGAGTGCTGTGATTCCTGCTATACAGTCAAACAGATTCAGAGCCCACCTTTGACTCCAGGACCAAATTTCCCCCTTTATTCTGTTTTGTGCTATGCTGGAGAAGACAGTGTGGCAGTTCTCAGGAATTTGTGTGGAGCTGTTTCAGGGACACTCTGAGCTAAGAAAAGGGTGAAAGCCCTGGGAGGAGACCTTCTTTCAATCCAGGCTACATGCTCTGAGTTCTTCCAGAGCATATATAGCTGCTCCATTCCAAACTGTGCTCCCAGATTACATAGGCCTGACTCACAGGAGCCGGCAGCTCCTAGTGCTCAACTCACGGGCTCAGCCAGTATCAGCACCGCCTCCCCTCTGAGCATCTGGTGGCCTTGCTGGTAACACAGTGACGCAGCTATTTCCTCCTAGAGGAGAAACATCTTTGGAGTTCTGTTTCCATAGTCCTTTGGAGGACACTCTAGGCCAGGAGCTGGCCTCAGACATAGAAGTATTTGTTTCAACAGAGAGACAGAGAGAGAGAGAGAGAGAGACAGAGAGAGAGAGAGAGAGACTCTGTGACTGCTTTTTGAGTTAATTGTTGTTGGCTCAGTTTCAGTGGTGCAATGTTTTGCTGTAGATTCATTTACTAAGCAGTACTAAAGTGTCATTTATATGCATTACTGAATCTTGGGATGCTTACAGAAGCATTACTTTCTCCTGAAATCTCCACTTCTGTCTGGATAGTGGATTTTAGGATAGGTTTTTAAAATGGAAAGCTTGACAACAATCACATTTTCAACATAGCATTGAACGAATAGCATCAGTTGGGGATGAGCTATGCCACCAGTTTAAAGTGTCCCAGCTGGGGTCAGGATTAGGAACTGTCTAAATAGGGAATTTCGGAAGGTCAGGGGAGGATATCAAGGCAAATGGGAGGAAATAAGCCATTGTTCCTTTAGAAAGCTTAGTAACCTCGATAATGAGAGGCTATGAAATAGTTCTTTTTATAACTGTAACTTCTTAACTTCCCAGCCCTAATAGCTCCAAGGGTCACTTGCAGAGAGCCCTGGGGCCACACCTGCCTTGCATAGATTAGGGCCCGCTGCAGCTGTCTTCATTTGCAAGACTAAGGTATAGCTCCAAGAGGCTGTGGGTCTCAGCATGGAGCACTCCTTCCTCCTCAATCTCAATAGGCTGGTGTTGCGGATTAAGATGGCCTTTGCAAGCCAGGCTCAGAAATTGCAAGATGAGGCAGGTAACGATTTCCTGGGTTTTATGTATCAGACCTTATGAGGTATGAAGCGGGAAACCTTTTATATGCCTGCCTTGAATTAGCCATACCTTTTACAGTCAACTCTGCTGAAGAGCAGCTGCCTGAACTATCTAGCATACCCATGGGCCAGGCATGCCTTTGGCACACACACAGGTTTGTAAAGAGCTTGTGAATCTATAGGATGATCTCTTGGTGAGGACAGAAGGGACCCATAGCTAGTCAGCATCGGACTGAGGGCTGGATCCGCTTTTTCCTGTAATGTGCGTTTCTTTCACAGAAAATACAATTAGGATAATTCTTGTGTGTTCTCTACAGGAAGGAAGTAGTATACTGCTTGTGAATGGTAGGCTAAATGAGGGAACCATTAAAGGGTTTTTAATAGACTTTTGAACCAAAAGACATAAGGGACTATACTTACGTTGCCTTAATTGAGAAATGTTTTGCAGTGTGAGAAGACTTAATCAAATCTTCATTACATACCTGGTCAGGGACCAGGCTGAATGTTTCTTTAAGCAGTTGGATAAAATGCACATTGAAGACTTGTTAGTTATGTGAGAATATGTCTGACATGCTTATCATCTCTCCTACGGGTGCCTGAGTATCAGATACTTGGTTTACTGTGTTGGGTTGAATGCTTCTGTTCTAATTTCTAATGAACTTTACCACCAGACTACTTGATCATGACTAAGCCCAGGAACAATGCAAATGGAATTGCCCCCTGATGGGGAGGAATGGGCCCAGATGGCCCTTAAAAGGTGATAATTAGGAAATATAGCATATCTGAGTAGCTAGAAAGAGAGAAACTTGTTAAAGACAGTCAATCTGTTTGAAGCAATGGCCTTTCCCTTAATTATATGCATTTTCATTTAGAGTTGCTTTAAAGTAAAATTTTCCCAGGAAAAATTTTTATTAGTAGTGAAAACCTAGAAACCACACACATTTTTTGCTACTCTGTTTCAGATTATTGAAAATTCCTTCCTTCATTTTTTTTGGTTTCCAGATCTGTGTAACAGACTTGCTGTGTGTGTTTTAGGGGGCCATTTTAGGTTATTTTAGCTCTTATGCTAAAACAGTGGGGGAGTGATTAAATGTGAGAAAAATATTAGTATATATTTGTAAACTGAGCTTTTAAAATTAAAATAGTTGCAGGATATTACAGTCTGTGATTTCATATACTTTGTAAGATTGCCTTAAATGTATTGCCTTCTTGGCCAGCGTAATGCCAGATTTTTCTCCAATATGTCATTAAAATAATTTTACATATAACAAGTTGAACTTTTTACAGATTTATATTTTAATCTGAATTAGCATATTTACTAATTATATTACTTATTTGGCTTTTCTTTAGTCCAACTCTTTTTGTTTTAGTGTACAAACTTGGCATTACTCTTTAAGAATAGCAAGTGAGGCCGGGCGCGGTGGCTCAAGCCTGTAATCCCAGCACTTTGGGAGGCCGAGACGGGCGGATCACAAGGTCAGGAGATCGAGACCATCCTGGCTAACACAGTGAAACCCCGTCTCTACTAAAAAATACAAAAAAACTAGCCAGGCGAGGTGGCGGGCGCCTGTAGTCCCAGCTGCTCTGGAGGCTGAGGCAGGAGAATGGCGTGAACCCGGGAAGCGGAGCTTGCAGTGAGCTGAGATCCGGCCACTGCACTCCAGCCTGGGCGACAGAGCGACTCCGTCTCAAAAAAATAAATAAATAAATAAAAAATAAATTCTATAAATAAATTAGTTACGAACTAAGTTTTAGACACAAGTCTGTTGTTCAAACTGACTCTTAAACTCTAAAAATTTGAAACTCTAAAAATTTGGGGGGGGAAGGGACAGTTGGGGATCAAATTCACTCCCCCTTACCTCTCTCTTGGTGCTCCCCAAAGGATCTTCAGGGACCGAAGTTTAAAAAGCATTCTGTGTAACGAAATGGGACCCGAAAGACATTCTTTCTAGTGACTTTGTGTTAGATTGAGCCGTATGAAATTGCCACTATATGACCCATTTTGACCTAAAAAAACAAACAAAAAAAAAACAGCACTAGAATACCAGAGTATTTTTAGTGTAATCACTGCACCTGATAAGAAAATGGAGAAATGAGAAAGCTTGAAATTTAGACTATACATTCCTCATAAGCAAATAGTGACTTCCTCCCTTCTTCCACAGTCACCTGGCAAGTCTCTTCTATGTGCTGCTGGTTCTAGAGATACAGAGAAAAAAGGCATAGTCACTGCCTCCAAATCATTCACAGTGCAAAGGACAAATAAATACAGAGGGACCCATGGCATGATGAAACAGCCCAGGGTGGTAGGAACACAGAGCGAGGGTTTCTAGGATCCTGAAAGCCACGTTGCACAGAGCTCCGAGTCCCTGAGTTTTCAGACTGCTCTTTCTGTGGATCGTGCCTAAGTAATAACAGTTTCAGAACATAGAGACTCAGTGTCCATCCTTCATAGCCAGGATAGATATGATAGTCTGGAAGTCAACAGTAAACCCAGTGACTTGTTTTCTTCGCTCATTCTTTCATTTTAAGAAAGTGCTTAGAATCCACAAGTTGTGCTTAATGCCAGCAGAGGCATTATATGTGCCAGCCCTGCCCTTAGGCACAGTTACTCCCCACACTAACCTCCCGTTGCATTTAAAAATCATCACTTTATTGAAACGTAGTCCAACTCTCATGAAGTTCACATTTTTAAAGGACACACCTCAGTGGTTTTCAGTCTGTTCACAAAGTTGTACAATGATCATCACTATCTAATTCCAGAACATTTTCCTTGCCCTAAAAGCAACCCCGTATCCATTGGGGTTCACTCCCTATGCACCCCTCTTCCTTTCTCCTGACAACCACTAATCTACTTTCTGAATCTATAGATTTGTCTGTTTGGGACATTTCCTATAAATGGTACTGTATAAATATGCCCTTTTATCTCTGGCTTCCTTCACTCTGCATAATGTTTTCAAGGTTTGTCCATTTTGTACCATGTATTAGTACTTCATTCATTTTTCTGGCCCAGTAGTGTTCAATTGTAGGAATATACCCCATTATCCATTCCAATGATAGATATTTTTGGGGGGATATCTACTTTTTGGCCACTATAACTCCACTATGAACATTTGTGTACAAGTTTTTGGTTGGACACATTTTCCTTTTTGTTGGGCATATATCTAGGAGTGGAATTGCTGGGCAACTCTATGTTTAACATTTTGAGGAACTGGGATATATAGCGTTTTGTGCCTATGTTATGAAACTAATTATGAAGCATTTTATATTCATTATCATTAGATCTGTCTCCTCTATTAGGTTTTAAGTTTCTTGAGACAGGGATTATCCTTCTTCATCTTTGTATCCACCAGAGTCCAGCACTCACCAAAGCACGAAGTAGGTTCTTAGGAAACTGTTGAGAATAAAACTGACCAGTGCAACATCCTCCTGCCCTTAGTCACCAGCACACCTGGGAACACAGGCTTTCTCTTTCTCTCTTATCTGTAGCAAGTGACAGCTTATCAGGAATGGAGGCAGCTCGGTATTATCCATCAAGCCTTCCAGCTGGGTGCACACCCTCCTTATCTGCTGTGGTGCCTTCACCAGCATCCTGGGATTTCCTCAGGTTGCCTCATCCCCACAGCAGTAGTGATGTGATCCACTCTGGTTTATGCAGATACATTAGGAGAGATTATTTTAAGTACCACTGAAACCCAAGCACAGGCAGGGCTGGTGGAAACCCCAGTATTTGGGGGCACACTCCCTGTTTGACATGGTTCAGTAATGACTCATACATCTACTTTAAGGGGAATGTGGACAAGGAGGCACTAAGATACCTATCCAGGCTTTGACTTGGGAGCATTGTGCAGGAGGTTTAAGAAAGATTATTTCAAGACTATCTCAGAAGGCTGGAGCAGCACCTTTCTGATTTATTCTGCTACCTTTCACTCGGAGCCTGTGATTTTTAACATGTATTTCAGGTTGGATTTAAGAGACAGAGCTGGCCCCTACTGAATTGGCCACCTTTGAAGTTACAGTACTGAGGAGGGGAGGGACAGATGGAACAAAAGTCGTAATTGCCCAAATTTACAATAGGTTCCCAGCAGCAGCCGGCACAAAAGAAATGTTAATGCAATAAACTGTAAATGGAAGGAAGCGAAGCAGGATTTATGGCTGGCGCGAACCTCCATCAAGGCACTGGAACCTCTTTCCTTCATCTGTGAGGCATTCAGTGGTCACGGTAGAATTGGGCTCATTTGAAAATCAGTGGCTGCTCTGCGTCCTCCCTCCCTTGTGTGTCCTGCACCCCCTACACAAACCAATTCCTATAAAAACCTGGGGAATCTGATAGAACAATTGGAGAAAAACGTCAGTCATTGAGGGTCGAGCCTGCAAACCTGGCAGAGCCCAGAGCGCACACACATTCACTGTGCACATGTGTGTGCTACAGCTGCAACCAAAGCATGCATTTTCCTTCCCCAAGTCTGTGTTGGGGACCTCCGCAGACACAGCAGATGGCCAGAGTGTTTCCATGTTTCAGCCTCGAAGTGAGAGGGCAGCATGTCATTCACCAGTCAGGCACCTACCCATCCATCAGGGCCACCGCTATAAATGGCTGTTTTTCACATTTGGTTCCAGCAGGTTCCATCTCCATTCCGGCTCACACATACCTTTACCTGTGTTGTAACATGTGGGGTGCTCCTTGTCTCCTTGTCCAGACTGCTGGCCCGCTTGCTTCGTTAATTAGCCGAGGAGCACGTCTAAATGGAAAATTGCTTTCTGAGAGCTGTGTGTCCTGGCTCCATGCTGTGAGGGGCTCCCTGTAATTAAACACGTTTTAAGAGTTGCTCTCTTGCGCATGTGCCCTGGACATCAGTGCTTTCCCCACTGGCTGGGTAGTTCTGTTTCAGACCTTAGACCTAAATAATAACAGTTATAGGGAAATTTGCATATCAGTTGATTAAGTGGGGGGAATTTTTTTCCTTTTGGAAGTTAGGGGAAAGAACTCCTCAGTGGGGAAGTGATTTTTCTGTCCTGTAGGGATAGGAAAGTGGTTAACCATCGTGGGGGCCTCAACAGACCTCAGCATGTTCGCGAAGTCCTTGGCCTCGGGTTCCTCATCCATCCCACCGCGAGAGCCGTATGGCTTGGGTAGGCCATGAATCCCTTCACTGGGCTCCATTCCAGAATTCTAACTTTAAAAATAAAGTATCCATATTTAAAAGTTCCTGCTACGGTTTCAAAGAAGCTTCCCAAGAAGCTCTTCAGAGCTGGGTCATGGAGGAACCTGCCACTGGGTCGCTTTCTGCTGGGGGATCGGTTCCTTTTATAAGTAGGAAAATATTTCTCCATACCCCTTACAGAGTTCATGGCTGACACCCCTATAACAAAAGACAGGTTAACAAGAGCAAAGCACACAAATGTATTTAATACAAGTTTTATGTGACACAGGTGCCTTCTGAAATGAAGCCTCAAAGACCCAGGGAAAACCGTGTTTTTATGGACAGTCATGCAGAAATATGATGAGAGACCAAAAGGGTTTGATCTAGTGTCATAAACTTAGCAAGGCTTATTTGTTCAGATTCTTTTTTTTTTTTTTTTTTTTTTTTTTGGAGAGTCCCTCTGTCACTCAGGCTGGAGTGCAGTGGTGTGATCTAGGCTCACTGCAATCTCCGCCTCCCGAGTTTAAGAGATTCTCCTGCCTCAGCCTCCCAAGTAGCTGGGACTACAAGCACATACCACCATGCCCGGCTAATTTTTGTGTTTTCAGTAAAGAGGGGGTTTCACCATGTTGGCCAGGCTGGTCTCGAACTCTTGACCTCAGATGATCCCCCACCTTGGCCTCCCAAAGTGCTGGGATTACAGGAATGAGCTACCGTCCCCGGCGTGACATTTCTTTTCTCTGGGTACGGGGCAGGACACCTGTTACATGAGGGTCGTCAGGAGAGGAGGGAAAAGGTCAGAGGGTGACCTTCCTGCTTCTGCAGTTTTCTGGATTTCTTTCAGTTTATAGTACTCAGTAGGACAAGATGTGTATTTGGGGATATCGTGTTCTGAGCCCCAACAGTAACAAAGAACAAAGAAAGCCTTTACACAGTTTTTGCTGAGACTCTCACATTGGAATTTATAGTGATGGTCCTTATGTCGGAGTGGCCACTAAAGAAAGTTTGACTTTCCATGTAGAATAGCAAGCTCTCCTTTGGCAAGTCTTTTCCAGACAAGGTTGTATAATTTTTTGCTAATAAATGTGTGGACAAAGTTATGGGATGTATAGAAAGAAGTCTGATGCCAAAACCATGTCAGAGTTGTTTTGTTTTGTTTTTTCTCAACCAAGTCTTACTCTGTTGCCTAGGCTGGAGTGCAGTGGCACGATCATGGCTCACTGCAGCCTCAACCTTCCAGGCCCAAGAGATCCTCCCACCTCAGCCTCCTGAATAGCTGGGACCATAGGCATGTGCCACCACACCCAGCTAATTTTTAGTTTTTTTTTTTGTAGAGACAGGGTCTCCCTGTGTTACCTAGGCTGGTCTCAAACTCCTGGGCTCCAGCAATCCTTCCAAAGTGCAGGGGTTATAGACATGAGCCACTGCACATGATCCTGAAACAAAGATTGTTAGTAACAGTTATTGAAATTTAAATCTACGACTCAAGTCTCAATACATAAGACACATGGCACATGGTAAAAAGTCGATTTGATTACATCCTAGGAGGGCTAGACTTGGGAAAGAAGGGGAAAAAAGTGTGAGGCTGGGCATGGTAGCTTGTGCCTATAATCTCAGCACTTTGGGAGGCTAAGGCAGGGGGATTGCTTGAGGCCAGGAGTTAAAGACCAGCCTGGGCAACATAGCAAGACCCCATCTCTACCAAAACAAAACAACAGCAACAACAAAAAAACCCACACAAATCAAATTTAAAAAGAAAAAGATGAAAGATGAGAAGATAAGGAAGTATCTGTAGACAGCTTAAGTCTCTATTTTTTTCTACAAATGTACAGTTGTATATCGTAACATACTGCCTCTTTTGACCCTGTCTTCTCTGTTTCAACAGAGCTCATCTTTTTCTATGTATTTCTGCTGCTACTATTTTTCCAAACCACAGCCATTGTCCTGTAATGCTCTTATGCATTTGGCCAAGCCCTCTTAGCTTCTGTATTATTGTGGGGTCTTAGTTGATGTTTGGGGTGTGTGACATTACAAAACACATGGGATAGGCCGGACGCGGTGGCTCAAGCCTGTAATCCCAGCTCTTTGGGAGGCCGAGACGGGCGGATCACAAGGTTAGGAGATCGAGACCATCCTGGCTAACCCGATGAAACCCCGTCTCTACTAAAAAATACAAAAAACTAGCCGGGTGAGGTGGCAGGCACCTATAGTCCCAGCTACTCGGGAGGCTGAGGCGGGAGCATGACGTAAACCCGAAAGGTGGAGCTTGCAGTGAGCTGAGATCCAGCCACTGCACTTCAGTTTGGGCGACAGGACGAGACTCCATCTCAAAAAAAAAAAACAAAAAAAAAAAACAAAAAACAAAAAACAAAACACATGGGATGTAGATTTGGATTGGGAGAGCCCCTGAATTGCAGCACTCTGCTTTCCTCATCTGTAAAATGGGTATAATCTTGGAAGGGTAATTGTAAAGTGGTTTGCAGACAGTGGGGTTACTGTTATTTGCAACAATCCTCCTGTAGTTTTATCTGCAAATGTCACTAGCTTTTGATTTACTCACTCTCGCTTGTGTCTTCTTTCGTGCTGATGTTGGCTCTGCTTTATTCCACAGGCTTTTATTTTTTTATTTTACTTTCTTTGAGACAGGTCTCTCTCTTTCTGTCACCCAGGCTGGAGTGCAGTGGCGTCATCTTGGCTCACTGTAACCTCTGCACCTCTGCCTACCAGGTTCAAGCGATTCTCCCCACTCGGCCTACTGAGTAGCTGGCCAGGCTGAGTGATCCTCCCGCCTCAGCTTCCAAAGTGCTGGGATTACAGGCATGAGCCCCTGTGGCCAGCCTTTTTTTTTGGAGACAGGGTCTCACTCTGTTGTGCAGTGGCTTGATCTTGGTGCACTGCAACCTCTGCCTCCTGGGTTCAAGTAGATCTTGTGTCCCAGCCTCTCAAGTAGCTGGGAGTACAGGCCCCTACCACCATACCCAGCTAATTTTTCTATTTTTTGGTAGAGATGGGGTTTCACCATGTTGGCCAGGCTGGTCTCAAGCTCCTGACCTCAAGTGATTCACCTGCCTCAGCCTCCCAAAGTGCTGGGATTACAGGTGTGAGCCACCCCACCCGGCCTGTCCATAGGCTTTTAAAGCACCAGGGCAGCAGGGCACTGGATCAACAGGTATATTTGGGAATGTGCATTTGGTTTCATGTGTAATAGGAAAGAGATTAATTAAGGTCATTAATGTGGCCTAATACTAAATCTCAGGAAGCCTCACAGGACACATGAAACAAATCTTTACAACACGTATATGTTTTCATGCTTCTGAACGTTTTGAAGACGTTTTGCCACGCTGGGATTTTTTTTGTTGTTGTTTGTTTTGTTTTTGCTTTTGTTTTAGATGCCGTCTTATTCTGTCTCTCAAGCTGGAGTGCAGAGTGCAGTGGCGCGATCTTGACTCACTGCAACCTCTGCCTCCCAGGTTCAAGCAGTTCTCCTACCTAAGCCTCCCGAGGAGTGCCCGGCTCCTGTTTTTTTTTTTTTTTAATTGTTAAATCAGATGGGCTCAGTATTGCTGTGCCTTGATGGAGTTTCTGGTTGAGGGATCAGTGTCATTTCTGGGTCCCCATCAGAATTACGTTCAAGCTATAAGTAGTTATGCAAAGTCATAGGTTAACTGATTTGGGAATAAAATGTCATTTGACGTGACAGAAATGAACCCTTAGAGGCCCACATTTCCACTGGGACTTGCTCTCACTTCCAGTTCTCATGTTAAGTAATTTTATTAACTGAGGCAAGGAGGGGCATGCGGTGACAAGGGAAATATTTTTTGCTAACATTTTAATCCCAATCACAAAATTTATTGTGTGTGGCTTTATACGCATTTGTAGCTATAAAGCCCTGGAAGACGATGAAAGTAAAAATTAGAATGTGTTGTTTTTCTGCCCAGGTGTTATTTAAAGCATTGTATGAATTGTCAAAAAGATTAATTGTTGTTGCTTGCAGCTAAACAGATGATAAATTTTAAAATTATATTATTACTGTGTGTCAGCATAAAAGCTCTGTGTCCCAAGTGTGTCACCTTTTTCTGTTGCTGTTGACAAGGTTCACATTTTATAGCACACCGCCAGAAGGTGTTGACATATATTCAGATTACTGATTAAATGTTTTTAAAACGTGCCACTCAGAAACTAACCCTGATGTTCTATGAAAGAGTCATTTTTCGGAGTAAGATTTTTTTTTTCCTTCATCATTAACATGGAGGAAATGTTAAACACTGACATTTTAAAAAATGAACCTGGGACTCGTGCGGTGGCTCATGCCTGTAATCCCAGCACTTTGGGAAGCTGAGGTGGATGGATCACCTGAGGTCGGGAGTTCAAGACCAGACTGACCAACTTGGAGAAACCCTGTCTCCACAAAAAATACAAAATTAGCTAGGTGTGGTGGTGCCTGTAATCCCAGCTACTCTGGAGGCTGAGGTAGGAGAATCACTTGAACCTGGGAGGCAGAGGTTTGGTAAGCTGAGATCGTGCCATTGCACTCCAGCCTGGGCAACAAGAGCGAAACTCCGGTCTCTAGATAAATAAATAAATACATACATACATACATACCTGGCTGGGCATGGTGACTCATGCCTGTAATCCCAGCACTTTGGGAGGCCGAGGCCAAGGCAGGCAGATCACGAGGTCAGGAGTTCGAAACCAGTCTGGACAATATGGCAAAACCCTGTCTTTATGAAAAATACAAAAAATTAGGCAGGCGTGGTGGCACATGCCTGTAATCCTAGCTACTCAGAAGGCTGAGGCAGGAAAATTGCTTGAACCTGGGAGGCGGGGGTTGCAGTAGGCCAAGATCGTGCCACCGTACTACAGCCTGGGTGACAGACCGAGACTCTGTCTCAAAAAAATAATAACAGAAATAAATAAATAAACCTAATGTTATTGCGCTTTCCCATTTCAAATTGCAGCCAGCAAAGAAAACAGGCATTAGAATTCCCATTTCTTCTCTTCTCTTTCATGGGAAGGGCAGCAACAAACATACCCAGGCTGGAAAAACAGCACCAAGGCTGGGCGTGGTGGCTCATGCCTGTAATCCCAGCTCTTTGGGAGGCTGCAGTGGGCAGATCACCTGAGGTCAGGAGTTCGAGACTAGCCTGACCAACATGGAGAAACCCCCTCTCTACTTAAAATTAGCTAGGCATGGTGGAGCGCACTTACAATCCCAGCTACTTGGGAGGCTGAGGCAGGAGAATCACTTGAACCTGGAGGCGGAGGTTGCGGTGAGCCGAGATTGCCCCATATGACTCCAACCTGGGCAGCAAGAGCAAAACTCCATCTCAAAAAGAAAAAAAAAAAACAGCACCAAGGAAGGTGCTAAATGGCTACTTGTAAACACTCCAGGTTGCACATGGGACCCACAACAAGGAGGTGACGAGGAGGTGACGCCCGTCCTGTGGTGGTGTTTGCAATGGGAAGTCTGGGGCTTTGACTCCCTCAAGTTTCCAGGCTAACACACACAACTCTTCCCAGCAGCTGAGGGGCCCTCAAGCCTTGATGTCCCTTTCACAATGTAACGTTGAAGGACCCCACTGGTCTTGGCTTTTTGCATTTTATGGATGGAGTGGACCAGTCTTCAGAGAACTCAAATGTGTATTTGCTGCAGGGAGTGATAAGTAAACATAATGCCTCAAAAATCAACATTTGAATGCTTTTCTTTTTGGCGTTAAGGTATAATGGGACACTGGCAATACACACTGTCTGTCTGAACACAGCATGAAAGAACTTGAAAACAAATGATTTAGTATTCATTATGGAAAAGTTGGATTTTTTTCCCTCTCTGATTGTCAAGATTTCTTTGTTGATGTCAAGTTTTGGAGTGTGAATTTTTCTTCTCCACTCAGAGGAAGTTGACATTGGTTCAGTGATGTTACAGAGGATGCTCTAAGACAGCCAGGAGCCCAGGCCAATTGTCACTTCATCCCAGCATGGTGCAAGGTTAGAGATGTTGCAGTGACAGCCTTGGGTGCCCTCAGGGGCAACCAAGTCTCTAAATAATCTCTGTGACCAAAAGCACATAGGAGATTGCAAATGGCCCACAACAAAAATAAAGATAGCTGCCATTTCCCAGAACTTAATGCATGTCAGGAAATGTAACCTCTTTACATGTATTGTCTCATTTAAGTCCAGTAAGATAGCAGCAGCTGTGGGAGGATGTGGTTTTTGTTTTTGTTTTGAGACAGAGTCTTGCTCTGTCACCCAGGCTGGAGTGCAGTGGTGTGATCTCAGCTCACTGCAAGTTCTGCCTCCCAGGCTCACACCATTCTCCTGCCTCAGCCTCCCAAGTAGCTGGGACTGCAGGCGCCCACCACCACACCTGGCTAATTTTTTTGTGTATTTAGTAGAGACGGGGTTTCACCGTGTTAGCCAGGATGGTCTCGATCTCCTGACCATGATCTGCCCACCTTGGCCTCCCAAAGTGCTGGGATTACAGGCGTGAGCCACACGCCTGGCCTGAGGATGTGGTTTTATTCCCATTTAACAAAGGCTTGAGTATCACTTTTTATTTATTTATTTATTTTATTATTATTATTATTTTTTGACATGAAGTCTCACTGTGTTACCTACTCTGGAGAGCAGTGGTGTGATCTTGGCTCGCTGCAACCTCTGCCTCCCGGGTTCAAGTGATTCTCCTGCTTCAGCCTCCCAAATAGCTGGGATTACAGGTATGCACCACCTTGCCCGGCTAATTTTTGTATTAGTAGAGATGGAATTTCACTGTGTTGGCCAGGCTGGTCTCAAACCCCTGACCTCAGGTGATCTGCCCATCTTGGCCTCCCAAAGTGCTGAGATTACATACTTTATTTATTTAACAAAGGAGTGAAGTGATGCCCCCTCTCCCGTGTAAGTAGCAGTCAGCATTCAAACCCAGGCGTGTCAGACTATAGAGCCACGCTGACATTCAGCAGCTACTTACTTATTGTCTACTATGTGTTAGGCATTGTTTTCATCACACCTTTTATTGATTTATTTTTTTTTTGAGATGGCGTCTGGCTCTGTCGCCCAGGCTGGAGTGCAGTGGCCGGATCTCAGCTCACTGCAAGCTCCGCCTCTGGGGTTTACACCAGAGCCTCCCAAGTAGCTGGGACTACAGGCACCCGCCATCTCGCCCGGCTAGTTTTTTGTATTTTTTAGTAGAGACGGGGTTTAACCATGTTAGCCAGGATGGTCTCGATCTCCTGACCTCGTGATCCGCTTGTCTCGGCCTCCCAAAGTGCTGGGATTACAGGCTAGAGCCACCACGCCCGGCCAAACCTTTTGTTTTGTTTTTTAGAGACAGGGTTTTGCTTTGTTGCCCAGGTGGAGTGCAGTGGCATGATCTTAGCTCACTGCAGCCTCGAACTCCTGGCCTCAAGTGATTCTCCTGTCTTGGCCTCCCAAAGTGCTAAAGTGCTGGGATCACTAGGTGTGCACCACCCTGCTCAGCCCACATCTTTTTAAGTCTGCTTTTTAACCTAA
>NW_012114252.1:10201606-10202584 GCF_000951035.1 Colobus angolensis palliatus
AGTTACAACATTATGTTTGCAAAATTATGTTTAAGCAAACCACAATGAAAGCATTAAACATAGAATAACTATGATCCAGGCCGGGCGCGGTGGCTCAAGCCTGTAATCCCAGCTACTCTGGAGGCTGAGGCAGGAGAGTCACTTGAACCTGGAAGGCAGAGGTTGCAGTGAGCTGAGATTGCACCACTGTACTCCAGCCTGGGCAACAAGAGTGAAACTCCATCTCAAAAAAAAAAAAAAAAGAAAAGAAAAAAGAAAGAAAAGAACAAAAGAACATATGTCTCACTATTGAAAAATGAAGGCTCATGCAGAATGCTCTGCAAGTTCAAGATAAAACAGAGCTCTGAGAGCCTGGAGGCTTTTTGCCTTAAGGGGCGAGGAGGAAAAGGATTAAGATGCTCCTTGGAAAATAGCCCTTTCTGGCTCCATCTCCTTTACTGTGGTCACCTGCTCATGCCTTTAGTTCTTCTGGATTTATATCTAAGCACGTTGCTCTGCTTCATAAGAAGCTGACAATATCAGTTACCTTCCTGGAGGTGAAGTAGAGACAAAGGGGCTGGGTGAGTGAGAGGAATACATTCCGTTATGAACTCTTTCGTACCTGTGGGAACCACTTGAATATGGTATCTTTTCAGAAGAAAGGGGTGCTATATTCATTGTCCTGGACTATCAAGCACTTTAAAAGGCACTTCAGGTAATTTAGTTGAAGTGCAAATTTCACTGAACCCAGACTATTATGCAAACATGACTAGCTCTGTATTTATTCTTTTATGTTGTGGCTTGCCATCCAATTTGTGTTTCCGGGGCTGGGCACGAGGTGGCTCTAGCCTGTAATCCCCGCAATTTGGGAGGCCAAAGCAGGCGATCTCCATTGTCCTTTTTTAAATTTAAGTGACCATAGCTTCTTGGTCTGATATCAGGTTTTTGTTTTCTTCCCACCTTGTCTTTGTTTTTTAGTGTGTGGATGTCTTTGAAATT
>NW_012114252.1:10203178-10210493 GCF_000951035.1 Colobus angolensis palliatus
TCCGCCTCCTAGGTTCAAGCAATTCTCCTGCCTCAGCCTCCCAGGTGGCTGGGACTATAGGCACATGCCACCATGCCCAGCTAATTTTTTGTATTTTTAGTAGAGACGGGATTTCACCGTGTTAGCCAGAGTAGTCTCAATCTCCTGACCTCGTGATCCACCTGCCTTGGCCTCCCAAAGCACTGGGATTACATGCGTGAGCCACTGCGCCTGGCCGAAATTAGTTCATTTTTTATACATGTCCTTTACACAGGAGATGTATTGAGAAAGATTATCTATATTTTTTCTTTTAAACAATGCATTTGTTTGTTTATTTGTAAGCTCATCTCCTGGGTTTAGAGCAGAATGAAAAATGTGACCTTAATCTTATCCACTGGTTGGAAACTCCAACTTTTATGTCAGCAGGCATAAAAAAAGCTTGTACACATAAGATAATGTATAGCGTGCATAAAGATTTATAGAATACTTATGTCTCATAAATTTCACAGTTATAAAACAAAACCTAAGCTTATGCATGTAGATATATTGCTGTGTTTGCAGTTGTCAGTGACTTCTAGAGAATGTGGTTGCTGTAAAGGCAAAAAGCACCTGTGGAAGTTATTTATGTAGAAGTTACTTATGTAAAGACTCAAGCCATTAACAAGAGAGGGAGACTTCTTTATATTGTTAATGACTTTCAGATCTTTCTTCTGAATGAGGGTTGTCATTCTGAATGAGTGCTGTCATTCATTTCCTCCAAGCCATCAGATACCTTTTTCCTTTATCTGACACATTTCAGGAAAGAGTAAGGGAAAGATTTATTTATATTACTTTGATGGTTTCATTTTCTTTGTGGAAGTCCAGTGACCCAGTTATAGAGATGTTCTTGGAATATATTACTTTGATGGTTACTTTCTCTTTGTGGAAGTCCAGTGACCCAGTTACACGGATGTCCTCAGAACATTTAAAGTCTAGTTCCGAATTATAAAATAGTCCAGTTGCCATAGCTTGATTTCCTGTAAACCTAAATCATGATTGCAAATGAATTTGGATGCTAATTAGGACTCATATAATGATCATATCGATTTATAACTTGTCTAACAACAATGCATTTCTTTCTTTGCTAGGTTATGTATTTACACTATGACCTGTGAACAGAGAAAGTGGCCTGTGTTGAGTACTTTCTATGAGCCAGGTGCTCAACTGTGTACAAACTTAGAAGAACCAGGTGCACATGCCAGGGTTGGAGGCCGTTTGACAGTCAGCATTCAATCCTGTGTTGTTTAGTTGATGTAATTAATTTAAAAGGAAGTAGCTCATGACGGTAGCACATTTCATTGTCCTAGAATATTAAATACTTTGTTGTCAACAGATGGGCTTCTTTCATATGCGGAGGTCATCTTGAGCACGGATCTTAAGCATAGTCTTTAATCCTTCCTAGCATCCTACATGAGCCAAACTTAGACAAAACACAAGGCAGCTCTTGGTTATCTAGGGCAATTTGAAACCTCAGCTACCTCCAGTGTGTCCAGCACACCGCAGTTATGCATCTAGTTACAACATTATGTTTGCAAAATTATGTTTAAGCAAACCACAATGAAAGCATTAAACATAGAATAACTATGATCCAGGCCGGGCGCGGTGGCTCAAGCCTGTAATCCCAGCACTTTGGGAGGCCGAGACGGGTGGATCACAAGATCAGGAGATCAAGACCATCCTGGCTAACATGGTGAAACCCCGTCTCTACTAAAAAAAAACAAAAAAAAACTAGCCGGGCGAGGTGGCGGGCGCCTATAGTCCCAGCTACTCGGGAGGCTGACGCAGGAGAATCGCTTGAACCCGGGAGGCGGAGCTTGCAGTGAGCTGAGATCCGGCCACTGCACTCCAGCCTGGGCAACAGAGCAAGACTCCGTCTAAAAAAAAAAAAAAAAGAATAACTATGATCCAGCAATTTCACTTCCAAGCATATACCCAAAAGTGTTGAAAGCAGGGTCTCAGATACTGATACACCCATGTTTATTTATTTATTTTTTTTGAGACGGAGTCTGGCTCTGTCGCCCAGGCTGGAGTGCAGTGGCCGGACCTCAGCTCACTGCAAGCTCCGCCTCCCAGGTTCACGCCATTCTCCTGCCTCAGCCTCCTGAGTAGCTGGGACTACAGGCGCCCGCCACCTCGCCCGGCTAGTTTTTTTTTTTTGTATTTTTTAGTAGAGACGGGGTTTCACCGTGTTAGCCAGGATGGTCTCGATCTCCTCACCTCGTGATCCGCCCATCTCGGCCTCCCAAAGGGCTGGGATTACAGGCATGAGTCACACCATGCCCGGCATATTTTGCCCCAATTTTTAAAAACAACATAATAAAGACAAAGCCACTGGGAAGGATGTAAAATGCCCCTGAGCCAAACACTGTGTAGCCAAAAGAGCAAAAATACAAAAACTGCACCAAGCTTCTTTGTAAATTCATTCTTCCTTCCTCCCTCCAAGATATTCTTGCCTGGTTTGCATCCTGGGAGTCTCCTGGGTTTCCAGTTATTTCAAGGTCATAGTCACGTAGGCAGGGTGGCTGTGCTATGGTGGAGATGGCTTTTGGATTCCTCATAATTTTGAATTATCGGTGCCATGTTTTTCTGAGACCAAAACTTATGAGTAGAGTATTATGTGGAAGGTGATATGGAGTAAGTGCATCTTTCTTGGGCATTCAGTCTAAAGTCAGTAGTAAAGGGAAAATCACATATAGTCAAGTCCAAATCGCTTATGATGTTACAGTAGATCCACATGTCCCTAACTTGATTACCTATTTTCCCTCCAGCACTAGAGCACATCTTTGCTTCTTCAGCTGAGCTCCAGGAGAAGATGGCTACATTTAGAGTCAGACTGGAGGAAGAGAAGTATTTTGATACTGTATTTTATTTTTATGTATTTATTTTTTAGAGACAGGTTCTTGTGCTGTCATCCAGACTGGAATGTAGTAGCGGTTGCAGCTCACTACAGCCTTGACCTCCTGGGCTCAAGCTATCCTCAAGCCTCAGCCTCCTGAGTAGCCAGGACTACAGGTGCTGTGCCACCAAGCCCAGCTAATTTTTGTATTTTTTTGTAGAGACGGATCCTGCTGTGTTGTCCAGGCTTGAAATTTGATTTTAAACATAGGCATCACACTAAGCCCCCAAGACAAGATAGAAGCTCACAGAACCTTGACTATCTGGAATGACTTTCACAGAGTGACTTCATCTTTTTTCTCACCCTCAATGAGTAACGTTCAGGCTGAGCGGGTCATACTGTTCAAATTATTTCTCTTCTTTAGGCTTTTTTCTTCCAAGCACCAGGAATTGAATTTGAATACTTTAAGTGCTAGTATTATGCAATTTTATTTTATTTATTTATTTATTTTTGAGACAGAGTCTTACTCTGTTTCCCAGGCTGAAGTGTAGTGGCGCGATCTTGGCTCACTGCAATCTCCGCCTCCCGGGTTCAAGCAATTCTGCTGCCTCAGCCTCCCAGGTAGCTGGATTACAGGCACGCGCGTGCCACCATGCCCGGCTAATTTTTTTTGTATCTTTAGTAGAGACAGGATTTCACCATGTTGGCCAGGCTGGTCTCAAACTCCTGACCTCATGATCCACCCCACCTCGGCCTCCCAAAGTGCTGGGATTACAGGCGTAAGCCACCACACCCAGCCTGGATTAATGATTTTGAATGAATATTTACAATGATATGTTTTATAATAAAACACATTCAAAAGTTTGAAACACTAGTTAGTAGAAACAGTTCTCTCTGTAATGACAGTTAGTCATGTTGCTGCCGCAGTGACAGTTGTCTTGCTGTGAGGGTATTGATAAAGCCTGGTGATTTGTACACTTGCCCATAGTATGCTTTTCCCAAGCCAGCTATGCAAATCTCATTTCCCTTACATTTGAAAGTTATTTCAGAATTGTTTCATTAGGGTTGAGGCAAGCACAAATCATGAAAGCCTGAGTCTTCTACCGCCGAACACAAGATTCTGTTGGACCCACAACCGATATGCTTTCAGCTAGGTTCCATTTAGCATTCACCCTGGACTTAGGGACTGTACGAGAGTGCTGGGTGTTTTTTGTTTTGTTTTGTTTTTTGCGACAGAGTCTTGCTGTGTCACTCAGGCTGGAGTGAAGTGGCGCAATCTCGGCTCACTGCAACCTCCACTCTCCGGGTTCATTCTCCTGCCTCAGCCTCCCAAGTAGCGGGGATTACAGGTGCCTGCCACCACACCTGGCTAATTTTTTTGTATTTTTAGTAGAGATGGGGTTTCACCATGTTGGCCAGGCTGGTCTTGAATTCCTGACCTCAGGTGATCCACCCACCTCGGCCTCCCCAAGTGCTAGGATTATAGGCGTGAGCCATCACGCCGGGCCTGAGTGTTGGGTGTTTTGGACAGTGATCCCACCTTACTGTGTAGAAATTCTCAGTCATACACCTAATTTGTTTATTTCCCATTCATATACTTCATTTATTCACTCACTCACTTGGCCATTTATGCATATTTATTGATTTTGTTAAAAAAGAGATCTGAATGAATGGAACACTGAGATGATATACAGAGTAATGGACAGATAGTGATTAGCCCCTTGGACCCATAAGAACCAGCTTCTGAAATTCCAGCTCTGAAATTCTACCAGCTGGTTGACCTTGGGCAAATTACTTAGCTTCTCTGTGCTTCATTTCTTCATTTATAAAATGAAGAGCATAGGTTACGAGGGTTAGATGAGACATTCATTCGTAGTACCTGGCACACAGTAAGAGTCCCAGTAAATACTAGCTGTTGTTGTGGATTGAATTGTGCTGCCTCCCCACAAATTCATATGTTGAAGTCCTAACCACAAGTACTCAGAACGTGACTGTATTTGGAAACAGGGCCACTGTAGATGTAATTAGTTAAGAAGAGTGATTAGGCTGGGCACGGTGGCTCACGCCTGTAATCCCAACACTTTGGGGGCCCGAGACGGGCGGGTCATGGGGTCAGGAGTTCGAGATCAGCCTGGCCAATATGGTGAAACCCCATCTGTACTAAAAATACAAAAATTAGCCGAGCATGGTGGTGGGCGCCTGTAGTCCCAGCTACTCGGGAGGCTGAGGCAGGAGAATTGCTTGAACCCAGGGGGCGGAGGTTCCAGTGAACTGAGATCATGCCACTGCCCTCCAGCCTGGGTGGCAGAGCGAGACTCTGTCTCAAAAATAAAAAAAAGGAGTAATTAGATTGGGCACTAATCCAATATGGTTGGTGTCTTTATAAAAAGAGAAAATTTGGGCGCAGAGATAGACATGCATAGAGGAACAATGGCCATCCACAAGCCAAGGAGAAGGGCCTGGAACAGATCCTTTCTTCCCAGCCCTCATAAGGAGCCAGCCCTGCTGACATCTCAGTTTCAGACTTCCAGCCTTCACAGCTGTGAGACAATAAATGTCTGTCAGTGAAGCCACTCAGTCTGTGGTTCTCTGTCACAGCAGCCCTGGCAGACGACATAGCGGGCAGCACTGTCCTCCGCTACTGTGTTTCTCATGGACCCGAGAATCTGCCTTTGTCCATGTCCTGGCCATTGGGAGATACATTTGCTCCTTCTCAGCTTGCATCCCTGTCCTTTTCTTTCTTTTTCACAAAATAGCATGCAAAAAAGTTCCTGGCAAGAACAGGTGCTCCAGAAGTTCCCTGGCCGTTTCATTCCTGTGTCTCGTCCTAAAAAGCTGCAGTTGAAAAGATAGAATTTGGTTTCTCTTACTTAGCACATTCTTCTCACTTTCTAAGCTTGAGTTTTCTTTCTTTGAAGGAGTGTAACCCCTTGAAAATAAACTCCTAGAGATTGCTCACCCCTCTCCGAAACTTTCGATGAGGAGCGTTTATTTTGTAGACTCTTATGTGTGAATTCTTTCAATAAATAGGGGATGCAGAGAAGCAGCTTTGTGGAGCGAAGCAGTAGGAAAGAGCCTGTTGGGGACAGAGCCTCACCACCACATTTCAGTAGCTGGCTTCACTCTTACCTATTTTTAAATGGTGACTTGTGTTTTTATTGTTTGTTTTTAAAGAAACTTGAGATTGGACAGTGTTTCTCCTTCCTCTCCAGAGGCCCAGAGCAATGTCGCAAGGATGCATTCTGGACGAGGCAGTCACGGGGCCGCACATGGCATTTGTTCTTCCCAGGGACCGTCTGCTGTGTTTCTCTACCCCAGTGGAGCTGGGGGAATAATAAAGCTGTTATTATTTATACTGCACAGCATTTTTTTCAGTGGTCCTTGTCATTGAGACTTGTGAAGACAAGATAGGACAAGAGGGAACTTGTGAGTTTTTATGCAGGCAGGGAAAAAAAGTAAAAGAGGGGCTATATTTCCAGATACATTGCTTTTTCCCAAACCCCTGCACTTCCCCAGTCCTTTTCTTTATCTTCCTTTCCCAAATGAGAGGTATCCTTCTTCTTCTCCAATGGCAGTCCCCCTAGTTTCTTCCCTGTCCTCGGGGAATCTTGGTACACTATTTAGCCACTCTCTTTCTTGGTTTTTGACTCTGTCCCATTGTGGAATTCTTACCCACAGCTTACAGTGATGTTTTGCATACATCTCTGCCAAAGATGAAGTGGAAAATAACCTTTGCTTTGTAAACACATCTCCTTCAAGCTATCGACAAGTCTCCCAGCTTCTCTTAGTGTCTGACTTTTTGTTGTTGTTGTTGTTGTTGTTTTGAGACATAGTTTTGCTGTTGTTGCCCAGGATAGAGTGCAGTGGTGTGATCTCGGCTCACTGCATCCTCCGCCTCCTGGGTTCAGGTGATTCTCATGCCTCAGCCTCCTGAGTAGCTGGAATTACAGGTGTCCACCACCACACCCAACTGATTTTTGTACTTTCAGTAGAGATGGACTTTCACGAGGCTGGTCTCGAACTCCTGGCCTCAAGTGAGCTGACTGCCTTGGCCTCCCAAAGTGCCAGGCTTACAGGTGTGAGCCACTGCGCCTGGCCTGGCCTAATTTTAGACATTATCTATTTGTCTTAGTCCATTTGGGCTGCTATAACAAAATACCATAAGCTGGGTGTCTTATAAACAACAGAAATTTATTTCCCACACTGCTGGAGACTTGGAGGTCCAAGATCAGGCACTGGCAGGTTCAGTGTCTGGTGCTAAGGAAACACCTGCACTTCCCGGTCCACAGATGCACACCTTCTCTTTTTTTTTTTTTCTGTACCACACTTGGGGATCGTTTTATTTATTTATTTTTTTATTTTTTATTTTTTATTATACTTTAAGTTCTAGGGTACCTGTGCACAACGTGCAGGTTTGTTATATATGTATAAACAACAGAAATTTATTTCCCACACTGCTGG
>NW_012114252.1:10213354-10214707 GCF_000951035.1 Colobus angolensis palliatus
GATTACAGGCACATGCCACCACGCCCAGCTAATTTTTTGTATTTTTAGTAGAGACGGGGTTTCACCACGTTGGCCAGGGTGGTCTAGAATTCCTGACCTCTTGATCCACCCGCCTTGGCCTCCCAAAGTGCTGGGATTACAGGCGTGAGGGAGTCTGTCTTTTATAAGGGTGCTGATTTCATTTATGAGAGCTCAGTCCTCATGACTAACCACCTACCAAAGGCCTCACCTCCACATCTGATCACACTGGGGATGAAGACTTCAACATCTTTTGCAGAGGACAGAAACATTCTGTCTATAGTACCATTGACCTTCTGCTATGGAAGATGAAGACAGTTCTCTTTTGTCATATTATACCCCTGATACACACGTCAGTGTTTATACTGTGCCAAGGAAAACAGTGTTCACAGCTGAGCCATACGGTACATTACAGTTTTCCTTTCTTGTATAACCTTTTGTTCCCCTGGAGTTAGCAATTGACTTTTTTTTTTTTGGTAGAGACAGAGTTTTGCCACATTGCCCAGGTTGGCCTCCAAGACTGGAGCTCAAGAATCTCCCTGCCTTGGCCTCCAAAAGTGCTGGGATTACAGGCGTGAGCTACCACGCCTGGCCAGTAATTGACTCTTTTGCTAAAACTAATTTTTTCTTCAAACTCTTTGACAAAGTCATCAATATTAAGCAATATACCTTTACTACTTTCGATTTTGTTTTTAAAGGAATTCCTTCTGGAGTCTTCTATCCTGAAGTTGTTGCTTTCTAGGCCAGCTGCATTTCTGTGTTTCTAAAACTTCCATTGTTTATAAAACACCATAATCCTGGTGTTTGCTCCTTTTGTACTCTGTATTTCCAGTATCTGGAAACCATGTCTTTTTTCTTGGCTTGTTTCCTCATTCAGGGCTGTATATCTTCTAGTAGTTATGTGAAAAGAGAGTTCGTGAAAGTTAAATGTTTTTGAGACTATATGTCTGAAAAGGTCTTTAGTGTTCTTCAGACTTCATGGAAAACGTTTTCCCTAAGAATGTTAAAGGTGTTGCTTCCTTATCTTTTTGCCTCTAATGCTGCCGTTACTTCGTTACTTTAAAATGGTGCCATTTTGATCCTTAATCCTTTTTCTGTAAATTTTGTTCTGTCTTGAAAATCTCTTTCTTGAAGATCTCTTTCTCCCAGGCTTGAGCCACCGCGCCCGGCCTTTTTTCTTTTTTTTTAAGACAGAGTCTTGGTCTGTCGTCCAGGCTGGAGTGCAGTGGTCTGATCTCGACTCACTGCAACCTCCGCCTCCCAGGTCCAGGTGATTCTCCTGCCTCAGCCTCCTGAGTAGCTGGAATTACAGGCATCTGTCACCATGCCCGGCTA
>NW_012114252.1:10215562-10218475 GCF_000951035.1 Colobus angolensis palliatus
TTGTTTGTTTCTGAGACAGGGTCTTGCCCTGTCACTCAGGCTGGAGTGCAGTGGTACGATCTCCGCTCATTGCAGCCTTGACCTCCTGGGCTCAAGCGATCCTCCACCTCAGACTGCCATGTTTCCTTTATAAATGATATTTTATTCCTCTTTTTATATGTATTATAATACCTTATTTCTCTTAGATTATTAATAGTAAGTGTTTTGTTCTGATGTTTGCTCTCTTCTGCTCTCTGCACGAGGAGTGCTCATCCTGGTTGTTTCGATTTTTATCTTTCATGTTGGGAACTTTTGTCAAAGTTTTGGTGTTTGACTATCAGTCCATACTTAAAAATGAGGAACTGGCCTGGTGCGGTGGCTCACGCCTGTAATCCCAGCACTTTGGAAAGCCGAGGTGCGTGGAAACCTGAGGTCAGGTGTTCAAGACCAGCCTGACCAACATGGTGAAACCCCATCTCTACTAAAAATACAAAAATTAGCTTGGCGTGGTGATACATACCTGTAATCCCAGCTACTCAGGAGGCTGAGGCAGGAGGACTGCTTGAACTGGGGAGGTAGAGGTTGCAGTGAGTGGAGATTGCACGACTGCACTTCCGGGCGACAGAGTGAGACTCCATCTCAAAAATAAGTAAATAAAAAATAAAAGAAAACGAGGAACTTAAGGATCAGGAACAGTGGCTCATGCCTCTAATCCCAGCACTTTGGGAGGCCGAGGTGGGCAGATCACTTGAGGTCAGGAGGTCGAGACCAGGTTGGCCAACATGGTGAAACCCCGTCTCTATTAAAAACACAAAAAAATAGCCAGGTGTGGTGGCACATGCCTGTAATCTCAGCTACTTGAGAGGCACAAGAATCACTTGAGCCCAGGAGGCAGAGGTTGCAGTGAGCTGAGATTATACCGCTACCCTCCAGCCTGGGCAACAGATCAAGACTCTGTCTCTAAATAAATAAAAATGAGGAACTTAACAATCAATAGAGAGTTGTGTGTGGAATTGATGGGCCTCACACTAAGGTTATCAGATGGGGGCCCACCAGCTTCACCAGAGGATCACCACGTATCAGTGTCTGTAGGCTTGTTCTCCTGGGCTCTTCTGTTTTTCAGAGAGGTATCCTGTGCTCTCCAGCTTCGGGGAATTAGACCTGGCTTCCAGCATTCTAGAAGCCAAGGCTAGGAGGAACTGGGGAAATCTCATTATTCCATACCTGGACTTTCACTCAGCCCCTTTTTCAGCTTTTGACTAAGTACTCGCCTTCACTGTGTTTTGTCTCCACAAAGTGAAAGCTTTTTTGGGTTCCATTTCTCCAGGGAGTTTCTTCCTTTGCCCTTTTGGAATGGGGCAGGTTAAGGTCTAAGTGCTCTTTATAGAGATTTTTTTTCTCTTTTTTTTTTTTTTGAGACAGAGTCTCACTGTTGCTTAGGCTGGAGTGCAGTGGTGTGATCTCAACTCACTGCAGCCTCGACCTCTAGGGCTCAGGTGATCCTCCTGCTTCAGCCTCCCAAGTAGCTGGGACTACGAACGCATGCCACCATGCCCGGATAATTTTTTGTATTTTTTACAGAGCTCAAGGAATCCATCCGCCTTGACCTCTCAAAGTGCTGGGATTACAGGTGTGAATCACCACACCTGGCCTATACAGATTTTCAAACAATCCTTTTGTGCCTGGAATTGGTAGGTTCATGGTCTCACTGATTTCATGAGTGAAGCTGCAGACCTTTGCTGTGAGTGTTAAAGCTCTATAAAGGCAGCGCGTCTGGAGTTGTTTGTTCCTTCTGGTGGGTTCATGGTCTTGCTGGCCTCAGGAGTGAAGCTACAGACTCTCGCGGTGAGTGTTACAGTTCATAAAAGTGGCGTGTCCAGAATTGTTTGTTACTTTCATCTGGAGTTGTTCATCCCTCCCAGTGGGTTTGTGGTCTCGCTGGCTTCAGGAGTGAAGCTGCAAACCTTCGTGGTAAGTGTTACAACCCATAAAGGCAGCGTGACCCCAAAGAGTAAGCAGCAGCATGAGTCATTGTACAGAGCTAAAGAACAAAGCTTCCACAGTGTGGAAGGGGAACCCAGCGGGTTGCCACTGCTGGCTCAGGCAGCCTGCTTTCATTCCCTTATCTGACCCCACCCACATCCTGCTGATTGGTCCATTTTACAGAGAGCTAGCCGATTGGTCCGTTTTGACAGGCTGCTGATTGGTGCATTTACAAACCTCGAGCTAGACACAGAGTGCTAATTGGTGCATTTACAATCCTTTAGCTAGACACAAAAGTTCTTCAAGTGCCCCCTAGATTAGCTAGACACAGAGCACTGATTGGTGCCCTTATAATCCTTTAGCTAGACACACAATGCTGATTGATGCTTTACAATCCTCTAGCTAGACATGAAAGTTCTCCAAGTCCCCACCCAACTCAGGAGCCCAGCTGGCTTAGCCCAGTGGATCCCGCGCAGGGGCATCAGCAGAGCTGCCTGCCAGTCACTGCGCGCCCTCACTTCTCAGCCCTTGGGAGGTCAGTGAGACTTGGTGCCTGTGGAGCAGGGGGCGGTGCCCATCTGGGAGGCTCAGGCTTTGTGGGAGCCCATGGTGGGGGCGGAGACTTGGGCGTGGCAGGCTGTAGGTCCCGAGCCCTGCCCGGTTGGGAGGCGGCTGAGGCCCGGCGAGAATTCGAACCGGGCTCAGACAGGTCGGCAGTGCTGGGGAATCCGGCGGACCCTCCACAGCTGCTGGCTAGGTGCCAAGCCCCTCACTGCCCCGGTGGGCATCACCGGCCTAGCCTGCACCCACCCGGAACTCGTGCTGGCATTCCGGTCGTGCTGGCACCCGCCGGTTCTCACCTGCGCCTCTCCCTCCACACCTCCCTGCAAGCAGAGGGAGCCGGCTCCGTCCTTGGCCAGCCCAGAGAGGGGCTCCCACAGTGCAGCGGCG
>NW_012114252.1:10220350-10221232 GCF_000951035.1 Colobus angolensis palliatus
GGCCTCCCATGTAGCTGGGACTATAGGTACATGCCACCATGCCTGGCTAATTTTTGTATTTTTTGTAGTGATGGGGCTTTGGCATGTTGCCCAGGCTGGTGTCAGACTCCTGGGCTCAAGTGATCCTCCTGCCTCAGCCTCCCAAAATGCTGGGATTCCATGAGTGAAACACTGTGAATTCACTGCCTTGAATAATCTGTTTCTTAAAGGTTTTTGTTAAAACTTGTTAGAAATTATCTGTACAACTTGGGTGTGTATGTGTGTGTGTGTATCTGTCTTGACTACCAATGCAGTATATTTAATAACATAGGATCTTTTTAGATTTCCTAGCTTTCATTTATTGAATTACAGTACTTTTGATTACTTATGTTTATCTGGAATATTGTTCACATTATATGTTTTCAAATTTATTGCCATAAAGTTGATTTTAGCCTTCTCTTGTTTTTTTTTTTTTTTGTAGAGACAGGGTCTCCCTAAGTTGCCCAGGCTGGTCTAGAACTCCTGGGTGCAAGTGATCCTCCCACCTGGGCCTCCCAAAGTACTAACACTATAGGCATGAGCCAACTTTCCCAGCCTCAGAAGCTTTTCTAAACCCTTCCTAGGGGAATGGGGAGATAAGTAGGGGCCACTTAGGGAGTAAATGATTATGAAAAGGGACATAGGCTTTTGCAAAAATAGGCAGTAGCCTGTCCGGACCAGGTACCAAGTTCCAGCCTCTTCTAGGTTTCACTCCTGTTGCCTGTTAACCTCCCGTGATACATTAAAAAAACAAAAAAAACAAAAAACAGGCCGGGCGCGGTGGCTCACACCTGTAATCCCAGCACTTTGGGAGGCCGAGGCAGGCGGATCACAAGGTCAGGAGATCGAGACCATCCTGGCTAA
>NW_012114252.1:10229942-10231536 GCF_000951035.1 Colobus angolensis palliatus
GCTTGACAATATCTTTTTATTTTAATCACCTTTTTATTTTTTACTTTCAACCATTCTGTGTCCTTCTGTTTTAGGTATATCTTTTTTAAACAGTATTTAATTGAAACTTTTTTTTTCTTTAAATTTAATCTTGGTGTTTTAGCAGGGATATTTAATCTGTTATGATTGCTAATGTAATCAAATTTGGTTTTACTGCCATATTTTACTAATTTTATGTACTGTGCTGTTTACTTATTTGTATTTCCCCTCTTTTTTTGCTTTTCATTGTACTTCTCGTTATTTTATTTTTTTAGTTTTATTATTTTATTATAGTTTTCTTATTTATTCTACTTGGCTTATTTCTTCCTATTGATTTGGAAAGTATACATTCTATTTTTTTGTGATTACATTTATAATTTAATATGCATATTTTATTTGAGTCTAAAGCTAATGGATATATCTCTGCTCTCCTTCTGATCAAAATGTCTTGGAATATTTTGGCTCCGATATTCACTCCCAGTCTTTCGTGTTACCTGTTTAGCATGTTATCAGAGTCTAGTACTTAAGTTTTTGGTTGTTTTTTTTTAATACTTTGTTTTAAATGAAACAACATTATAATTGATATTGCTGGCTTATTTAGATTTGCTTACATGTTTACAGCCTCTCTGCTCACCATCGCTCCTTTGGATCCCACAGTTTTCTTTTGGATTGAATCTTTTATCCTGAAATATAGCATTGGTCACTTCTCTCAGTAAAGGTCTAACAATAGTAACTTTCTTCAGCCTGTTTCTGGAGAACGTGTTTATTTTGCCATTCCTCTTAAATGATTGCTTAGTTGCGTTCAAGGCTAAAAGCTATATTCTCTCAATACTTTGAAAATACTATTCCATTAATTTTGGGTTGATTTTGCTGCTTAGTAACATTCTACTGTGCAGAAAAATTGTTCTTTTTTCACGAGTAATCTGTCTTTTCTCTCTATGTGTTCTATAGCTTTGCTATTATGTGTTAGGTGTTGATTTGTGATTGTTTATCTGGCTCCTGACTATGCTGTTCAGTCTGATAACTTAAATGCTTCTTTCCATTCTGAAAACATCTCAGTCGTAAGTCCTCATTCTTTCTGTTCTCTCTTTAGCATTTGTTGTAAGGTCTCATGTTCCCTGGTTTCTTAACGTCTTCCATCTCCTACCTCTCTGTACCATGTTCTGTACGTTTGCCTGCATCCATTCTGTAGTTCCCTAATTCTTTTTTTTTTGAGCTGGAGTTTCCCTCTTGTCGCCCAGGCTGGAGTGCAATGATGTGGTATCTGCCCACTGCAACCTCCGCCTCCTGGGTTCAAGTGGTTCTCCTGCCTCAGCCTCCTGAGGAGCTGGGATTACAGGAGCCCACTACCATGCCTTGCTAATTTTCTGTATTTTTAGTAGAGGCAGGGTTTCACCACGTTGGCTAGGCTGATCTTGAACTCCTGACCGCAAGTGATCCGCCTGCCTCGGCTTCCCAAAGGGCTGGGATTACAGGTGTGAGCCATGACTCCCGGCCCCAACTTTTAAAATAGCTATTGAATGTGGTTAAAGGTGAATCCTAATTAGTAAAATGACGATGACAATACCTCCAATCT
>NW_012114252.1:10232796-10237211 GCF_000951035.1 Colobus angolensis palliatus
TAGCCAGGATGGTCTCGATCTCCTGACCTCGTGATCCACCCGTCTCGGCCTCCCAAAGTGCTGGGATTACAGGCTTGAGCCACCGCGCCCGGCAATAGAAATATTTAACTGCTTTGCACTGCTTGATATATGAAGCTGGACTGACAACTGAGTTCCCATGCCGTTTGCTGGTGGCTTCACACAGCATCATTACCAAGAGGACAGGACACTAGGCCTGTTTACTTCCCCCTTTCTCCCCTGTTTTAAGAAAAGTGTGCCTTTGATGAGATATAGCCGCAGGCTCTTGTTTTACATTTTACGTCAACTGCTGTTGTCAGAGGCTGGTTATTGATGCCATGCCCTGTTTTAATTCACACTTCTCTGCTAATCAATTACAGCGTTTATCCATTAATCAGGTGTTCTGACAGGGTCAATAACTGCTTTTTGGCTGTTGTGCAGGGCTGCACGTTATCAAGCCAGGAATAAGGCCCAGGAGCTGGCTTTAAAACACCGTGTGACTTTCCCAGGCTGGTGGACTTCCGGAGCAATAAACATCTAGTGGAGATTTCATATGGTGGGTTTTTCATATATTTGGTAGATGGGATTTTCTCACTGAACACTTCATTAGCAGGGCTCAACGTTAGTGAAGTGTGGACAGGTGTGCTCTGTTTAAGAAAAACAGAAACATCAAAAGGTAATTATTGCCATCCCATACCAATGACTGCCTTTACCTAAAAGTAGCATTAAATCATGAGCTTGCTTCATTCTTATTAAATGTTTACAAACAATATCTTCTTGGCAGTAGGGTTTGAGAGCAACGACTCTTAAAGCCAAAATGTTGGAGCTGCTGCTGGATGAAAACCAATCTGAAATTTAGATTAAATAGGGCTGTAATCATGATGTGAGTCAAGAGGAAAATCTGTAGTTTCTCTCTGGAAATTTCTTGAGGCCCATGTTTTCCGTGGAGTGTTTTAAACCTTCGTATCCATGTTCCCATCCATGGGTACACGGGCATCTTCAGTGCCTCTTAGTCTCTGTGTAAGAATGTGTTACAGCATATTCAGATGTGGTAAATTGTCACAGAAATGAAAACTTTTCATTTTAGTGAGGGTAGGTAAGAAACAGAGGTGACGAGGGCCGGGTGCGGTGGCTCAAGCCTGTAATCCCAGCACTTTGGGAGGCCGAGACGGGCGGATCACAAGGTCAGGAGATCGAGACCATCCTGGCTAACACGGTGAAACCCCGTCTCTACTAAAAAATACAAAAAACTAGCCGGGCGAGGTGGTGGGCGCCTGTAGTCCCAGCTACTCGGGAGGCTGAGGCAGGAGAATGGCGTAAACCCGGGAGGCGGAGCTTGCAGTGAGCTGAGATCCGGCCACTGCACTCCAGCCTGGGCCACAGAGCGAGACTCCGTCTCAAAAGAAAAGAAAAAAAAAGAAACAGAGGTGACAAGGTTTAACTGGAGAGTTCCAGTTTGGGTAGGTAAGTTACCATTCATCATGATGGTTACAGGTTTCAGTGATCTTTTCTGTGACAGATGTACCAATATTTAATTGTTTTTCATCAAGGGCAGAGAGAAAAGACACTTGTGTAGATTTTTCAATTCTCCTCCGTGTCACTTGGCTGTCCTCACCATTGTCTGAGCTCCTTTCTCTTATCCTTTGCGCTGCAATGAGTTGTGTCATTCCCTCATGGTCAGCACTTTTGTTGTCTTTGTTTTTTGCTGTACCTCAGAAGTCCATCTTTTCTTTCATCTCCTTCCCATTCATGCATGAGGGAACAGTTGTGCCCTGTTGTGGGGATGTTCCGCTGGGTTTCAAACAGTAGGGTTTCTTTTTATTCTCTTCTAAGTAGTACAATGGGGCTGAATGTCTGTTGCAGAATGCACACACTAATATGCCAGGTTATTTGGTTTCTAAGAAGTCAATAAAAATACTGCATTTAGGCTCAGTCTTTTGCTTGATTTTCCCGTTTGCCTTTCAAGCCTTCGGTTATAAATCTGTTTGTTTGTTTCTGACTGTAAAATATAATCCTCCATATTAAACCGAAGCGTGGAATCAACAAACACTTTGAGGAAAATGTTCCTGGCGGTGGAGTATTTTCACACCAGGCAGGGTTGGCAGCTGGCACCCTCCCTTGATAAGAGCCTGGAAACAGCCCCCAGAGCTAATTAATGGCAGCTCCGACTTGGAGAAGATGAAAAAAAAAAAAAGAATGGATCCCAAGTTGGTCTTGGCAAAACTTTTTGGTATAAGAAACCAGCTCATCTCTGCGTTTAGAGGGTACAGCTGTGATTGTTTTCGTGCAGCCTTCTCACTCAGTTCTTGTTTGGGTGGGGAGGTGAGCGCGAGCAGAACGCACCGAGTTACAGACGCAAAGGCCATTGCAGCAGCAAAAGGCTAAAGACATAAAAAGTTAGAGATGTCTTAGGACACTTTGTTCTTATTTTCAGGAACAATCTTCAAAATCCTCCTTAATGAGGTCATAAAAGAAAAAAATGGAACAAGTGTTCCTTGTGTACCTCTCTAGGGCGTGTTGTTGGGGTCACTTGCCACCAGTATCCTATTTAAAAAGGATTGGGGTAGTTCAATCAAGCATTGCATTAAGAGAGAGACTTTGATTAATTCCTTCTCTTTTCTTTTGTGCTATAGATAATTTCAGTTAATTTGTGATACTTTCTTCTTAGCCATTGCTGAGGCTGAAAGTTCTTGATGCGTCCTGCTGAGTATTAGCATTTCTCGGGCCTACTTGGCTATGGGGAAGAGGCACGCACTGCAGACAGCTCTCTAAGACTTGACAAGCAAGGCTGGCCTCTACACATGACCGTGATCTGGGATCTCGGCTTAGGAAAGAGCCCGCTCTCAGGTTGCTGGCAGAAAACAAATCTTGATGTAAAAGAAGAGAAGACCGAACAGTAAGATGGTGATTTACTGTGGTAATACCATGGGTTTTTTTTAAGGTTCTGGACCTGCCTCTTACTCAGAAGCTCACAGCTTGGGTAAGTTTCAGGAACTGCTCTCAAGGGGAACAAAAGAAAAGGAAAAGTGAGGGCTGACGATGTGAGCTTTCACTGGGGCTATTGTGGGAAAGTTGAAGATTGGCCCCAGGATGGTCAGGATCAGGTAGAAAACTGGATTCTATTGTTGTTTGTTTTCTTTTATTGACCAGCTTTCTTGTTTGTGGAGAGGACATCAGAGAGATGAAAGGACATTCTAGTACTATGCTGTAGAAACTCAGTGGGAAATGTTAGCTGATTTGGTGTTAGGATATATCTAAAGTGCTTAGTTAAACTCAGTCCCATGCCGGTTGTATTTTATAAGCCCATTTTGGAAAATGTATGTAATGTTTATTTATTGTAAATGCAAGGTCTATTCAGTATCCATACATTTCCATGCCGCTGAAGGGGTGGATTTCGTTCTGGTGGACTGGAACGGCTCCCAGGGAGGCATTGTGGTGTTTGCGTAAATCCCCTTTCCTTTTTGGTTTACTCATTTGATGCAGGAGGGTCGGTTCTTGGGCTGTTGCTTTCTGTCCTGTTAATCCAGCTACTGCACATGCGCACGAGGGCAACAGGTTAAAAGTCCTAATTTCAGATAGCTTTGGGTATGGATAGATAAAATCCCTTTTTCTCCAGTTGAAGCATCTGCTTTTCAATTGAATGTAGATGGGTTTATTTTCATGAATGTATACATCTAATATGTTTATGTAAACACATTAAGGCAAGATTTCAGAATTAATTTTAGAGTATGTTTTATGATAATTACTACTGTTCTGCTAAAAGTTTAATAGCCAATCATAAGAATTTTCTTAAATTATTGTTTTCAAATTAATAAGATGTTAGACTTCTCATTTGTTCTTTTTGGTAATGTTTCGAGATTAAGAACTCAAAGGTGAGCTCTTTCATTCGTCAGATATTATTTATTAAACTCTTCCTCCATGCCAGGCTCATTGTCATAATTATCAATGTAATTAGTCTGTAACTTATATTTACAATGATTATGTAAATAGCGGAAACACCTAAGTATCCTGCTTCTTGATAATCAACTTTAACTCTCTGTGGGTCTGGTGTGTTCTTTCTGAAGCATGTCTTTGAATAGATTACTCGGGCCTTCCCCTAGTTCTTGGAATGCTAACTGAAGTTGTGTGATTGAAAGATTTCCCGAGACTTAAAACTGGAGAGATCCATGGAGGCAGAGTGGTGTCATGGAGAGGACATAGGCTGTCATTTACTTTTCCTCCCCTGAAAAGGGAAGAGCCAGCAGCTCAGGGGTCCGTGTGAGAATTAGACTCTGAATAAGGTAAAGCGGCTGGCACAGGCCTGGCCCTCAGTGCATCCCCCATGAGTGCCCCTCCCGCTCCCATTAATCCCTAAGGCAATGGTGTCTATAGGGCCTCAGGCACCTACATTCTCATTTCCTTTTTTTTTTTTTTTTTTT
>NW_012114252.1:10238138-10248073 GCF_000951035.1 Colobus angolensis palliatus
GGAGGCTGAGGCAGGAGAATGGTGTGAACCCTGGAAGGTGGAAGTTGCAGTGAGCGGAGATCGCGCCACTGCACTCCAGCCTGGGCGACAGAGCGAGACTCTGTCTTAAAAAATACTTTGTTCCTGTGGACAATACCTCAAACACTTGTTAGGCCTGGGGAATAGACCTGCCTCGTTTGCTTGTTTGAAGCCTAATTGCAGGTATTTCTAATACTTCCTATGGTAGATTTCTCTCGTCTTCCAAATGTTGCTTTTCCACAGAATCGACATGGTAATTGCTGAGAAGAAAGAACTTCCTCAGTTAAATCAAGTCTGCCTCCACCTCTCTTCCAGGATTGCAGGTTCCTTTTTCAGATAAGGGTCTCAGAGGGCAGGCAGGGCAGAAGGTCTTCTCATAAAATCCGAGGATTGTGGTCCTCTGGGTGCCTCATCTTCTGAAACCAAGTAGAAAAAAAGGAATAAACACAAACACATTTCACTCTTCCTCCAACAGACCTCCTTCAAGTCAGATCTAGAATCCAAGAAGTAGCAAAAATAGTCCATCTAGCAAATGAGCCATTTTCTTTGAAAGACAGGCAAGCAAGAGACCTGGGTTTGTCTAGACATACCTAGTTCTTTCTCCTGTGGCCAGTGTGGGAGGAAACACTATGCAGGAAACACTAGCTGAAGAACATTGTCCTGTCTATTTCAGGATAGACTCACAGGGAATGATAGATGCCTTTTGGTCTCTACTTAAAGACAGTATTACGAGGCGCGGTGGCTCACACCTGTAATCCCAGCACTTTGAGAGGTCGAGGTGGGCGGATCACATGTAGCCAGGAGTTTAAGACCAGCCTGGGCAACATGGTGAAATCCCATCTCTACTAAAAATACAAAAATTAGCCAGGCATGGTAGTGGGTACCTGTAATCCCAGCTGCTCAGGAGACTGAGGCAGGAGAAATCACGCCACTGCACGTCAGCCTAGGCGACAGAGCAAAACTGTCTCAAAAAATAAATAAAAATAAAGATTATTAGTATTAATATTACAGATCCCATTATATTTCTTTTAATGAGTTTTGTGAGGGTATTCCCCAAAGCTCTGTTTCAGTAGGGGAATTACAGGTGTGAGCCACCATACTGGCCCCCTCCCCCAATAAATATAAACGGGGTACTTATTAATACTTAACATACATTTGTTTTCTTTTCTTTTCTTTTCTTTTTTTTTTTTTTGAGGTGGAGTCTCGCTCTGTCGCCCAGGCTGGAGTGCAGTGGCCGGATCTCAGCTCATTGCAAGCTCCGCCTCCCGGGTTTACGCCATTCTCCTGCCTCAGCCTCCCGAGTAGCTGGGACCACAGGCGACCTCACCCGGCTAGTTTTTTGTATTTTTTAGTAGAGACGGGGTTTCACCGGGTTAGCCAGGATGGTCTCGATCTCCTGACCTTGTGATCCGCCCGTCTTGGCCTCCCAAAGTGCTGGGATTACAGGCTTGAGCCACCGCGCCCGGCCCTTTTCTTTTCTTTTTTGAGGTGGGGTCTTGCTCTGTCACCCAGGCTGGAGTGCAGTGGCATGATCTCGGCTCACTGCAACCTCTGCCTCCTGGGTTCAAGCAATTCTCCTGCCTCAGCTCCTGAGTAGGAGAGACTACAGGCACGTACTACCACATCTGGCTAATTTTTTTGTTTTTTTAGTAGAGACAGGATTTCACTGTGTTAGCCAGGATGGTCTCGATCTCCTGACTTCGTGATCTGCCTCCCTTGGCCTCCCAAAGTGCTGCAATTACAGGCGTGAGCCAACTTCTTTTTTTTTTTTTTTTTTTTTCAATAGAGACAAGGTCTCACTGTGTTACCTGGGCTGAAATGCAGTGGTGCAATCACGCCTCACTGCAGCCTCAGCCTCCGGGGCTCAAGCAGTCCTCACAGGTAACTGGGACCACAGTTTTGCACCACCATTCCCGGCTGTTGTGTGTTTTTGTTTTGTTTTGTTTTGTTTTTGTAGAGATAGAGTCTCATTATGCTGCCCAGACTGGTCTCAAACTCCTGGGCTCAAATGAACGTCCCATCTCAGCCTCCCAAACTTCTGGGATTAGAGGCGTGAGCCACCACGCCCAGCCCCACCCCAGTATATATAAACTGGGTCCTTAATACCTTAAAGACAGCAATTTTCGGCATATTCAAGAGAGTTGTTCCTTCTGCTTTGGAATGCTGAGAACTGCTTTCCTCATAATTGTGTTCTAGAGTTTCTGCAGGCCCTTGCTGTGAGAACCAGAGACAGCAGAACTGCCAGAGCCATCCAGTTGTCTCCTTCCTGGAGATCAGGATGAAGGGCTGCATTAAAAGATCTCATCTTCAGCTGGATACAAATAGTACTGAAAAGAATGATCTGGCTGTTTCTTTTGTCTTTTAAAAGTGTGAGGCCTAAAGAGGGGAGAGAGTGTCTTTGTGCTGCCGCATGCCTGACACATTGTCAGTGACCAACAAATGTACTTGACCATTTATATGGAGATAATGTACATGTGATCTGAGCCAAAGGCCCTCCAAACCTTCCTTCAGCAGCCCTTTCGATCGGGCTCCTTTGTCAGTCATCTGCTTGAGTGTCAGCTATGCTGAAGGAAAAGACATAGGGAATGGTGGTTGGAGGTGGTGGCAGCCAGAGGTAAATGTACCTCTGAGGCGTGGTTTCATCTGGTCAGTAAGATGTGTGCCTTTGGATCCGCTTCGGGCTAAATATCTCAGGGGTTTAGTGGGCTTTAGAAATGTGTATAAATGGGAGGTGGGAAAGTGAGGCCAGAGATTCATCATCACTGCTCTCCACCCTCCAGAGGGGACTGCGGAAAGTGCAGCCGGCCATCAGCCTGTTGACAAGGCACTTGGCAGTCACTGAAAACATTTTCCTTTCTCTGTCAATTAGCAAATGATGGTCTTCTACTGATAAAGTTTAGGAATAAAGGAGAAAGAGGAAGACGGAATCCTGGACTACTTTCAGCCTGCACTTGAGTATTCCGCATATCTTCTTCTCCTGACTCCCCGGCGCCACTACCCCCGGCCACCGTTGGCCCTGTGGCGCTGTAGCCCATGTCCCCGCCAACCTTGGCACCGCATCAGCGTGGCCAGTGCCTCTGCCACTGTTGGTACTGTGTCGACATGGCTGGTGCACCCGCCACCATTGGTCCCTCATCAGCGTTACCTGTGTTCCCACCTCTGTCGGTCCCTCATCAGCATTGCCCGTGCCCCCACCACTGTCAGTCCCGCATCAGCATGGCTGGTGCCTCCACCACCCTTGGCCCCCTTCAGCGTGGCCAGTCCTGTGACCCAGTTGCCGGCTGGAGGATGACTGGCCGCTGTTGGAGCTGCTCATCTTTCCAAGGCCTTGTCACAGTGGCCATGGATCTCAAGTACACCCAGGACACTCAGGAAACCAGCCTCTTGGTTAGGCGGCTGAGGCCTCACTTTTCTGTATCCATGTACTCCTTTGGTATCTGGATCTTCCTTTTAAACTTTAACTAGCACGTGTGGCGAACCAATCACCACCACAGCCTGCAAATGCACTGAGGACCTGTCAAGCCCAGGGGAGGCACAGCACGCTGGTGGGGGCAGCCCAGCACTGCGCAGGAGGCTGGAGCAAGTTGTGGGGAGAGCAGAAAGCTTTGGGTGTCCTGGTTGACTGGCCTCTTAGTGAGAACCCAGGACAGCTCCTGGCAGCACTTACCCTTCCAGCTTTCCTCAAGACAGGCCGTGCCAGGGCAAGAAGAGGGGCAAGGTGGCTCCCTCTGGGTATGGAGATGGGATGAGCCTGGGGACAGTGGAGTCTCTGAGCAAAGGACTCCAGAGGCTCAGGGAGCAGCAGAGCAGCCCAAGATGATAGGAGCTGAAGGCCAGAGGACCAATCCTGGGGTCTTGGCGGGAGGAGCATGGACACAGGACCGGGGAGGGAGCCCCAGAGGCAGTGCCAACCATCCTGCTAAACACACAGAGCAGCCTCCCCCTTCTTTCCCCTAAAGAGTGGGGACTTGGGCTGGGCGCGGTGGCTAAGCCTGTAATCCTAGCACTTTGGGAGCCCGAGGCAGGTGGATCACCTGAGGTCAGGAATTCAAGACCAGCCTGGCAATATGGTGAAACCCCATCTCTACTAAAAATACAAAAATTAGCCAGGCATGGTGGCAGATGCCTGTAGTCCAAGCACCTCATGAGGCTGAGGCAGGAGAATCACTTGAACCCTGGGGGCGGAGGTTACAGTGAGCCGAGATTGTCCACTGCACTCCAGCCTGGGTGACAGAGTGAGACTCTGTTTCAAAAAACGAAAGGGGGCTTGGCGAGGAGAGGAGGGGTCCTGGTTTTGTTGTACTTTGTTAATATAGGCCAGATATTGGCAGATGGCTCTGTATAAAGAAAAATAAACAAGGACAGAAAAGTTGTATAGTCACAATTGAAGTAGCAAAGCCTTCTTTAAAAGTTGAAATGACTTTTGTTTCTTTACTAAAGCACAAAGCCTAGTTGCAGATTATATGTCTGTCTAGCCTGCTTAAAAAAAAAAGTGGCCTAGCCCAGGGGCTCATACCTGGAATCCCAGCACTTTGGGAGGCCAAGGCGGGAGGATTACTTGAGACCAGGAGTTTGAGACCAGCCTAAGTAACATAGCAAGACTCTGTCTCTACAAAAATAAAACAAATAAGACTGTAGCCGCTTATATTTTTTTTTTAAAAGGCCAAAGAATACCTCAAAGCACTGAAATAAAACTTACTGATGATTTCACCAGCAGAACAGAGACATTGGCCACCATTTAAGCTGTGCTAGGTGATAAGGAAGGCCATACATTAGTTTCAAAGTCTGAGCAGACAGAGGCAGAGGGTAGATAGGTGTTAGCAGGATGACTCTCATGGACGTGCTGTGGCCACATGGACAGTGGAACCCTGGATGGGAAGGGAGGAAGGAAGGGCCTCAGACATCTCCTGATGTGAAGAAACCTGTGTTCTCAATTTTAACCTCTTTGTTTCTAGCTAAGAAGTAAACTGAATAACACACTTCACACCAGAATGGTTTTACTTAGCTTTCGTACCTCAGGAACTGGGCTTCAGTTCTGCAGTGAGAACTGTCCTTTAATTGCTTCTCCCCTGGAGGCTGATGTGGTGACACCCTTTGGAGCACAGGGCATGCAGGCATCCCTGCACAAATAGTACCAGGGGCTTGGGATGGCTGCAGCACATTCTACATTCTACTGGGGCTTCGTTTTCCTTGGGGCTATGTTTGTTTTTTCTTTTTCCTTTCTTTCTTACTGTTTCCTTTTTTTCTGGATGCATTATGTTCTATAAAGACTACTGATTTTCCACACCAAAGTATTTTAGACATTTCAGCATTATATGGCAGGGTTTTTTTTTTTTTTTTTTGAGACAGGGTCTTACCTTGTCACCTATGCTGGAGTGCAGTGGCATAAACATGATTCACTGCAGCCTCAACCTCCCCGGGCCCAAAGCCATCAATCCTCCGCCTCAGCTCCCCCATCCCCAGCCAAGTAGCTGGGACCACAGGCACATCCCACCACACCCGGCTAAGTTTTGTATTTTTTGTAGAGATGGGGTCTCACTATGATGCCCAGGCTGGTCTCCAACTCCTAGGCTCAGGCGATCCTCCCTCCTTAGCCTCCTAAACTGCTGGGATTACAGGTGTAAGCCACTGTGCCTGGCCTATTTTATTTTTTATTATTTATTTGTTTATTTTTGAGACGGAGACTTGCTCTGTTGCCCAGGCTGGAGTGCAGTGGTGTGATCTCGGCTCCACCTCCTGGGTTCACACTGTTCTCCTGCCTCAGCCTCCCGAGTAGCTGAGACTACAGGCGCCCGCCACCGTGCCCGGCTAATTTTTGTATTTTAGTAGAGATGGGGTTTCACCGTGTTAGCCAGGATAGTCTTGATCTCCTGACCTCGTGATCCACCCACCTTGGCCTCCCAAAGTGCTGGGATTACAGGCGTGAGCCACCGCGTCCAGCCTGCCTGGCCTATTTTAAAGATGTTTTTCTTTCTTTGATTTCAGAGAGAAATCAGTTTCCTGTGTGTCTTAAGCTATGTGGATGGGGGATTATGATAATGGGTCATTATTTTATAATTTTGCTATTTTAAATGAGTTTTAAAACCTGTAGTGTTTCTGATCTCAGGGAACATACCTATTAACTCAAGGTGTTATAAATATCTTGACAGCTTAAAAATCGAGTTAAGATATGAAAATAAGATATGAAAAGACTGTACTGTAATATAAGAGGCATTCATTACCTTTTCCCTGCCCATCAGTCTCGACAGGATAACTTTATACTTGACCCAAAGATATTTAAAAATACCTCAGCTTTCTTTGAAACTTACGTGTCAGTGTTTTTCATTTGAATGATTAACAGAAGCACATTGGTTTGTAGGTAAATAGTAAATAGGTAATTCTACTTGCTTTTCTAATTTTTAAAATGCTTTACAAATCATTATTAATGATACTGTATGATTAAGGAAAGGGAATTTGTAGGAAGCTAATTTGAAGACAATTGGCTTTTGCATTTATTTATTTATTCATGTATATATTGAATTAGCATCTGTTACGTGTCGAGTATAGTGCTGGAGTCAGCAGGAAGAGTACTTCCTAAAATCATGGCTCTCGAAATCAGTTATTTGTGTTTGTTTTTCCTCCTCAAAAGATTACTCCCCATTCAGCCTTGTTATTGTGATCAGAGATTTATGTTAACTTTTAAGATCTCATAATCCCAGTAATGTAATATATAGTAGAGATGGGTAGAGAACTTTAAAAAAATAAAAATAAAAAAAAACTGTAATTACTAGGAAATTGACTCTACCAAGGAAATTAACAGACTTATCCAAAATTGTCCCTGTAGACAGAGAGGGCTGCTAAGGCTGGAATGAACCCACCGTAATTTGAATGCTTAAAACTTTTTCCACTTTATTGTCAAAATTATTGCCTGAACTTCCTCTTTCTCCTCATTTGCCTATTTCCCTTGCTTTTTATCTTGTGCACCACCAGTATACAACATAGTGGTGTTTAACTACTTCCTGAAGGCATTATTAGTCATCAGGAACACCAGGTCATTATCGAAGTAGATAAATGGGCATTCCGCCCATCAACTACCCCTTGGACTAATTTGGAAAATATGGTTCCTTCCCTCAAAAGAAACAGCCCATGCTCCTCTGGACACTTATAAAATAGCCATGCGCACGTCTCCGTTCCTTCTGAACAACTGAAATTAGTGTGTCCTGCTTGATGCTAAACTCAATTTTAATTCGCAATTGCAGGGACACTTCACCTAGAATATCTGTCTGTATGAAAGGTGGGGAGCAGTGCAGCTTCCGTCTCCCTGTCTGTTTTTTGGTGGGCTTTCAGCTTTCCTGTCCCGTGACTATTAGTGACTGCAGCGTAACCCCGAATCTTTCACCAGATGTTGTCTCACCATCTTAAGGACAGAGGAAAGTTCTAATGGATGTTTTGAATGTGCTCGACTTTTATTTTGTTCAGACCCAAACTGAATGAGGCAGAGGTTAAAATCTTTTCTTGTTCCATCTGAGTAAGCACGAAAACCTATGATCCTTAATCTTTTAGAAGAAAAATAACCCTTCTCTGTTAGTGGGATTTCTGATTCATTTCTTCTGCCCTGCTCCCCTGCTCTGCATTTTTTTAGTCAAATACTGTCTGGACTTTTGTGAGCCAATAACCTCCCTCCTCACCTCATTCCTCTCTCTTCCCCTCCCCTGTGATCACACAAAGAGCAGAGAGCCCTCAAAAGCCTGGGTTTCTGGGTTTTGTATTTTAAAGAGAGGATGAAATACTTGCTGTACTTCAAAACATAAAACCAGTCTGTTAAAACTTTCCCAAAAGAAATTGATTGGCATCAGCATAGGGGGAATAAGAAAAGTAAGAGAAATTGAGATTTAAAAAAAAACAAAAACGGAGGCGAATGGAACGCTGGCCATTGTAATTCACACCAAACTGACTTTCCTTTAGTGCAAACTAGTAGGTGTGGCAACGACTTCAAACCTCCCAAGTTAGGGAGCCCTGAAAGCTTTCTACCTACTGATGTCTCTGAATAATGACTGCGGCCCACACACGGGACTGGGATTTGATAGCTGAGGCCTTCAGTCCTAACCATTTTGCCCTGTAACTTAGATCAGGACCTATACATTTATTTGTTCATGGCTACACTCATAGACATACATTCTAAAGCAGAGGCCATGAACTAAATCCCATGTGCCACCCATTTTTGTACAGCCCTCTGCCTAAGAATGAGTTTTCCAGATGAATGATTTGATGATAGGGAACATTACCTTTGAACCCCAGTTAAGCAAAATGCTGTTCACCCCAAAAGATTTACATTCTTCTCACAAGCAGAACTATATTACTATAGAAGTCTACTATAAAATATAGTAGAACTATATTACTATAAAATCTACCCAATTTTATTTTGAATTTTATCAATAAAAAAATTTGTGCAAATTTGTGTTCTCACTTGCTATACCAGCACATATATAACATCTTCCCATTTGTCTCTCAGCCCACAAAGTCTGCAGTGTTTACTATATGGCCTTTTCAGTCAAAAGTTTGCTGAGTGCTGCTCTAAGCTGTCACAAATAGAGATGATTTTGAAGGGAAAAAAAGATATTCTCACTCATTCTTTGTCTTTGTTGAATCTGTTGTTGTTGTTTGTTTGCGAGCTCCGCCTCCCGGGTTTACACCATTCTCCTGCCTCAGCCTCCTGAGTAGCTGGGACTACAGGCGCCCGCCATCTCGCCCGGCTAATTTTTGTATTTTTAGTAGAGATGGGGTTTTGCCATGTTGGCCAGGGTGGTCTCAAACTCCTGACCTCAGGTGATCCTCCTGCCTCAGCCTCCCAAAGTGCAGGGATTACAGATATGAGCCACCATACCCTGCAATCCTATACATTTCTAAGATAAATTTTTAAAGCATAAGTAAATCTCATTGGAGAGCAAAAGAGGAGGTTTTTTTGGTTCAGAAAATTTTAGGATAATGGGGGTCATTGTTTTGCTAACCATCTGTGACAGACTACAGCATTGGAAAGGAACACTGTCTTGGTATTTTGAATAGCTAATATTTATGCCTGGGAATCCTCTACCTTCATGAAATCGACAGATGAGATTTAGAAATATGCATGACATTTTCAAGGAAAAAAAAATCTGTAGTGCTACTTGAGGAGATGAAATTTATGGTCCTGCCTGTTTTGCTCACTCTGTGGCTCCCATAATGCATCTTTGACTCTGGAGTTTGTCCTTCTCCCTCCAAGGCTGGATTTCATTGTCATTCCTCTGAGAACCCTCTCCACTGCCCTCTTATGCTGAATGAGCCTCTCCCCACCAAGCTGCAGGCCACTGGTTTCTACCCAGTGTTCACATTTTTTGTCTGTTGCCTTCGCTGGACCTCAACTTCCCCCAAGGCTGAATTCTGTCCTCATTTTCATATTCCCAGACCCTGGCTTAGGTGCCCAGTATCTATTTGTTGAATCAATGAAATACTGACTAAAAATTGTCTAACGCCAAAATAAAATGAAAGCCAAAAAAAGCCCTTTAGATTAGATTTTTGTCTCTTTTTTAGATATAGACTAATATACATAGATAATCATAACATTATTTTAGTGCTGATTAAAAATTCACAGATAAGCCCAAATTTATATATAACTTGTCTGAGGGTTAAGTTCTGAGGAATGTGGAGGGCATCGGAGTTGATACAAATCCATCTTTATTTTCTGCATGGCCAGCTCCTCAGCACAGCAGCAGGTCCCCGGTCCCCCTGCAAGTGTGTTTCCTAGATGTGGCAAAATACCTGCCACAGTGTTCCAGGCCCAAGTGTCTAGCTCATGGCGGTCAGAGGGGAAGGGGCAAGTGTCTTCTCAGTCATAGTCGCTGTTACCAGTTGGGCTTCCTGTGCACGAGGTGCTTCATCGAGGGTTTCTTTTTTTTTTTTTT
>NW_012114252.1:10248528-10270409 GCF_000951035.1 Colobus angolensis palliatus
GGGGTTTCACCGTGTTAGCCAGGATGGTCTCGATCTCCTGACCTCGTGATCCGCCCGTCTCGGCCTCCCAAAGTGCTGGGATTACAGGCTTGAGCCAGCACGCCCGGTCTCATCAAGGGTTTTACATGTATCTTTTCATTGACTTCTCACAACAATCCTATTATTATAGCCAACGGCTAATATGCATCTGGGATTTAAAGAGGTTAAGTAACATGCTTAGGGTGTCACCAGCTCCAGGTGTGCCGGGTTCCACAGCCCATGCTCTTCACTGTTAGGCTTTCCTTACCTCTCACCTCCTTTCCAGGGAAGTGGCAAGATTTTTGGACCTCTGAGTCTGGGGGCTCATGACCAGTTGTTTCTCCTTGAAGCACAGACTAGAGGAGTCATGTGCGCAAGAGTGTTATTAATCACTATGTTTTCGCCTCCTGAGCTCAAGAAACACAGAACTGTCAAGAGTTAGGAATTGTGTCCTGGTCACCAGGTTGCTTGTTTGTCCCATGACCCAGAGTAGAGTCATCCCAACACAGATGTGCTAGACTGTAAGCTGAAGGTGACAAGGGAGGCAAACTGCACCACAGTGAATTCCTCTAACTTTTAGAAGAGGCTAGCTACTATGCAGTCAATTTTTTCTAACCTTATTTTGGTGACTTATATGCAATTACATGCGAGTTACATTTATTGAGTACCACGTGCAGGAAGTCCTAGGCAATGAGAAATGAGCTTCATGGTAATTGAGAATGTAAGGAAGAAAATTTTATTGTTAATCTAGGGCTTAATTGCCTCCGGGACATTTTAAATAAATGCCATGCAGTACTTAAGGAGTGATGTTCTGTAAGTGAGATACAAAAATTCTTTAATTAAACCATGGTGGGTATTCCCTGATTGAAATATCTGCCTTTATCTTAATATTTAAACCTTTGTGATTCATGTAACAACTTAATTAGGGACGGAGTAAATTAAAGGCTTCTTAAAAGAACAAATCAGTTGTATAAAATTGATTAGAAGTATTTCTGGGATAGGCTTCTGTGTATTTGTATTGATCAGAACATATCTTTGGTTCATTTTATGTTTAGCTGTCTTCTCGAGTAGGCTGTGTTTCAGCCTGTAGGGGACAGATGGTGGCTATGGCATTGTATAGGGCAGACAGTTATTAGAATTTGTCTGAGAAATGGATCAAATGGAAGGGTTTTTGGCCACTGAGAAAAGAGACATTTCCCCAGATGATGACTTGGATGGTCCCTGCAATTAACCAGGTAGGAGGCTGCCAAGTCAGTCCGTTGGTCAGTCAGTCAACACACCTGAGTGCAGCCACGGAAAAGGCCTTGTGCTCAATGCTGATAAGCTTGTGTCAGTGTCAAACTAAACAGACCCAGAGATTCAAGGGGACTTGAATCTGATTGTACATGGTAAAAAACAAAACGGAAACCCCGAAAACTTAGGTATTCAAAAGTTTAGACTTTACTAGATCACTCAGTTTATGAGTGGCAGAGATGCCTGGTGTGGAGCTCGATAAATTCTTGTGAAAAGAAGGAAGGAAATGAGAGTGGGGGCAGTCACCTGGAAGGAGGAAGGGGGACAAGTCTTGCATCTGTCACTGTACTACACGGCGTTCCCTGACTAGTTGGACACTCAGTGTGACTCTCGTGCTATTAACAGATATTGTCATGAGGATTCAAAAAGTGCAGGGAATACACATCAGTGGCGTTTAAAAAATTCAGGGTTGGTGTGTTTTGCCAAGCTAACATTGTGATTTCATTTAATTCTTAAAAAGAGTAAAATTGCTCTTAGAAGTTACCAAAATCTTAAAACACAGGATCACGTCTCTTGTTAAAAATTTATTTAGGTCAAATAAGCAGCCAATAACAAGCTGAAATAGTCATCCAGTAATGGTGTTTTATAAATGGGTTTATATGGAAATTTTTGTCTCCTAATTTCAGTGTTCATAATGTGAAACAGTTAAGCCCTTTAAAAGGGGTTGCATTTTCAAATAAACACACTTAGACACACCATGTGAACTTAGTACTTGAGGAAAGGAAATGAGGGGAGGAAAGGAAAGTATTTTAAGTCATATTTTCATGAAGGACTGTGGTATTCAGCACGTGTTGGCAGACTCTGGCCAGGCTCAGAAACGAATGGTCGGGTTCTGCCTACTGTTTTAAGACTACACTGGCCTGGGTGGCCCCCAAGAATCCCTGTTATGGGCCCATGGAAAGCCTGTGGACGCCCACCAGCTGCTGACGGGTCCCTGTGATGGTTTAGATCTGAAATCATACTCGGTTCTTTGGCCATGTTCTGGAAGCCTCGAATTGTTATGTCACTGTGAGTATGGAAATCCCTTTAGGATTCTACGTGATAATTCTGAGCAATTAATTCCATTCTAATTTTCATGCCCTTGAAGAACTGTACTTGTGGCCGGGCGTGGTGGCTCACGCCGGTAATCCCAGCACTTCAGGAGGCCGAGGTGGGTGGATCACCTGAGGTCAGGAGTTCCAAGACCAGCCTAACCAACATGGTGAAACCCCATCTCTATTAAAAATACAAAATTAGCTGAGCATGGTGGTGCACGCCTGTCATCCCAGCGACTTGGGAGGCTGAGGCAGGAGAATTGCTTGAACCCAGGGGGCGGAGGTTGCAGTGAGCCAAGATCGTACCATTGCCCTCCAGCCTGGGCAACAAAAGCGAAACTCCGTCTTGAGAAAAAAACAAAACAAAACAAAAAACTGTATTTGTAAAAACCTGAACAAAGACCATCATGTCTGCACAAAGTCGGTGAAGAAAGGAAAATGAGCCATGTGTACTCCGGAGCAACTAGCTGCTTCCCAGTAGCCATAAATATGTCTTGTTTCTCAACCATTTCCAAATAATTCAGACTTAAAGAAATTTGTACGTGCCCAGGAAAGCTCTATCTTCGCATTCTCTAGCATTAGTTCTTTCTGTGATTCTTTCATGTTGTAGGAGATATTTATGAAATCATTTCCTCTGACTCTAGTGAATCTGCTTTTGAGAGCTCAAAGGTAAATACACAATCAGCATGTGTGCTGAAAGGCTCGAGAGTCTCATGACAAATGCTGTCCTGTGCCTTGCAGAGCAATGATGCCTGTAAGCATCTTTCCTTGGGCGCCCACTCACTCGCTGGCTTGGATACAGCGAGTCTCAAGACATCGTAAGAAAATTGCCATCTGAGCATCACGCTGCAGGATCTGGTGTTGGATATTTTTGTGGCTACGTGGATTCTTACTCATTGCCCCTCTCCGTCTGTCTTGTATTTTCTCTGTGCCAGTCTTGCCTTAGTTCATATGCATTCAGGAGAAGGTATTATTAGCGACTTGACGCCCATATTATGACTTAACGAGCTGGAAAGTCGACACGTATAGATTCTGCATCTCTCAAACTGAGATTTTTGATTGGTAGACAGGTCGCCCGTAGACTCTTCCCGGAGGCTTTGGCTGCTTGGGACACATTGTAATCACAGTAATTAGCACTGAATTTTCAAGTCCTGCTCTCCAGCTTGACCTGGCAGCATTTAACGGTGTGCACGCAGCTGGATCAATGGCAGGAACTGAAGGACCCAGTTGTGGGGCTGCTCCTGGCAGCCTGCGATGGGCACCGTCCCTGGAGAATTCCAGGAAAGCATCAGGGACAAGGGATGATGCAGGGACCTGGGTGCGAAAGTAAAGAAATGTGGTATTTATAAAGCACATGTTGACATGAATCCTGTTCAAAATTGCTACTGGAGACAAATTGAAGTACAAACTTCTGCCTGAAATTCATTATCAAATAAATTCATTTTTCTCCTTCTTGCTTAGTTAAGTTTTGGATATTCCTAAAATGTCCTTTGTTAAAGTTTACACTTCCTTTCCCTAAAAGAAGTACTTACAGATAGGAATCTTAAAGCTAGTGGGAAAAAACTGTAGGACACAAAACAGATACTTCAGTGGCACAAATGGGGCAAAGAAGCACCCATGCTGTTATGAAATAAATTCTCTAGGAAGTTTGGTGGTGTTGGAGAGACAGAGACTCAAGCTCAGATAAGCCAGAAGGCACTCCTCTGTCACCCACTTCTTCTTCATATTCCCAGGGAGTGTGTCACCTTAGCAGGCCACTAGAAGGAGAAAGTGACAAGAACATGGCAGTTCGGCATGGCAGACCCTAACCTCCATCCATTGAGGGCTAGTGATTTTGTGGGGATACTTGAAGGCTGACCGCTGAATAATAGGTTTAAACTTACAGGAAATACCTCTCAACACAAAACCATTGGAGCATATGTAGCCTCTCTTTTTTGGGAGGGGGATGGGGGGAAGGGGAAGGGGAACGGAGTCCCACTTCGCCACCTGGACTGGAGTGCAGTGGCATGATCTCGGCTCACTGCAACCTCCACCTCCCGGGTTCAAGTGTTTGTAGTAGAGACAGGGTTTTGCCGTGTTGCTCAGACTGGTTTCGAACTCCTGACCTCAGGTGATCCACCTGCTTTGGCCTCCCAAAGTGCTGGGATTATAGGCATGAGCCACCGTTCGAGGCCCAGTGTATGTAGTATCTCTAACCATATGATCAACCTAGTTGAAAAAGCATGGTAGGCAGAGTTTTACAATGAGAGCTTTTTTTTAAAGTTTAGTTTTCTTAGAGACAGAAACATCAATGTTCCATTCTACCGTTTTGCATCCGTAGCTCATATGAGGTTGTACTTTTGCCTTTGTCACTTGTCAGCATTTGCACTGACTTAAGTTGCTAGAATATTTATGTGGAAAATGAGGGCAATTCTGTGTGTAAATATCTCACTTGACAATCATTGTATGATTTGAATGTTCACTTGGAATGGGACCTTGACATTTTCTCACGTACTAGTTTTCAGCTGCAATTACATTTGCCACTAATTTGTACCTTGGAACATGTTTATCGAAGCTGCTGTGGGGCACTCGGTTCTGGGAGCCCTTTCACTCATCATCTGCTTCCAGATCGCACCTTGCACTGGGAGAAACCTGGTGTCTTTCTGGAGAATTCCTTACCATTTCACAGCTTACCCAGTCATGCATTTAGCACTTTTTCCTGAAATTCTTTCGTAAAAAAGCAGGAAGCCTTCTTTGCTATTTTCATTATAAAACAGGAAATGAGGATAAAAGTTACACATATTGTTATTTTAACATCTAGTCTTGTATTTGTTGAAGAGTTACACTTTTACTTAAAAATAAAACCAGAGAATTATGCCTGTTGCCAACCTCTGTCAATGATGGCTTTTAATTCTTTTAAAGTTCACAGCAGAAAACATTGTGTTAAGCTCTTCTTGGCTTTAAAAGCCAAATTAGACACCCAAAAGTCTTAGCACTTTAAAATCTTTTAAAAGATGATTTAAGTAAATCGCTTGAGAAATCTATGCCCAACTTTTAAAAAGTACTTTTCACATCTTGCCTTTACAAGTAACTGTGGAATTAGACACACCGTAAATTTACTCTATTTTCTTAATAAGTTTGAATTTTCAGAAAGCTTTTATTTTTATATTATAGAGCCAACACGGCTGTTGGATGTTGAAGAGACCCAGCCAATATCATTGCACGTTTCTTTCTTAAGTGCAGAACTTGGATTGGGACAGGGACTGTTTGATTTGGAAAACTTCATCTGTTTTCCTTCTCCTCCTCCTTTCCTTCTGTGTTTATTTCATTTGGTGGCTGCAAGTTGCAGGTTTTTTCCACTTCACACTTTTGCTAGCCCTCTTCTTCTGCTTTACAATTTGCACTAGAGGAAGGTAGTGGGATTTTTGTTTGGGTTCGGTTTTTTTCTTTTTCTTTCTTTCTTTTTTTTTTTCTTTGCATCTTCCTTCCTTTCCATGGAGAGATTGTTGCTGACCAAATTTAAAACACTACAGTGTGTAGGATCCCTGCAGGGCCATTTTAAGTATTTGGAGCCATAAAGGGCCCCAAGCAATAACTACCTGAATTGCTTTTAATTACACAATATAGCTGCATCATTTTACTTCAGATTCTTTTTGATTGATGCTGCAAGGCAATTGTAACCGCGGATGATGGGATTAAGTGCCTCTTCAAATGACTTTAGCTTCTTGTGGGAACAAAGGGAAAGAGGAGAACGCTTAGTCCCTTTTTTGCCTGAGCTGCCTTTTTCTTCACTTGCGTATAAAGAAATACAATTAACAAACATTATCCCCAGAGGTAAATTGAAATGTACATGCAGACAAGAACCGCTCTTGACTGCAATTAGACATATATGATCCAAGATATTCTGGCCATTCATTAGCGCTAATTGTTTGAGAAACAAGCCCAGAACAAATGTTTAAAATGTAGGCGCCATAACTGGGATTATTAACATGTGTGATAAAATGTACACTCTGTGGCTGTACCGAGGAAACGCTTTGGAAAGCAGCTGCGATTTGAAGAATGGTTGGTTCGGCTCTGTGGTGAGCTCTGGGTGTTTGCTCAAGACCTGGTGGTGTTTATAACAAACAACTTATATCTTTCTTTCGTAATTAGTGGGAATTACAATGCAAATGTTGGTATTTTGTAATTTAATATCCTATTGCTTTCCCACGCCTTTGGGTTGTTCCTGCAGTCTAGCGGTATTGCGGGGACTCAGGATAACCTGAATTCTTAGGTTTTGCTTCTACACTCCACTTTCTTTAAAATGTTAGAGGCCAGGAAGAACCACTTGAGTTTGGACTCTTATTTGACTGTTGAATAGTCACTCATCACACCTACACTGTAGTGACAGGGAAAAGTTCTGAGAGATCCCCTCACATTTGGAACTTCCCTTACAGTACAGAGATCTGGCAGGGGTGACCTAGTCAGAGGTAAACCAGCTGGGAGCTGGTTGGTCCATCTGAGCGGCCAGCAGTCTGCAGGGTTCTTATGACTGAAGGGACTGGTTTTGGGATGTGCCAGCTCCAGACCTAAAGTCGCTAAGCCCTCTAGGACCTGTACAAGTGGAGAACGCCTAATCCAAGTTAAGTGACCAAAGGAGTAAGCACCAATTCAGAGAGATAGATGGTGATTAAATACCCTATGGAAATGTATTTAGGAGCTGGGGCCTAGCACTCAGTGAGACAGATGGGAGATACCCAGGGCAAGAGAAAGAGAACATATGAGATGAAAGACGACCAAAGGAGCAATCGAGGGCTCAATGGGGAGTGTGCTAAGCAGGCAGAAGCTGCATCCCAGGTAGTAGTTCTGTCTACTACTGGATGCTTCAGGGCTTCCTATTTGGAGCTCAGTGTTTGTCTGTCCTCCACTTGCAGTGCTGCATCTGGAGTCACAGGCAGGACCATTTGGAGATCGTCCATTTGGTGCCATGAAAGCCTGCTGCAACTACCTTTCAATCTTAAGTGGTCTGTCCTTGTTACCCAACATACTTCCTAGCCTCTTATCCCTTAGCATGTCGTTAGCACATTCCAAGGGAAGACAAGTATCAGGGTTAGAGAGGATGTAAGGTTAAATTTGCTTTTAAAGTCAGCTACCAAATTCAAAAGACAAACACAAAAGATTTTCTGGTTCTCTCGGTCTCTGAGTTATTCTGTCTTTCTTGCTACTGTCACAGAAAATGGAATTAAGTCACAAATAAACCATAACATAGATTATTATAGACATACAGCTTGTAAAAGATTCACCTCTTAATTTTTAGCTTTATTCTCTTTGTATTTACAATAAGTGTTACTGTCTGAATTTGACTACTTAGTTCCACTGCAGACTAAGTAACTGTGTATATTCAATCAGAGTGGGTTTGGAAGGGAGCTGAAAATAAAGGGGAAAGAAACTGTTTTGCACTTTAAACTGGTGCTTTGCTGTGTGGTATTGAATTAAGAAAAAAATAATAAACTCCCTTAAAATTAGAGGAAGTTCTAGGAAGTCTTGCCTTAAATAGATATTTGAAGGAATTAGTGCTTATAGCACGTTAAACATACTTCAAAAAAAAAAAAAAAACCCATCTATGTTAGAAAAGCCTTCATGATCATATCCATATGTTTAGTTTTAATTTTCATCACACTTAGCTCTGAATAATTAAGAAGGAAAAAACAATCTTAATCTTATTGTGGGTCCCATACAATTAAAGCCATATACATGTGATTGGTGATCACAGCTTGTATTCACAGCTTTCGTGTGTGTGGTATGGGTCTGGCAATTAGACTCAGACTGTGTTTTTTTCTAAAAATTATTCAGTGCTAGAGAGTGATCAATATTAAACTCTTCCAAAAATCTACAAATCAGAATAATCAAGGGACCGTGGTTAAATAGAAAAAAAAAATGGCAAAATTCTAAGCTATGTAACATTTTGGCCTCATTTCATTGAGATTGACACTTGAAAGGAATTTTTGAGAGAATCTAGGAAGAAAATGGAGATTCCATTAACCCAGGTCATTTTCATGACAGTTACCAAAAAAAAAAAAAAAAAAAACAAAAAAAAAAAAAAAAAATTCAGATGTGGGAAGAACTATTTTCTCAAAATTGCAGAGCCATTTTCTAGAAGAAAAAAAAAAATACTCTTCCGTGATTACTTTCATATCAAAGTACCCAGTCATAGAGGAGATGCATTAATTTGACACATTTAGCAGCCTTTGAGCTTTTGAAAAACTCTGTAAAAGAATCCATGGTTACATCTGTCAGGTTGACAGTCTTCTTTTGTGACCTTTAAAAAAAAGTTAAGGAGAAACTGATCTTTTTAGTTCACATTTGCTCAGTTACCTGAGCAAGCCAGGAAATAGTCATTTCAGCTTTAAATACTACTTTTTGACACAGAATCACCAGTACTAATGGAATCTCTAAATGGAAGAGTTTAGTGGGTATTTCTGGTGGTCTCATGGTAATGATATGTCCTGTGCTCTTCACTGGCTGTTTCAATACATTAGTTACTAAATACTGTCTGTACCTGTTTATAGAATCAGATCTCCTTAGGAAGATCAACAGTGGGCATTCTAACTACAGACCTCTGCTCTGAATGTTCCTCGTTGGCCAGTGAGGGAACAAGTTTCCTCTTTGTTCCTTACACACAGAGTTCCAGGATCCAAAATTATTAATGATCTCTACAGAGGCAAAGAGAACTCAGGCTGGCATGTCCTTTCTGTTGTAATTACAGTTTACCAAATCCTCCCATGTCATGCACTTGACAGGTGCTATACCTCATAGTTCCCGATGCTGGGATTACACTTGGAAATCCATCTATCAAATCTCTTTGGGTAGAGTCCTGAGCAGTCATTCTTGGACCAAGTTCTCAGCGACATTAACAGTTAACTATTAATGAACAACATCCTTTGACTCCTTTGTGTTTCCAGGAGCCCCTGCTAGAAGCAGCCCAGAAACAGAAGAGATGCTAATCGCATTGTGTGCCTGAACGTGTTCAGTGAAGGAGCGCAGGTTTCCCTCTTGACCTCGGAGTCACGGCAGGAAAAAAAAATCCCTCCAGTTTTCCGTCAGATAAAACCTCTGCTCCTCCTTCTCTCACCGAAAGTAGAGCCAGAAAGTGGGATTAAGGCAAATACCCACTAACAGGCACATGTGCCATTGTCACTCCCTCTTCAACACAAAACAAGGAGCTTTGCAGAAAAACAAAAAGCTCCTCTCCTCTCACCCCTGCCCCACCCCCATGCTCCCTTTCTTTCCCTCCTCCCCTCCTCCTTCGCTCCTACCCTCCCACTTTCTTATCTACCCCGGCTTTCCCTCAGCTGCCCCCCTTCTCCTTTTTCTGGTTTTCTCTCTCACCTGCTCTCAAATGCCCCCTCCCCCGCCTTCCTCTTCCTCCTCGCCTCCTGCTGCTCTGATTTAGGCCAACTCTTTCCTCATCCTCATCCTCCTTTCAGAAAAGCGTCAGTATTTACCCTCAAAGGAGCTACCAGGTGCCCATGTGCTGTGAGGTAGAGCCACTCTGGGAGCTGCCACGGCCACATTTATAGAAAGATAAACCTTTCTGTAGTTTAGACACGGGAGACAAACAGGGCTCTCTGTTTCCATGGAAAACTTGCCCTCTTATTTGGGATTCATGAATGGTCACTACAGTGGTATGGGTCTTTCCTGTTCCTGGGATTTCCCTGACATAAGCCATGCACCTGCCTGGACAACTAGGGCTGTGTGGCCTCACCAGGCGGATTCAGTGAGTGACAACGAGGTGCTAACACACAGTAGCCTCTGGTCCGTGTTTGTACAGCCTACCTTAGGAGGCCTTCCGTAGTGAGGGCCAGCGTGTGGTGGACTCAGTATTTGTTGAATGCATGTTTTATCCTGAATCTGATCAATACATTTTTGTTTCTGAAATGATAGCATGGATGTGATAAGGCCAATAGATTGGGTAATTTTATTTTTTTTAATTGTGGTAAAATATACATAACGTAAAATGTTAACCATTTTCAAGCGTACAGTGCAGTGGCATTAAATAGTACATTCTGATTATTGTGCAACCATCACCACCACCCATCTCCAGAACTTCTTCATCTTCCCAAACTGAAACTATACCCATTAGATAAAAACTCCAATTCTCGGCTGGGCACAATGGCTCATGCCTGCAATCCCAGCACTTTGGGAGGCCGAGGTGGGCAGATCACTTGAAGTCAGAAGTTTGAGACCAGCCTGGCCAACATGGCAAAACCCCAACTCTACTAAAAATACAAAAATTAGCCAGGCATGGTGGCAGGACCCTATAGTCCCAGCTACTTGGGAGGCTGAGGTGGGAAAATCTCTTGAACCTGAGAGGCAGAGGTTGCAGTGAGCCAAGATTGTGCCCCTGCACTCCAGCCTGGGTGACAGGGCAAGACTCTGTCTGTCTCAAAAAAAAAAAACAAAACAAAAAACAAGACCAAAAACTCCTTCTCCCCTGGCAACCATCACTCTAGTTTCGTGGGGTTTTTTTCTTTTTTTTTTGTGAGACAGAGTCTCACTCTGTTGCCTGGGCTGGAGTGCTGTGGCCCAATCTTGGCTCACTGCAACCTCCGCCTCCCCAGTTCAAGTCATTCTCCTGCCTCAGCCTCCTGAGTAGCTGGGATTACAGGCACCTGCCACTAAACCCAGCTAACTTTTTGTATTTTTAGTAGAGACGGGGTTTCACCGTGTTGGCCATGCTGATGTTGCACACCTGACCTCATGATTCACCAGGCTCGGCCTCCAAAAGTGCTGGGAATCCAGGCATGAGCCACCGCGCCCAGCCTCTAATTTCTATCTGTATGAATTAGATGACTCTAGGTACCTCATGGAAGTGAGAATTGTAGAATGTCTGTCCTATTGTGTCTGGCTTATTTCACTCAGCATAATGGGGAACTTTAGTTTTTGACATGGATGTTTGTTTGCTCTCTCATTCTGTGTGAAAAAAGACTTCCAGGCAGGTGTAGTGGCTCACGCCTATAATCCCAACACTTTGGGAGGCCAAGATGTGCGGATCACCTGAGGTCAGGAGTTTGAGACCAGCCTGGACAACATGGTGAAACCCTGTCTCTACTAAAAATACAAAAATTAGCCAGTGTGGTATCTGATGCACCTGTAGTCCCAGCTACTTGAGAGGCTAAGGAATGAGAATTACTTGAACCCTGGAAGTGGAGGTTGCGCTGAGCAAAGATCACACCACCGCACCGCAGCCTGGGCGACAAAGCGAGATTCTGTCTCAAAAAACAAAAACAAAAACAAAAAAAGACTTCCGTCATTGGGACACTTGTAGGAACGTCCCTCGTCCCTGATGTCCCGATGGTCTGAGGAGGCAGTACTGTGCAGTGAGACAGTATAACACAAACTTTACTAAACTGGACAAGAATAAGGATTCTGCTTTTTTCTTGACTCCTGCCAAGCCTACCCTTTTTCTGATGTCCAACCCTTTCCATGGGTTTCCATGACAAAAAGAGTGGCCGGGGTAGACCAGGAGGGCTGTTCCTCCCCGGTGCCCCTGCTTTGTACCAGGAACCCCACAATAGCCAGAAGGCTGGCCTAGGAGTTGCCCCCATCTTGTACCCTGGGTCCTTCCTTAGAAGCAAACCCACGGTGGACCGCAAACTGGCTTCCCATGTGTATCTGCTTTGGGCACAAAAGACCATGTCTTCACTTCAGCACAAAACGATGCACTTGATTGAGGTGTGATATAATTGCTTCAGGAGAGAGTTTGCCCTGAAAACGTCTTCTCGGCCTTCCTGAAGCAGGCTGCACGCTTGTTTGTATTGGCACCACATGCTAATCTCACGGATGGCCCTGTTCCGCCAGTGCGAGGACAAATAGCTGGTCTTTTGCTCCCGTGTCCATGGAAAGCTCCCCTTTCTCCTTGCATGGTTGCCATAGTAACCAAAAAAAATAGTTCTTCAAAATAGGGAAGGAATCTCTCAGGGTACTTGGGAACTTAGCAAAGTGAGAACATAAGTAGGCCTCAATGATCATAGATGCTGGTGTAAATACCTAGTTATTAATAGTCAAAGCAGGTTGAAATTGGTAGGTGAATTTTGCTGTCACTTAGAGTAGGGAAAGATGGATGAATGGGCTCTTACCTTCATCAGTACTACAGATTCTTCTGTAACCATTGGAATTGCCAGATGAGGTCAGACCCACAGGCCATACAACACAGAATTTAGTTTTTCTTAGCACAGAACAGTGAAAGAGGCAGTGACAGAGCTCATTTATGTTCCTGCAACCCCCTTAGCCCCCTCAAAGGATTGGAGATACAGCGCTAAGTAGAGGAATCCATTATGAATCTGTCATACTGCTGTGGATATGTGCACACTTTTCTTAAGAAATTTTTATTTTCAACCTTTTTCAGCCCTTAGAGTCAATCTCTTTAAAGGAGCTTAAAGGGCCACAGCATTTTTGTGTGGTATTCTACAGAGAAATTTACTGATGGCCAGGCGCGGTGGCTCACTCCTGTAATCCCAACCTTTAGACAGGCAGATCACATGAGGTCGGGAGTTTGAGACCAGCCTGGCCAACATGGTGAGACCCTGTTTCTACCAAAAATAAAAAAATTAGCCGGGCATGGTAGCAGGTACCTGTAATCCCAACTACTCGGGAGGCTGAGGCAGGAGAATCGCTGGAACTTGAGAGGCAGAGGTTGTGGTGAGCCAAGATTGTGCCTCTGCACTCCAGCCTGGGTAAAAGAAGGAGACTCTGCCTCAAGAAAAAAAAAAGAAAGAAAGAAAAGAAAAGAAAGAAATTTATTGATGTATTCTTTTTAAATAATACCCTTTTTTAAAAAAAAAAAATTTATGTTTAAGAACAAATAAGAACTTACCTACATTTATTAGAAATTGTGGAGGCAAATTTCCACATGACGCATCTTTTTTTCTGGTTGTAAAACAGCTCTTCAGTGGTAAGGGGACATGGGTACAGTAGCTTAACTATTTTAAAAACATTTGAATGGAAATGTACAATGACATAGCCACTGTGGAAAGAAATATGGCAATTCCTCAAAAAATTGAACATAGAATTCCCAAATAATTCAGCAGTCCCACTTCTGGGTATAGACTCAAGGGAATTGAAGCACGGACTCCAACATGTATTTGTACAGCCATGTTCACAGTAGCATTATTCACATTAGCAAAGAGGTGGCAGCAACCTCAGTGTCCATTGACAGATTTATGGATAAGCGGGATGTGGCATATCCATACAATGGAATATTATTCAGCCTTAAAAAGGAAGAACATTCTGACATACACTATAACATGGTTGAAGCTTGAAGATTCTTTTTTTCTTTTTTTTTTTTTTTGAGACAGAGTCTTACTCTGTCGCCCAGGCTGGAGTGCAATGGCGTGATCTTGGCTCACTGGCAACTTTGCCTCGGGTTCAAGCAATTCTCCTGCCTCAGCCTCCCGAAAAGCTGGGATTATAGTCATCCGCCACCATGCCTGGCTAATGTTTGCATTTTTAGTAGAGACGGGGTTTCATCATGTTGACCAGGCTGATCTCGAACTCCTGACCTCAGGTGGTCCTGCAGCCTGAGCCTCCTAAAGTGCTGGGATTACAGGCGTGAGCCACCATGCCCAGAGAACCTTGAAGATATTATGCTGAGTGAAATAAGCCAGTCACAAAAGGACAAATACAGTGTGATTCCATCTATGTGAAGTACTTAGAGCAGTCAAATTCATAGAGATGGAAAGTCAAATGGTGGTTGCCAAGAGCCAGCGGAGGAGGGAATGGGGAGTTAGTGTTTAATGGGGCCAGAGATTCAGTTTTGCAAGATGAAGAGTTCTGGAGATAGATGGTGGTAGTGATTGCACAACAGTGAGAATGTACTCAATGCCACTGAACTGTACACTTGACAATGGTTCAGATCATAAATTTTGCATTATACATATTTTACCACAATAAAATATAGTAGTATTTCACATGGTGGGGATATAAAATGATAGCCTATAGATCAGCTCAAGGTAGGAAACAACGGTCTTAAAATGATTCATGGATTATTGCTTTATTGCTGTTCAAATCAGGAAGTTATAAAACTTTCCCCAGGGTTCAGAACGCCAGTCCCTTTCCACAGCTACCTTTGCTCACTACAGACATTCCAACTCATAACACACACAACATACAAATCCCTGGGCATAGACTGTGCAGAGGGCCATGGATGTGAGAGCAAGCCTGGCACTCTCATATGCCTCTAGTGGGCGTGTAAATTAGCACAAGCCCATTGGGAAGACAGTTTGGTGAAGCCGATGGAGAGCATTAAATGATCACACCGATAACCTTTTTAGCCCTCTGAGGACGCCAATAACCTTTTTAGCCCTAATGGAAACTTGTGGTCCTTTCTCCTTGAACATTCCCTAGCCTGCCACCCAGCCTAGCTTGGAGTCCATTCTGTCATTCATTCAGCCTGCAGGTGCCAGACATGGTGCTGTGAGCTCCATGTACAGCCGTGAGCCAAGGAGACCAAGTCCCTGCCCACAGTGGGCCTGTAGCACATGGGCAATGGAGTTGCACATGACTGATACCAGCTAGGGCTGATTTTTGCAGAAAAGGAATTTCTGGGAGGCTGGTGGACAGGCTGGAGAATAGGAAAATGGGCAGTGACCAAACCAAGCCCCTAAGAACATAGCCCAGCCCAGGCCAGGGCAGTCTGGCCAGGGTAAACCAGACTGTCTACCCTGCCCCTTCCTGCTGTCCCTGTGCTGCTGTCCTCACTCCTGCCACCGTGGGCACTTGCTGTGGCCACCTCCTTCCTTCACCACCAGCTCCCACCTTCTTTGTGTAACCCCTTACGGCTGAAAGGCCCCACCTGTAGCATCTCATGGGCCAAGCTAATGCCTTGTGGCCTCTCCCTAGCTTTCAAAGGATGGGGAGAAGGACCCTGGGGTCTCTGCCCCCACCCCCACGAAACCGTAAGGGTGTTCCTGTCTGGGACAGCCCAAAAGGAAAAGTTCTCTGAATCCAGGGGAAGACAGACAGTGAACAAGTAAACAAAGCCAATAATTAATTCATTTCAGAAGGAGAAGGCCTGTGAAGGGAAGGGCGGGGTTCTGGAGGAGAGCATCCCAGGAGGGGGTGTGGGGAAGGTCCTGCTGAGGACAGGGCATGTAGGCTGAGCCTTGAGAGATGAGAGGGTGGCAGACATGCTGAGATCTAGAAGAGCCTTGCAGAGGGGGGACCACTTGTGGGACGGTCCCGAGGTGAGCAGGAGGACGTGGTGTGTCAGGGAAATGGTGGCAGATCCCTGTGACTGAGGGTGGTACACAGAGGGATGGATGGGCCAGGCAGCCAGGACCCTGTCGGTCTGGGTGAGACATTTGGTTTTTAATATGAGAACACTGGGAAGCCATGGAAGGGGCTCAAACAGAGGAGCATCATGATTCGATTTGTGTTTCTTGAAGTCCAGACTGGCTGTGGTGTGGAGAAGGGACTGGAGAGGGACAGAGAGGCCGCAGGAACCAGTCGGGAGTGCGGTGATGGTGTCTTGGGCCAGGATGGGGAAGATACAGTGCAGAGGTGCGTGGAAGGCACAGTTAACGCCCATGCATGTTAGCTTTGCAGTTCATACTGCGTGTTAGCTTTCCAGTTCGTAATGCGTGTTAGCTTTCCAGTTTGTAATACGTGTTAGCTTTCCAGTTCGTAATGTGCAGTAGGACGTAAGTCCCATCCTAAGGGCCCTGGCAGGGAGCTGAAATGCATGCAATATGTGACTGATAACTGGGTTTGATCAGTACGTTTTTAAAATTTATTGATACATTTACCTACATTTATTAAAATGACTTAGAATTTATTGTGCTGTTCACGTTATTATGTTAGTGGCAATCTCTTTCTAACTTTGTTTTGAATTTAAAGAGTGATGTTAACGACTTTCTAAAGCTCTGAACCAAGTTATTTTCTGCACTTAGTCAAGTCTGGACTTCTATTTAAATGAATCAACAGTATTAGGACTTGGCTGGGTGTGGTGGCTCACGCTTGTAATCTCAGCACTTTGGGAGGCCAAAGTGGGCGGAACACTTGAGCCCAGGAGTTTGAGACCAACCTGGGCAACATGGAGAAACCCCATTTCTACAAAAAGTACACAACAGTTGGGCATGGTAGCGTGTGCCTGTAGTATCAGGAACTCACTACTTGGGAGGCTGAAGTGGGAGGGTCACCTGAACCAGGGAGGTGGAGGTTGCTGTGAGCTGTGATTGCATCACTGCACTCTAGCCTGGGCAACAGAATGAGACCCTGTCTCAAAAAAAAAAGAAGACCTGAAGTCTGGCTTTGTTTCCTAGACTGGTCTCGAACTCCTGGGGTCAAGCAGTCCTCTCACCTGTCTCCGAATAGCTGGGACTGCAGCACATACCACTATGCCCAGCTCTTCTAGATGATCTTTTTTTTTTTTTTTTTTTGAGACAAAGTCTCATTCTGTAGCCCAGGATGGAGTGCAGTGGCATGTTCTCAGCTCACTGCAACCTCCTGGGTTCAAGTGATTCTCCTGCCTCAGTCTCCCAAGTAGCTGGGACTACAGGTGTGTGCCACCATGCCCAGCTTTTTTTTTGGTATTATTAGTAGAGACAGGGTTTTACCATGTTGGCCAGACTGTTCTCGAACTCCTGACCTCGTGATCCACCTGCCTCAGCCTTCCAAAGTGCTGGGATTACAGTCGTGAGCCACCACGCCCAGCCTAGATGATCTCTTTTAAGTAGATACTCATTGTTATGATTTCTGCCCTCCCCTTTTCTGGGCCACAGGGAGCCCAGGAGGAAGTGTACAAACCATGTCTTGGCCCTTGGTGACTGGTCTCTAACGCCATACTAATGGTCAGTGGACTTGTGGTCTGTCCTTGGGGTACAGGAAATGCATGAGGTTTGCCCAGTGGTTGTGGTCATGGCCCTGCACACTGGGCAGCTCCTGCCTCTGCTCTCCCTGTTGCTGTCCGTCACCCAACACCAGCCAGCCTGTTACCTCCAATATGGGCGCCCTCACTCCTGGACTCTGACAGCTCCCTTGCAGGCACACTGCCAAAGGGTCAGTCGAAACTTCTGGATTCTTCCATCCTCAGGGAATGGATAGCATGCCACTGTTGCCCTTCTCTGCCGGAGCAATCCATATTGCTGTGTCTGCTCTTCTCCATGCCCCGTGTTGATGCAGAGCTCCCATGAAGTCTTCCAGAGTGTGAGTGGGAAGTTGGCACACCCCTCAGCTTGGACATTCCCATTACCTTGCTCTCCACTGCCACTGTCCTTCATGTTCCTGGGATAGGGGAGTAGACCAGGCAGAAACTTCAGCCCAGTCTCATTACTTGGGCTCTCCCCACCGAACCGCTATCAGCATCTGAAGGGCTTTGTCTTGCCCGTGACAAGGACTTTACTTCAAATCCCCCATTCCTTTCTCACTCTGTCTCCTAAGAGTTCTATGTTCCGACCCTTAAGCTGCTGGAAATTAGACTTCTTCTCCATTAACAAAGGCAAGTTTATTATCTCACCGTGGACTTGATACCAGAATCTAGCATGGAGCTCCTAGTTCAGCAGGGACTTCCTGGTGTTCACCCCATTCTCACCCCTGCACCGCTACACTCATGGCCATGGAATCAGCTCCACGGGGGATGTGGAGCAATGTGATTTCCAAACAAGGGAAACTTCTGCTTATCTCAAAATTATCATTTGATCAGTGAAAGGTTGTGTAATTGATACCCATCTCCCCTGCCTACATGTAGTTGGATTAAATTCTGGTTACTATTAATGTCCAGCAACCCCATATCCTTTTTGGGATCAGTAATACACTTTAGTTGTACTTACAACCCTTCGTGCAGAGATTCTCATCTTTGGCTGCACTTGGAGTCTTTCTGGAAGCTTTGAAGAAGTGCTGAGACCTGGGACTCACCATAAGACTCATTTAATTGGTTTGGAATGTGACCTGATTTTTTAGCCCCTAAAGCAAGCTTGTCCAACTTGTGGCCTGTGGGATACATGTGGCCCAGGACAGCTTTGAATGTGGCCCCACACGAATTTGTAAACTTTCTTAAAACATTATGAGATTTTTTGTTGTTGGTGGTGGTTTTGGTTTTGGTTTTGGTTTTGGGTTTGGGTTTTTAGCTCATTGGCTAGTGTTAGTGTTAGTGTATTTTATGTGGGGCCAAGAGAACTCTTCTAGTGTTGCCCAGGGAAGCCAAAAGATTAGACACTCCTGCCCTGAAGCTTCCCACATGATCATGATGTTCAGGCAAAGCAGAGATCCTTGAACTAGCTACCAGCTAAGTAAAGAAGCCATTCACTTGGGTTTAGAAGTGGTGTACTACATTGTATCTTCAAATGCACATTAGCTTATTTGATTATTACTGCTATTTTGAATTACTGCAATTTGAATGTTATTTTATTTTTTTTCCTGACAGGGTTTCACTCTGTCACCCAGGCTGGAGTGCAGTGACGTGATCATGGCCCACTGCAGCCTTGACCCCCAGGCTCAGGCGGTCCTCCCACCTCAGCCTCAGAAGTAGTGGGGACCATAAGTTTGCACCACCGCACTGGCTAATTTTTTGAAAAATGTTTGGTAGAGACAGGGCCTCCATATGTTGCCCAGGCTGGTTTCAAACTCCTGGGCTCAAGTGATCCTCCTGCCTTGACTTCCCAAAGTGCTGGGATTACAGGCGTGAGCCACCATGCCTGGCCAAGTGTTATATATTTTTTTAATCGAAAGACTTTTCTTTAAATATAGATTTTTTTCAAGTTTGCTGAAACTTAATTGAATTTCATTGCTTTCACAGCATCTACATGTACATAATGGTATTATTTGACTCACTTAGAAATTTTTATTGAGGCAAAATTTCTTGCATTGAGGCAGTGGCTGTATTGGCGTTTGCTAGTGCCGCTGTCCTCCAGCTCAGCTGCACATTAGAATCACCTTGGCAACTTTTATTTTATTTTTACTTATTTATTTATGTATTTATTTATTTATTTTGAGATGGAGTCTCGCTCTTGTTTCTCAGGCTAGAGTGCAATGGCGTGCTCTTGGCTCACTGCAACCTCTGCCTCTTGGGTTCAAGCGATTCTCCTGCCTCAGCTGCCTTTGTAGCTGGGATTACAGGCGCCTGTCACTATGCCTGGCTAATTTTTTGTATTTTTAGTAGAGACAGGGTTTCACCATGGTGGCCAGGCAGGTCTCAAACTCCTGACTTCAGGTGATCCACCCACCTCAGCCTCCCAAAGTGCTGGGATATTAGGCATGAACCACTGCGCCCAGCCGCCTTGGCAACTTTTAACCGTTCCCAAGCCTAGGTTTTATCCCGGACCAGTTACATCAAACTGTCTGTGGCTGGGGCTCTGCCATCAGCAGATTTGAAAATTCCCCAGGGGACTCCAATATGCCACCAAGTTTGAGAATGAATAACCTGGAGACATTTATGTGATATGTGTCACCTGGAAATCTTGTCCATACACAGATTCTCTGATGAAGAAGGACTGGGATGGGCTCCAAATCCTGCTTTTCTAACTAGCTCTCACATGATAGCAGTAAGAGATCTATGGTGCTGGCCTGCAGCAATACCTCATTTAAGTGGCAAGGACCTAGAAAGCTTAAAAAGCCTGGGTCCTATTACTAGTGAATTTAATTTGATGGCACTGAGTAGGGTCCAGAATTTGACAATTTTGAAAAGCTCCCCAGGTGACTGTTACATTGAATCCCAGCTTGGGAACCCCTGTCATGCTACGGGCCAGCTATGCCTCTTGTTATATAAATGGTTAATTAATGACATCAGGTGAAGGGGGACAGGGAGAAGACAAAAACAAGGCCAGGTGGGGCCCCCCTCTGGGATGGCATATCTAGAAAAGGTCCCTCTTTAGAGAGAACTCACCATAAGGCTACCAGATTTTTTCAATGCATCTTAAGCCCCGGTTTTACGTATTGTTTGAATACAGTTACATGTTGACTATCTAGAGGCCCTAATTCCAAATACCTAAGATAAAATAAAACAAGTTCCATTTGTCACCTACTGCAATTATATTCATACGCTGTAGACAGTGCTGAACACAACTCAAGCACAGAACAGATTTTGGAACAGCTGGGGATGGGGGAAGGAGAGGACTCACCAGCAGGAAGGGAGGAGGGAGGCGTGGTAAAGCCTTCCTTCTCCTCCGGAACGGTGACTGCCACGACTGGGCTCCTGCCACCTGCCCAGTGACAGTGCCCTTCTAGACCACAGAGTCTGCAACAGAACCTGAAGCCCCAATCCTCCCTATACGTTTCTTCTTTATATTATTTCAAACAGTTTTGTTGCCTTTGATCTTTTCCCCTAGAGCTTGCTCAGTGCTGGCCTTGTGCTGTCTTGCCTCTGATTCACAGGCTCTTCTTTGGGGTGTCCCTCTCTGGACCTCTGGGGATGCCCTTTTTTGTGCCACCTCCCGACCGTGCTTAGCACAATGCAGCTCTGGGCCACTGGATACAGTTGTGCAGGATGTGCCCTAGAGAGGGCACCTGGTGAGGGGCACAAGAGGAGCTGGGCCAGTCATGCTCTATGCTGTGCTGCAGCAGGAGCCGGAGCTGCCTTTCTGCTCTTCCATTCTCTGGAAGGCACCAAGGGGCACCTTTTTCCAGTTTGCATGTAAGTGCTGCCTTGTGTGCTAGTGCAGGCCCAGAGCAGGTCACCATTGGTACTTACTGAGTGCTCACTGAATGAATGAATGCATGAACAAAAGAACAAAATAGAGGCAATAAAGATAAATAAGAAGCTTTCATAGTCATTTAGGTCAAGGTTAAGGAAGCCCTAAAATAGAATGTAAATGTATTATGGAAAGTAGGGGCTAAACAGAGGAGAAGCAACAGGTGGTGGATTGGATTAAGGTTCAAGGATGGCAAAGGAGAGAGGGAATAAAAATTACCTCCTACCTGTAGTCACCACTAACACTTGACTCTTCCACAAGAAGAACAGGGACAGTGGGGGTGTGGGTGAGTTCTACGCACCAAGTCTGGAGAGGTGGCTTTGGTGAGGTGACAAGTTAACAGGAGTGATGCACCTCTGATGTCAGGCCCTGAAATAAGCAGTGTGGAGAGATGTGAGGCCACCTCCACCCCTCAGAGAGCTCACGCTCTAGGTAAGGACACCAGACACAGAATTTCTGGTGCTGGGAGGTGTCGACCAGCAACACACATGGGTGACAAGTGGCAGTTAATAATATTATAATAGCTGTATCTACCTACTACTTGTTTTACTCTTCATGATGAGCTTTCATCTGTGAGAAGTAGCTATTATGTTGCTTCTCATTGAAGAAGAAATTGATGCTTCCTACCCCATCTCCTGACTGCCAGTCAAAGCAGTAGGTTGACTCATATAAAAGTACTATTTTGGAGGTCAAAATTGGTCAAATATCAGTAATTTCATGTAGTTCAGATTAATACATTCCATTGTGTTTGCTGTATGAGACCTTTTTTTTGTTGTTGTTGTTGTTGAGACAGAGTCTGGCTCTGTCGCCCAGGCTGGAGTACAGTGACCGGATCTCAGCTCACTGCAAGCTCCGCCTCCCGGGTTTACGCCATTCTCCTGCCTCAGCCTCCCAA
>NW_012114252.1:10271564-10273489 GCF_000951035.1 Colobus angolensis palliatus
CTCCTGATTAGCTGGGATTACAGGCATGTGACACCATGCCTGGCTAATTTTGTATTTTTAGTAGAGATGGGGTTTCTCCATGTTGGTCAGGCTGGTCGCGAACTCCCCACCTCAGGTGGTCCGCCTGCCTTAGCCTCCCAAAGTGCTGGGATTACAGGCATGAGCCACCACGCCCAACCAGTCATATAATTTGTAAAGATCAAAGCACCATACTCAGGATATCTATCACTTTAAATATTTGTCTATTCTTTATGCTGGAATCATTTCAGTTCTTCTAGCTATTTGGAAATATACAATAGATTATTATAAACTATAGTCACCCTAGTGATCTGTTTAACACTAGGTCTTACTTCTTTATCAAACCATATATTTATACCCATAATCAACTTCTCTTCATACCCCTTTTTCCTCTATCCTTCTTAGCCTCTGGCAACTGTTAATATTTTCTATCTTCACAAGATTTGTATTTTTAGCTCCCACATATGAGTGACAACATGCAATATTTGTCTTTCAGTGCTTGACTTACTTCACTTAACATAATGACCTCCAGTACCATCCATGTTGCTGCAAATGACAGGATTTCATTCTTTTTATGGTGAATTTTACACACACACATTCACATAACAGTTTCTTTATCCATTGATAGACATTTTGATTGGTTCCATATTTTGACTATTATGAAGAGGGTAGCAGTGAACATTAGGAGTGAATATACTCATTTTGATATATTCATTTCCTTTCTTTTGGATATATACCCAGTAGTAGAATTGCTGGATCATATGGTAGTTCTCTTTTTAGTTTCTTTGAGGAACCTCAATACTGTTCTCCATAGTGGCTATGCTAATTTACATTTTCATCAACAATATACAAGGGTTCCCTTTTCTCCACATCCTCACCAGCACTCGTTACTGACCATCTTTTGGATCAAAGCTGTTTCAACGGGGGCGAGATGATATCTTATTGTAGTTTTGATTTGCATTCCTCTGATGACGAGTGATATTACCGTTTTTTCGTATACTTGGTGGCCATTTGTATGTCTGCATTTCAGAAATGTCTGTTTAGACGTTTTGTCTGTTTTTCAATTGGATTTTTTGTTTTTTACTGTTGAGTCATTTGAGCTCCTTATATATTCTGGTTATTAATTTCTCGTCAGTTGAATAGTTTCTAAATATTTTCTCACATTCAGCAGATTGTCTCCTCATTTCTTTTATTGTTTTCTTTGCTGTGCAGAAGATTTTTTTAGCTTGATGTAATCCCATTTGTCTTTTTTGCTTTGGTTGCCTGTGCTTTTGCGGTCTTACACAAAAATTTTTGGCCAGACCAATGTCCTGGAGCATTTCCCGAGTGCTTTATTTTCTAGTAGTTTCAAAGTTTCAGGTCTTAGATTTAAGTCTTTGATCCATTTTTACTTGATTTCTGTGTATGGTGAGAGATAGAGGTCTAGTTTCATCCTTCTGAGTGTGTTTATCCAGTTTTCCCAGCACCACTGAAGAGACAGTTCTTTCCTCACTGCATGTTTGTGGAGCCTTTGTCAAAGATGAGTTGCTCATAAATGCATGGATTTATATTTGGTTTCTCTATTCTGTTCCACTGGTCTATGTGTCTGTGTCTGTTTTTATGCTGGTACCATGCTGGTTTGGTTATGATAACTTTGTAGTAAATTTTGAAGTCAGGTAGTGTGATGCTTCCAGCTTTGTTTGTTTTGTTCAGGATTGCTTTGACTATTCGAAGTCTCTTGTGGTTCCATATAAATTTTAGAACATTTTTCCCTTTCTATGAAGAATATCATTGGTACTTTGATAGGGATTGCATTGAATTTGTAAACTGCTCTGAGTAGTATTGTCATTTTAATGAGATTAAAGCTGTGAGCATTGCCGGGCGCGGTGGCTCAAGCCTGTAATCCCAGCACTTTGGGAGGCCGAGAC
>NW_012114252.1:10274724-10275773 GCF_000951035.1 Colobus angolensis palliatus
AGTAGCTGGGATTACAGGCACATGGCACCACGCCTGGCTAATTTTTGCATTTTCAGTAGAGACGGGGTTTCACCATGTTGGCCAGGCTGGTCTCAAACTCCTGACCTCGCTACCCGCCTCAGCCTCCCAAAGTGCTGGGATTACAGGTGTGAGCCACTGCATCTGGCCGATCATGGTGAATGATCTTTTTAATGTGTTGCTGAAGTCAGCTGGCTAGTATTTTGATGAGAATTTTTGCATCTGTGTTCATCATCTTAGTTTTCCTTTTTTTGTTATGTCCTTCTCCGGTTTTGGTATCAGGGTAATGCTGGCCTCATAGAATTAGCTTGGGAGTATTGGAATATTCATTCGTCTTCAAAAAAAAAATTTTTTTTGAGGCAGGGTCTTGCCCTGTCACCCAGGCTGGAGTGCAGTGGTGCAATCACAGCTCACTGCAGGCTTGACCTGCTAGGCCCAAGGGATTCTCTGCCTCAGCCACCCAGGTAGCTGGGACTACAGATGTACACCACCATGTCTGGCTAATTTTTTTTTCTTCTTTTTTTTGGGTAGAGACATGGTTTTGCCATGTTGCCCAGGCTGACTCTTCATTTTTTTGAATTTGCATAAAATTGATATTCGTTATTTAAATGTTTGGTAGAATTCAGCAACAAAGCCATCAGGCCATCTGGGGATTTCTTTTATGGGAGACTTTATTATGGCTTCAATATCACTACTCGTTATTGGTTTATTGAGATTTCCTATTTCTTCATGGTTCAATCTTGGTAGGTGTGTATGTCTAGGAATTTATCCATTTCTTCTAGGTTTTCCAGTTTGTTGGCATATAGTTGTTCATAATAGTCTCTAATGATTCTTTGTATTTCTGTGGTCTCAATTGTTATGTCTCCTTTTTCATTTCTAAAGTTATTTATTTATTTGGATGTTCCCTCTTTTTCTTTTTTCTTAGTCTAACCAAGGGCTTATCAATTTTTGTATAGCATACCTTTTTTTTTTTTTTTTGAGACAGCATCTTAATCTGTCACCCAGGCTAGAGTGCAGTGGAATGATCATGG
>NW_012114252.1:10277358-10281147 GCF_000951035.1 Colobus angolensis palliatus
AGCCAGGATGGTCTCGATCTCCTGACCTCGCGATCCGCCCGTCTCGGCCTCCCAAAGTGCTGGGATTACAGGCTTGAGCCACCGCGCCCGGCCGGTTAGAGAACTTATATATCATCCTCTGATTTAGAGTCAGTTACTGGTTCCTTGCTATGTCCATTTGGGGAGATCGTGATTCCCTGTTTGCTGCTGTTTCCTGTTGATGTGTACGTCTTTGCATTGAAGGATTAGTCATTTAATCCAGTCTTCTCTGGCTGGCTTGTTTTTGTATTTTATTGGATACATTTGCTTAGAGGCTTTTTGCTGCTGGGTCACTGCCTCCTTTTCAGCTCTAGGTGGAGCCTTAAACCCAGGTTCACCTCAGCTCTTAGTAAACTATCAGAAAGCGGCTCTTCCTGAATGGAGGAGATCCCCGGGGGGTTTTCCTGTAGGGGTCCATGCCCAGGGGATCTGTGGGACAAACCTCCTACAGCGTGGTACTTCTAAACAGCCACTCTGCTTTGGCATCTCCTTTTGCTGAGTTACAGAACAGAGATTGCAGAGCTGGGGATGGTAGTCCCACCTCCCTGCTTTGCCTCTGTCTTTTCTCAGGGATATTTCTCCCTTCAGGCACTTGGGATGCTTTCCATGGATTAAGGCAGGGCCAGCCTCCTGCCAGGGAACCCAAGGTGGTGGAGAAGCTGAATGTCCACCTCAATTACACTTTTTCCAGTGTAGAAACAGTGAGTTGGAGAAAACGTTTTTGCATGCCTGGTGGTTGTCATAATGTGGGGAGTGTTGTTATGGACTTAGAAATCCAATTGTCTAACCATCTGCTCAGGGTTTTTTCTGGGGTCCTAGGAACTGTCTCATCTTCATATTTGAGTTCTGAGGTCCTTCTGGTAATAATTTCAGTGCTGTATATTTGTTTTTATTTTTCTGTCGGAGAGGGGTGGGTACTAAAGTCGGCTTACTTTTATGCCACCATTTCAGAACTGGAAGTCTTTCACTTTTAAAAGTTTTATTTTAATGTGTCTAGGTGTGTGTGTCTTTGAGTTCATCTTACCTGGAATTCATTTAACTTCTTGGATGTTTGTATTCAAGTCTTTCACCAAGTTTGGAGAGTTTTCAGCCATTATCTTTTCAAAATATTCTTGCCACACTTTTCTCTCTCCTTATCCTTCTGGAATTTCCAGAGTGTGTGTGTGTCTGCTTGATGGTGTCCCACAAGTCCTTTAGGCTCTGTTCACTTCTCTTCAGTCTTTTTTCTGTTCCTCAGACTTGATAATTTCCATTGTCCTCTCTTCAAGTTTGCTAATTCTTTCTTCTGCCTCTCAAATCTGCCTTTGAATCCCTCTAGTGAATTTTTCATTTCGATGATTGTACTTTTCAGTTCTGGGGTTTATAGTATCTTTTTAAGTTTTCTGTCTCTTTACTGATATTTCCATTTTGTTCATACATCATTATCTTGATGTTCTTCACTTCTTCCTTTAGTTCTTTGAGCATCTTTAAGACAGTTGTTTTAAAGTCTTTGCCATCAGGTCTCTTTTAGGGACTGTTTCTGTTGACTTATTTTTCTTCCTTTGACTGGGCCATATTTTCCTCTTTCTTCACATGTCTTGTGATTTTTTTTGTTGTTGAAAAGCGAATGTTTGAATCTAACAGTGTGGTATCTAGAAATCAGATTCTCCCCCTCCCCTGGGTTCACTGTTTTTGTTTACTTGTTTGATGGTTGTATACTGTGTGTATGGTGAGGATACTATAAGCCTGAGGTATAAATGTAAGGTCTCCTCAAGTCTTGTCTTTTTCTTTCTTTCTGTTTTTGATTTTTTTTTTTTGACAGAGTCTTGCTCTGTCACCCAGGCTGCAGTGTAAACAGCGTGATCTCAGCTCACTGCAACCTCCGCTTCCCGAATTCAAGTGATTCTCCTGCCTCAGCCTCCCGAGTAGCTAGGATTACAGGCATCTGCCACCATGCCCCGCTGATTTTTGAATTTTTAGTGCAGATGGGGTTTCACCATGTTGTCTAGGCTCGTCTCAAGCTCCTGACCTCGTGATCCGCCAGCCTCAGCCTCCCAAAGTGCTGGGATTACAGGCATGAGCCACTGCGCCCAACCTCTTTTTTTTTTTTTTTTTTTTAAAGACAGAATCTCACTCTGTCACCCAGGCTGGAGTACAGTGGCGCCATCTCGGCTCACTGCAGCCTCCACCTCCCAGGTTCAAGCAATTCTTGTGCCTCAGCCACCCAAGTAGCTGGGATTACAGGCATGTGCCACCACGCCCCGCTAATTTTTTGTATTTTTAGTAGAAACATTGTTTCACCATGTTGGCTAGGCTGGTCTCAAACTCCGACCTCAGGTGATCTCCCTGCCTTGGCCTCCCAAAGTGCTAGGATTACAGGCATGAGCTAGCACTCCTGGCTTCTCAGGTCTTTTCTGAGCCTTCCTCTGGGCATCCATGGTCATTTATATTTTCCCCTATATGTGTGTTTGTTTTTGAATGTCCTAGTGTTTAATATCTGACTTCTAAAAGGGAAAAAAGCAAAAAAGTAATGGGGGAGGTGCTGGCCCTTTAAATTACCTGGAGGTCACTTGAGCCCAAGGGAGAGGGGCTTGCAACATTGGAGGGAGATATAATAACAGTGGCTCTCAGCCTCTTTGTCTGCACTTCTGTGATCAGAACCAGCAATCAGTGATCAGAGCACAGATCCTTGATATTTGGAGGGTCAGGGTCTTTCTGCCCCCCCTGGCTCCCTCAAGCTATGTGCAGTTTGCTCCGGGAACATGGGCACAGCTGCCTACCATGTGACTGAGAGGTGGGGGATGGGTAGCTGCTACTCTGCTAAGAGCTGAAATGGACCAAAATTAACTACTATTTAATATCCACGCCTTCCCTTAGAAGTTGCAAGCCTTCAATAGATTCCAAAATAGTTTCAAAATAGTTACAGCAGGGAGATTTTGCTAATGCAGTTGTCTGGGTGGGGAAGATTGCTGGTGCTTTCTACTCCACCATCTTCCCCCTCTCTTAGATTTTCACATGTGTGGTTACATTAAATCCTGATGAGCAGAGAATTTGCCCCAAACATTTCTTGGTATTTTTAGGGAAATGTATATGTTGCAAATTCTAGTCTCCAGTGTGAATGATAAGTAAAATGTGGTTGTTGCTGTTACATCATTATGTTTTTTTCCCTATTTTTAGATAAACCAGATATTTTCAATCAATGAAGAACGATGACAGATATTTCAGGCACTCTTCAATTAGCTGGCCATAATATGTTTTATATTAAATGAAATGTTTCATAAGCCATGTACACTTTTAAAATCCATCTCTATCTCACCATACCTCACATGTTACAGTGCTTATGTTGTGGCAAAATAAGACCCAGACTCAAGTTTTTATTTTGTTTTATTTTTTTATTATACTTTAAGTTCTAGGGTACATGTGCACAGCATGCAGGTTTGTTACATTTGTATACATGTGCCACGTTGGTGTGCTGCACCCATTAACTCGTCATTTACATTAGGTATATCTCCTAATGCTATCCCTCCCTGCTCCACCCTCCCCCCAGACTCAAGTTTTAGAGTTCCTTACAGTAAAGTTGGCTACAAGAAGAAATGAGGGCCTCCACACAAACTTGCAAGGCCCCAAAAGACAGTGAGATACATTTTTCTTGAGATACATTAAGTCACAAGCACACTGATCATTGTGAAATGTTACAACCGTGCAAAGTATTTGGTAGTGTTAACTACTGATGTCTAGAGTTTTCATGAGGAATATAGCTGATATATATATATATATATATTTTTTTTTTTT
>NW_012114252.1:10285247-10287339 GCF_000951035.1 Colobus angolensis palliatus
GAGATTCTCCATTAATAACAACAGCAGCTGCTGGTACTCCTGCTACGCCCACCACCATTTCAAGTAGCTAAAATATCTGCCAGGCTTTGTCTAAGTGCTTCATGTTCATTATTTCCTTTAACTTAATCTTCTCAACAACCTTCAAAATGAGTATTATTTTTATAGATGAAGAATCTGAAGCTACCAGTAATTAAGTTGCCTACAATTACAGAGGCATTCACTGTCCTTCCTACTCACTTAAAAAGAATCAGTCTGGCCGGGCGCGGTGGCTCAAGCCTGTAATCCCAGCACTTTGGGAGGCCGAGACGGGTTGATCACGAGGTCAGGAGATCGAGACCATCCTGGTCTACACGGTGAAACCCCGTCTCTACTAAAAATACAAAAAATTAGCCGGGCGAGATGGCGGGCGCCTGTAGTCCCAGCTACTCGGGAGGCTGAGGCAGGAGAATGGCGTGAACCCGGGAGGCGGAGCTTGTAGTGAGCCGAGATCGCGCCACTGCACTCCAGCCTGGGCGACAGAGCGAGACTCCGTCTCAAAAAAAAAAAAAAAGAATCAGTCTATCTTGTCTTGTTAAAATTGGATGTGAATCACTGATATACCTCCTTTAAAAGATGTATTGGCAGGGCAAGGGCCATAGACTAATGCTTCTTTAGTTTTTTTTTTTTTTCAACTTTTTTACTTGTATGTATAATTGTAGATAGTATTGTTGTTTCTACAGTACCTTTTGGAGACATTTTCTTTCCTTTTTTCTCCACGGATGCTATCTGGACAGTATAACAATACTAGAAATGTTTTCCAAGAAGAAATATGTATACCCTCTTTCTCTCAGAAGATGTCAGTAGACAGTCCTATCTGTTTTTTAAACCTCAGCCAAAATAACATTTAGTTCATTGATTATTTCTGCTATTATTGTTTTCTTAGTTTTTGTGTGTGATTGTATTCCACCGTAATTTTAAAAGATTATCCAGCCAGGCATGGTGGCTCATGCCTATAATCCCAGCACTTTGGGAGGCCAAGGCAGATAGATCTCTTGAGCCTAGGAGTTCAAGATCAGCCTGGGCCATGTGACAAAATCCCGTCTCTGCAAAAAATACAAAAATTAGCCAGGCATGGTGGTGCATACCTTTAGTCCCAGCTACTGGGGAGGCTGAGGTGGGAGGATCACCTGAGCCTGGAGGTGGAGGTTGCAGTGAGCTGAGATCACACCACTGCACTTCAAACTGGGTGACAGAGCAAGACCCTGTCTCAAAAAAAAAACAAAGATTATCCATGTGTTCTATTTTAATTTTGCATTGAAATGTAGTTTTTCACAAGTTTATAAATACAGAAATCTCATTGTGGACTAACCCTAATCATGTGTCTTGCAGGAACGCGTCTCTAGCAGCCGATGCCCCCAGACTTGGATATAGTTCCTCATCCAGTCACAAGTACATCCCCCGGAGGGCAGTGCTTTATGTACCTGGAAATGATGAAAAGAAAATAAAGAAGATCCCATCTCTGAATGTAGATTGTGCAGTGCTCGACTGTGAGGATGGTGTGGCTGCAAACAAAAAGGTAATGGCATGATTTTAGTCTGAGAAAAAGAAAGGGATTGAAATTTGCTTGTCTTCCGAATAGTGACATTGCCCACTATTTGGAAAGATTCTACTGTGCTCATCTTTTGCTGATTATTAACAATTCTTTGGCCTACTTTTATATAGGTTCTAAATGTGTATCTCTTTTCTCTGAGAGAAAGGAAGAATCCCACCAAAATGTATTTTAAAATCATGACCTTCGGTATATGAGACTGTATGTATGTATAGATAAAAAGATAGACAATCAGTTTTGGCCATGATATTTGCTGGTCTAAGTAAATGAGTGACATCAGGGGTCCCCAGTCCCCAGGCCATGGACCAGTACAGGCCACAGTACAGGCCTGTTAGGGACTGGACCAGACCCCAGGAGATGAACCGTGGGTGAACAAGCGTTATGGCCTAAGCTCTGCCTCCTGTCAGATCAGCAGTGGCATTAGATTCTCAAGGAGCATGACCCTGTTGTGAACTGCGCATGTGAAGGATCTAGGTTGCACGCTTCTTATAAGAATCTTACTAA
>NW_012114252.1:10288734-10290204 GCF_000951035.1 Colobus angolensis palliatus
TGGAACTTTTAAAGTTAAAAACATGAGTTCGCTTGACCTTTATCTATCCAGGCCCTAGACAATGAGATTGGGCTGGAAATGGGTCGTGGGAGGGGGGATGAGGGAGCTGGCTCGCTGGGTTTATGCCTACTTGAAAGTTTCTCACCCCAGGTGACCTGAAACAATGTGGCTATACTATACAATTTTCTGGATTAATTGCTTTTTCTGGAGTTTCCAGCAAATATTTGCCTTAATTTTAAAGAAAAAATTTAATTTCCAGTATCTTCCTAACGGTCAAACTAAGGCTTTCCAAGTATTTGGAAAAGGATTAGAATGAGCCTGTGGAATCTGAAATGTCTACTCAACATCTTTGGCATGTGCCAAGGAAAATACTATTAATCTTTCTCCTAGAGATTAAAGTAAATAGGCCTTTTTCTGACGGCTATAATGTGATTTCAGTATGCTCCTTCCTATACCTCATGTTGTGCCCTCCAAGATTAGATGCTAAATTGTAATTCCAGTTCTGTGTGACCCAGGGCAATTCACTTTACTTCTTTGCCTCAATTTCTTATCTATACTGTAGGGATGACAATATCTTCTTTTGTCAGGACAGGGTTTATTATGAGAAAAAAGTTGATAAAGTACCTGGGAGTAGCTTGATTTCCTATAGGAAATAGATTAGATAAATCCTGTAGTAATCATGATTAGAGGGGAATTTATTTTAGCATTGTAGCACAGTGAGCCATTAGGTGCCCTGATAAACTTCTAATTATAGTTCTTTCACAAATCTTGAGGCTGTCCTCCAATACCCACCTGAGAATGTTTTCTGCCACTCCAATGAGTTGGAAATAGAGTCTGTTTCTGCTTTACATTTCCTTATTGTTGATCTGGGTTCCAAAGCCATCCTTATCTCCATAGTAGTAGCAGCTGTGCTACCACTTAGGAGAAACGTGAGGAGGACCAGGGAAAGAAGAGTTGATGATGGGCAAGCTGTGCCCGCCATCTTGAAGTACGTATGTCCACATAGTGTCTTTATTAGGACATTTTCATTCTCCTAATGCAGCTGGACATTGCAATGTGCTAGACACTGTTTTAGGCATACTAAGCTTAGAGGCAGCTAAAAGTTCATTTAAAAAATATTTTTTGGTCATTCTGTTGCCCAGGCTGGGGTGCAGTGCTGTCATCATAGCTCACTGCAGCCTCCAACTCCTAGGCTCAAGCAGTCCTCCCACCTCAGCTTCCTGAGCAGCTGGGACTATAGGCACCCACCACCATACCCAGCTAATTGTTTTATTTTTGTAGAGATAGGGTCTTGCTGTGTTGCCCAGGCTAGTCTTGAACTCCTGGACTCAAGTGATCCTCATGCCTCGGCCTCCCAAAGTGCTGGGATTACAGGCATAAGCCATGATGCCTGGCCAAAATTCTCTTTTTTATCCATAGAAACTTCTGGAAAGCCAAGCTGGTCTTTGTTTAAAATAATAATAGACCAGG
>NW_012114252.1:10294937-10295463 GCF_000951035.1 Colobus angolensis palliatus
TGGGTTCAAGTGATTCTCCTGCCTCAGCCTCCCAAGTAGCTGGGATTACAGGCACGCACCACCATGGCTAGCTAATTTTGTGTTTTTAGGAAAGATGGGGTTTCACCATGTTGGCCAGACTAGTCTCCAACTCCTGACCTCAGGTGATCTGCCCACCTCGGCCTCCCAAAGTGCTGGGATTACAGGCCACCGTGCCCAGCCACCGGGCCCAACCCAGTTCATGAATTATACCATGAATGTGCTTATTCAGAAACCTAACTCTCCTAAAATCCAGTCTTTTCATGCAGATATTACGAGATTTCATCAAATGCCTTTTCAAAATGAAGGTATGTTCCTAATCTACTTGTCCAAAAATACCTTCTCCCCCCATACCTCCACCTAACCAGCAAAGTGAGGTAAATGAGACTTGTTCTTGAAGAACCCATGTCAGTACCTCATTGTTACCACCTCTTTGTAAAGTGTTGGAAATACAAAAATGCTGTACTGAGAATTTTCTTTCTTTCTCTTTCCTTTTCTTTCCCTTTCC
>NW_012114252.1:10296193-10298809 GCF_000951035.1 Colobus angolensis palliatus
GTATGTTATCTTATTCAATCCTTATAGCAATGTTTTGAAATATGTACAAGGTCACATTGCCATTAAATAGCAGAACCAAGATTTGAATCTCCTGGAATTTTTGACAGGAACCAACCTCCAACTCACCTGCTCGTGTATGTCCTAATCCACCTTTTTTCTCTTTCTTGGAAAACGAGTGCCTTGGCTTCTTTTTATCTTTTGTCAGCTTCCTGTTCTCCATGATCTCTCAAAGGTAACTGACAGGAGCTCTGTGTTCCCACCTGCAGACTCTTTCAGTGTCCTGGGATTGGGAATGTCATCCATTTAGACCTGGAGCTTCAATTCACTGGAAAGTCCGGATAAACCTGAAACTTCTCAAATATCTCATATTCCCTTTTTTTTCTTGAAGTCACCTCTTAATCATGTTTCTTATTTGAATATTCTCTTGATGGAGGACATAGAGACCATTTTTAGTGAGTTTATTTCTCAGTAAGAAGAAATCCATATTAAAACTCTTAATTTCAGATTATCTAGTTAGAGTCTGGCTAAACTGAACCATTATTGCCTAATTCAGCTTTCTTGGCATTATTGAAATGTAGTCACTTCATTTTATATCTCATTTTTTTATTAATAGACTAATTCCATATTTCATTTGATTGACTCTGTGAAGTATGGGCTTATAATGAAAACAATAGGAGTTTCCACAAAGCAGTTTATAAGTATATAATACCTTCCAGCAGGCTCTAATCCTGTCCTGCTAATCCAATTTGTATTTAAGTAGCTCCTTCATGTCAAGGATGGCACTACCAGCTCACCTTCCCAAGCACGGATGATAAAAAGACTGCCTCCACTCCCTCTTATCTCCTCCTTTTCATTGTTAAATGCATGAGAAGGTGTGGGGCTGTCTAAGCCACTGCTTGCTGGGCCACAGTAAAATATGCCAAGTAATGCATCGATTTCTGATGTAACTCCATGACACTGGGTGAGGCCAAGAAAGTAGGTGCCCAGGAGGAAGAGGCATGATTCCACGGCTGCCATTTCAGTTGAATAAATATTTAGGCAATTCTTTAAATTTATTTACTATTTAAATTTAAGTATTTAAATTTAAATACCCAATCAATACTTAAATAAATACTGAATACTTACTCCACTAGTTGCCATGGCAGGCGGGAGGGACACAAAAATGGTGGCAGATCCCCAACCTGGAGGAGACACAAGCTGGTGGTGAGAGTGGCAAAAAGTAAATAGCTATGATCCAGCAAAATAGGTCTATGAGAACATATTCCTTTTTTAATCATTTAGTTCTGAGTGGGTTTTTTTTGTTTTTGTTTTTTTGGGAAGGGATCTCACTGTTGTCACTTGGGCTGGAGTGCAATAGTATGATCTTGGCTCACTGCAACCTCCGCCTCCCGGGTTCCTGCAATTCTGGAACTCAGAATTCTGCCTCAGCCTCTGGAGTAGCTGGGACTACAGGCGCCCACCACCACACCTGGCTCATTTTTGTATTTTTAGTAGAAACGGGGTTTCACCATGTTGACCAGGCTGGTCTTGAACTCCTGACCTCAGGTGATCCTGCCTCGGCCTCCCAAAGTGCAGGGATTACCGGCGTGAGCCACCATGCCTGGCCAGTTTTGCGTGTTTTTTAATTGCCATTTGGTCTCTTGCTTGAAATATAACATACAAAAGAGTGCTTCCCAAAGTCTGTGATGAAGAACCAGTTTGGTTATCCAACCCATTGTGGATTGATACTTTTGTAAAATACAATACAAATGAATTGCTATAAAAATTAAATGCCGGTTGGGTGACAGCAATGTCAGGTGCTACAGAAGTTTCTAAACTGTTATTCTCCAAGGTTGTGCTTATTCATAGTGGCATGGTAAGATTTCAAGGACCAAGAGTGGGCCAGAACCATACCTTGAGTATACCAAGGTGTGGTTTTAAATTTCCAAGTGTATGAGAGTTTTTTGGTTTTTGTTTTTTTCAATTTATTTTTTTGTTGCTGAGCTCTAGCATAGTGGCATGGTGGTTAGAGAAATGTGATGTGAATGATGATGATTCTTTGAGATTTGTCGTTCTGCTTAATGACCGAATACATTAGCCATATTTTGTAACTCTTCCATGTGCTGAAGAAGAAAGTATATTTTGTATTTACTAGGTGCAGAGTTCTATGTACTTTCTATCAGACCAAGCTTGTTAATTATGTTATTCAAATATACAAATCTTTACTGACTTTTTTCTGCTTGATGTGTCAATAATTGAGAGAGGCTAGTTGAAATCTATGCTTCGATAGAAAATTTGCCAATGTATTTAGGTATATGCACATTTAGAATTACTACATATTCCTGGCATATTGATTCATCTATTTCTGTGTACTGACCATCTTTATCCCTTATAATGCATTTTACTTTAAAGTTTATGTGGTCTGATCATAATACAGCAACATCAACTTTCTTTAGGTTGGCATTTGCTCAGTGTATCATTTTCATTCTTTTGCTTTCAAAGTATTCATGTCTTTGTATTTTAATTACGTCTCCTATTTTAAAAAAATTTCTATATCCATGTTGACAATTTCTCTTTTTTTTTTTTTTTTGAGACAGAGTCTCACTCACCGAGACTGGAGTGCAGTGGTGCGATCTC
>NW_012114252.1:10299999-10301390 GCF_000951035.1 Colobus angolensis palliatus
GGGGTTTCATCATGTTGGCCAGGCTGGTCTCGAACTCCTAACCTCGGGTGATCCACCCACCTCGGCCTCCCAAAGTGCAGGGATTACGGGCATGATCTACTGTGCCCGGCCAGTTTGTTTATTTTCTAAGTCCATTCTTTCCTCTCTTGGTTTATATGTAGGACCATGTTTGTAATTTGTATTGGTTTCTCTTGAAATTTTACTAAGCACACTTAACAAAGCCTAAGATTAATCCATATCTTTCTTCTGGACAGCTCAAGAATCTTGGAAAACTTTAAATCCAGTTATTTCTCTTGCACTGCGTGCATTATTTTTGCTCAATATTTTAGTTATCTCTCTTTAATCCCATACATTTTATGTTATTGCTATCTACAGTATTTCTTTATATTATCTTACATATTTTCCCACTTTTTTTTTGCTTATCATTCCTTTTTGCATCTCAGATCTTCTTCCTGGGATGAGCTTTCTTTCTCTTGAGATGCATCTTTCAGAATTTCCCTATAGTGAAAATTGGTTGATCATAAAGTTTCCATTTTTGTTTTTGTTTTTTGAAAATGCCTTTATGACCCGGGTGTGGTGGTTCACACCTGTAATCCCAGTACTTTGGGAGGCCAAGGCAGGCAGATCACCTGAGGTCAGGAGTTTGAGATCAGCCTGGCCAACATGGTGAAACCTTATCTGTACTGAAAATGCAAACATTAGCTGGGCGTGGTGGTGTGCACCTGTAGTCCCACCCCCTCAGGAGGTTAGGACAGGAGATTTGCTTGAACCTGAGAGGTAGAGGTTGCTGTGAGCCAAGATCATACCATTGCACTCCAGCCTGTGTGACAGAGTGAGGCTCTGTCTCAGGGAAAAAAAAAAAAAGTTTGTGTAATCAAAAATTTTTCAAAGGATGGGTACCTTGTTTTAGAACAATTGACCATGTTCTCTAGAGTGCCATCCTACTGTAAACATGGATACATTTCAACAAAAGTCCTTTTTTTTTTTTCCTTTGGCATACTGAAGTTTTACTAAAATGTGACTAGGTGTGGATTTATTACTCTTTTTCTCCCTTACATTTTTAATTCCTTTTGCTTGGTATTAGTTGTGTTTCCTATATTTGTAGATTCATGTCTTTTATCCATTTTGTAAAATTTCCTTTAGTACATCACATATTGTCTCTGTTTCTCCTTTCTATTCTTTCCTTCAGAGATGCTGAGTACACGTAGTTGGAAACTTCATTCTATCCTTCTCTCTTAATACTCTTGATATCTTCTCATATTTTCTCCTTGTTTCTCTGTGTTACATTCTCAGTTAGTTCTTCCTGTTTAATTTCCAGTTTTCTAATTCTCTCTTCAATTGTGTCTAATTTGTTTAACCCTTCCTCTGAGGTTTTGTTTGTTTGTTTGTTT
>NW_012114252.1:10301764-10302467 GCF_000951035.1 Colobus angolensis palliatus
CGTCTCGGCCTCCCAAAGTGCTGGGATTACAGGCTTGAGCCACCGCGCCCAGCTGAGTGGCAAAGTCTTATATTGCCTCAGGAAAACATAACATTACTGAGTGCTATGGCATTCGATAGAGAGCTTCAGTCTTTGGTCATAGCATTAAGAGCTTTTGGTTTCATAGCTTCATGAGCCCTCTTTGATATAACCTATCTGAATCATTTTTTGTTGTTTCTGCTGACTCTTACTTATGGCATGAACTCATATGTACATTTTATTCACATCAGATCGGTAATGTGCCAACGTTGCCACAAGATTTGAAGGAGGTACATCTCACACGATAGCATGCTTATGAACCACAAAAGGATCATGAACCCATATTCATTGGAATTAATTCAAACAATTCTTCGATCCCAAGAGCTTAAAGTGAGAAGGTTTTCCTCCAAAGAGAATTTGTGTTTACACCTACTGAGAGTCAAAGATATTACTAATGTGGGAGTCTCAATTTATTCTCCCTAACCTTGCAGTGGTCTCAAGGCGTAGTATTCTGATACTAGGTCTGATAAAGGTATTTGATTCTCCATGTCCTTATTTTTCTTTCACAAATCAGAATTCAACCTATTGCTTTTTGTTATTCCTCTGCTTCTGGAAAATTCTCTTTTTTTTTTTTTTTTTGAGATGGACTCTCACTTTGTTGCTCAGCCTGGAGTGCAGTGGCTCA
>NW_012114252.1:10303049-10303674 GCF_000951035.1 Colobus angolensis palliatus
TTAATTCAAACAATTCTTAGATCCCAAGAGCTTAAAGTGAGAAGGTTTTCCTCCAAAGAGAATTTGACTCTCACCTACTGAGAGTCAAAGATATTGCTAATGTGGGAGTCTCAATTTATTCTCCCTAACCTTGCGGTGGTCTCAAGGCGTAGTATTCTGATACTAGGTCTGATATAGGTATTTGATTCTCCATGTCCTTATTTTTCTTTCACAAATCAGAATTCAACCTATTCCTTTTTGTTATTCCTCTGCTTCTGGAAAATTCTCTTTTTTTTTTTTTTTGAGATGGACTCTCACTTTGTTGCTCAGCCTGGAGTGCAGTGGCTCAATCTTGGCTCACTGCAACCTCCACCTTCTAGGTTCAAGCAATTCTCGTGCCTCAGCCTCTTGAGTAGCTGGGATTATAGGCGCCCACCACCAGGCCCAGCTAATTTTTGTGTGTTTAGTAGAGACAGGGTTTCACCACGTTGGCCAGGCTGGTCTCGAACTCCTGACCTCAGGTGATCTGCCTGCCTTGGCCTCCCAAAGTGCTGGGATTATAGGCATGGGCCACCGTGCCTAGCTGAAAATTCTCTTACATTCTACTGAGCCCAAAAATGCATTAAAAAGTACTTTTGTTGAAATA
>NW_012114252.1:10304089-10304363 GCF_000951035.1 Colobus angolensis palliatus
CTGTGTCACCCAGACTGGAATGCAGTTGTTCAGTCATTGCTCACTGCAGCCTCAACCTCCCAGGCTTAAACAATCCTCCCACTTCAGCCTCTTGAGTAGCTGAGACCACAGATGTGTGCCACCGTGCCTGGCTAATTTTTTTATTGTTATTTTGTAGAGATGGGGGTCTCTCTGTGTTGCCCCAGGCTTGGTTATAAGCTTTAAAACAATTAGTCTAAAATTCATTCTTACACATTATTTAAAAAGCCAAATAGTTATAAAGCAACCCCCAACC
>NW_012114252.1:10305418-10316629 GCF_000951035.1 Colobus angolensis palliatus
AACTCAGAATTGTGATTTGAGGAAGGCTTTTTCTTGGGAACCTAAGTTAGTGAAGTCTAGGATGTCACTTGTGGGCAACTTAATTTGATACCAGCAGTCTGATTTAGTGGAAAGGGTAGATGGCTTGGCAACAGAAAACTCATTTAAATTTCCCAGTTTTGACACTTGCTAGCCAGGGAATTTGAGTCCTGTAATCTCAGGAGCCTCTGTTTCTTTAATCTGTCCCATGAGGTTGGTGATAATGAAACACACAACGCCCACCACAGGGCCAGCTGTGAGACTCAAACAGAAAAACCCTTTGTAAACTCTCAAATGCTACATAAATAATGTCTTTTTTTTTTTAACCCAAAAAACAGTGGTGTCATTTTTAAAGAGATAAAGCTTAGAAAATTTAAGAGAGTGAGTAATTAGTATGTCCCTTAAGGTATCTCTTTAACGTACAGGATCATAATTCGATAGTCAGGAACTTTGGAACCATATTGCTTATGCCTGTGTCTGGATTCTGATAACATTTTGTCCTAAGAGTGCGACCTTGGGGAAATTAATTCCACATCTTTTCCTCCATTTCCTCTTCTGTAAGATAAGAGTAAAGACGGTAAGAGTAGTATTCCACTCCACAGAATTAGATTAAAGGGGCTCACATTTGTAAAGTGCTTAGAGCTGTGCCCGGCACATGTAAGTGCTATGTGAGCATTTTATAAATCCATAAATAGCCGTGGTCTTAACCGTGCTCCCGAACAAGGGTCCGAGAGCATCAGTTCAAGTCTCTGGTGAGTGCTCAGCATGCCAAGACTTACTGGTATTGATTATTACCTTAGAGTCCTGACTCTCATAGGGTAATATATTGGGACAGATAGGTTTTCTCTCTAAATATCATGGGGTTTGCCAATTTTGCTGTTTTTTAACCTTCCCCCTCAACTATGGTAGACAAAGAAAAGACTCTAGTGCCAGAAAAATGCCACTTTTCCACTTAGGCTTCTATATAGATTTCTTAACATGAGGGGCTGGAAACAGCCATCTAAGAAAGATCTTATGTATTTATTTTTTTCCCTCCAGAAGTCAGAGAGAAAAATAAATCGTTTTCTTGACCTGCTAAACAATAGATTTTTACTTTGCATTATTGTACCAGATACTTGAGCAGTTCTCAGAAGAAAGGAAATAAGAAAAAGTCCAGAGAAAGCAGCACCATCTGGCTGAGGACAGTTCAGAGCAAGTGGGAGCTGGGCTGGAGGCTGGGCACTGAGCAAGACCTATGCACAGTGACCCTTCGCCACCATGGGAAACCCAGGGATGGGAGGGCAGCCGCGGGTGGACTGGGATTGTCTGGGGAGAGCTGGCCACCCTCAGTAGAGGGAGCGAGGGAAGCACCTGGTTGAGTGGGGATCAGAGCAGCCGCTCTCTTAGCCACCTGCTCCATGTGGCAGAGTACTTGGGACAGCCAGGAGGGCCGTCTTGTTGCAGCTGCCTTCCACCATGAAACACAAGAGGAAGGCAAATGCCTCCTAAGTGGCAGTCAGTGCTTCAGCAGCCCTTCCACCCTGCACCCCACCCCACGTCCCACCCCTGGAGTTTCTCAACTGGGCAGTGCTCTTTGAATGCTTCTCCTGTCACCCATCCAGGGTATTAGGACATGCCAAGGCCTAAAAGAAAGCGAGTGGTTGTGGAGACGAGAACAACTGGAAGCCACATTGTAGAGAAGGCAGTGCAGCTATAAACCCCACAGTGAGCCCCTTCCTAAGTGCCTCCTCCCCAAACAGAAATTCCTGCAAGGCCTCCTGTAGTCACCTGTTAGACTGCAGAACCAGGGAGGCACTCCATTTGTCAGTGTGAGTTGCTCAGAAAGAAATACCCAATATCAGTCAAAGTTGTTGGCTTATTATTCCTCTTTATTATTACTTTGTTATTTATTATTACTTTAATTGTCGTACAGATGGAGGGTCCTTTCCACCTGAGCATATATATTCTCTCTACTTTGTGCTCTCATTTACACTTCTTCTTGTGCACATGTATGTACATAACACACACACACACAAGTACATAGACCTTAAAGCTTCATTTATGCTTACATAGACATACCGTACACATACTTGAATCCGTTTGGCTAACTTTTAAATTCCTCAGTGCTGTCACTTTTGTTGAAATAAATTAGTAGAGTGGCTAGGTGTATACTCCCCACAGCGAGCCAGTGAACTAATGTGCAGGGAATGACTAAATGTATACAGAGGCATGGGGAGCCAACTCTTCTTCAATAGGGGTGTGAAATTAGGATGGGAAGGCTCCTCTCCCAGGTGCCTTGCCTTTATTAAAAGACTTAAGAGCTCGGGAGATGTCTTCAATAGGAATTAGGATATCTGAGTCTTTCTGGAATAGTGTGGAAAGCTGAACTGTGCTTAGGAACTCTGCAAGGTCTTTTTGATCCTTAAAGGTTCTGATATAAAAACCTATCCAGGTTTTTATAAAAGTAGTAAAGTGTTTTCAGTTTTTTATTAATCTGTTCATACCCTTAAATAACCTTTCCCCTTTTGAACAGTAATTGTTAAAAAATAAATAAAAAACAACAAAAAATTTTTTCTCATTGTTTTATTCTTCAAACCAGGCATCCTCTTAATGCAAGGATTCAAATATCTCTATTAGGGTCATAATAGTCAGCAATTTCTATTTAATGAGCTCAGCAAAGTCTCTTTACAAAGAGATGCAGGCTTTAAATTGCCAGTTATTTCTTTTCCTGCAATTCCTAGGAATCCAATTAAGTAAGACTGAGTATGATCTATAATGTGATATATCTGTCTACAGAAAGCCCAGGCCTAGGCAATAAAACAGATCTTTGAGCTCCAGCTCAAAATTAAGATTAAAAGAAAAAAGAAAAGAAAGAAAGAAAACACAGCTTAAATGATTCAAAGATTTATAAATGTGAAAACTGTATCCATTTCCTCTAATGTGAAGTAAGAAATAGCTTGGAGACTATAGTGAAAATCATTAAAGTTACTTGTTTCAAATATAGCTACTAATTAAAATCTCTCCTTTGGACCAGGACCACAGGTGGTCTTTACAAAATAAATTCAAGAGGTTTTAGTTTGCTAAATCTGTGACTAAAGAATCAAATGTGTGGCCAGGCGCTGTGGCTCACGCCTGTAATCCCAGCATTTTGGGAGGCCAAGGCAGGCAGATCACCTGAGGTCAGGAGTTTGAGATCAGCCTGACCAACATGACGAAACCGTCTCTATTAAAAATACAAAAATTAGATGGGCGTGGTGGCACATGCCTATAATCCCAGCTTCTCAGGGGGCTGAGGCGGGATGATCACTTGAACCCAGGAGGCGGAGGTTGCAGTGAGTCAAGATTGCACCACTGCACTCCAGCCTGGATGACAATAGCAAGACTCCATCTCAAAAAAGATTCAAGTATGTATAACCTCTGCCAAAATAAAGAGGAGATAGTATGAAATCATGCAGAGAACATGCTTTATATCAAAACATAGTATTCTCTTCAGGTTTTAAAAATTTCATTGGCCACAATTTATAACAAAGTATTAAATACCATATTTTCATTTATTATTATTATTATTATCATTATTATTATTTTAGATGGAATCGTGTGCTGTCACCCAGGCTAGAGTGCAGTGGTGCTGTCTTGGCTCACCACAACCTCTGCCTTCTGGGTTCAACCAATTCTCATGCCTCAGCCTCCCGAGTAGTTGGGATTACAGGCATGTGCCACCATACCTGGCTAATTTTTGTATTTTTGGTAGAGACAGGATTTCACCATGTTGGCCACGCTGAGCTAGAACTCGTGACCTCAGGTGATCCGTCCATCTTGGCCTCCCAAAGTGCTGGGATTATAGGTGTGAGCCACCACACCCAGGCTAAATACTATGTTTTTAATAATAAACCAGTGGGTGTATTTTAAGTCATAATTTAATATTCTGATTTAGAGACAGAGTTCAGCAATAATATCATACTTTTGCCATGTAGTTTTAAATACATCAAAGCTTCTCAGGATGCTGGTAGCAGTGGTTTAAATCTTATTCCGTACCAGCTTTGCAGGCCACATGGTGTTTTGCTGATAAAAGAGGAGGAAAGTATGGCTCGTGAGGAGCAAATGTCAAGTCAGGAATTAACTCAAGACACAGCCTGCCTTTCTACTAAAAATACGCTATTTCAAATATGTTTTTGCAGTTTCCTCCATGTAATGTAGTTGTGTTAGCCATTTATTGGTCAGAAATTAACCTCTAAAAGTTAACAGTTGGGCCCTGAATTCTCAGCCAAGTCTAGTCTAAGAAGCAGCATATTCTTGGACAAGTTATTGATTAACTCCAGATAATTAAAGCAAAAAGACTTTTCTAGGGCCAGGGATAGTGGCTCATGCCTGTAATCCAGGGACTTTGGGGGGCTGAGGAGGGAGGATCACTTGAGGCCAGGAGTTCAAGATCAGCCTGGCAACATAGTGAGACCCTACCTCTACCAAAAAAAAAAATTACCCAGGCAAGGTGGCATGCGCTTGTGGTCCCAGTTACCCAGGAGTCTGAGATGGGAGGATTGTTTGAGCCCAGGATGTTGAGACTGCAGTAGGCCATGATCATGCCACCGCACTCCAGCCTGGGTGACAGAGTAAGAACCTGTCTCAAAAACACAAAAAACAAAAACTCTCCCTAGACATCTGTCAGAAGAGCTCAAAAGCCTAGAGAGAAAGATGAGCCAGGGAGCTGGCTGGAGATAAAAGGCCAGCTTTGTCTTTGGTTTCCCAAAGACTATTCAAGAATTGGGGGGTGAATTCTTGGAGCCTCCTGGGGTAGAAGAATGAAACTAGGGTTGACCACCAGTAGGCATTCTGCCGAGCATTTCATCTAAGCCCCCTTCCATTTTGCAGGGGAAGGCTGATAACCTGGCCCAACTGGTGCAGGTCTGCAGGGCATAGGGCAGGGTGGAATGTTGTCAAGAGCTTCTCTTTCCTAGAGCTGTGGATGGATAGGCACATAGGGGAAAGCAAAGTAGAGAGGGCTAATAAATGGAAAAAAACCGTTCCACATAGTCAGAGCAACGGGAGCCTGAAGTGGATATGAGAGCCCAAATTTGCGGTCAAGACATAAGAGGATGAGGGAGAACAGATCTAGGAACTTCTACTGGTCAGGGCCATCATGGCTCCCTGTGCTGGCAGCCATGATTGGGCTGCTTCACTGGAGACATGCTGCATGCATCAGCCTTCAACTTTGAGGGCCACAGGTGGGGAGGGCACTAACACATCTCCTTCCTGCGTTTGGCTGGAGGACAGTGGCCTCCTTGAATTTCGGCCCATTCCTAAACCGAAGGCAGTTCCCCGCAATAGTTCCTTCCAGCCTCTCCCCTTCCTAAGAGGGCCAGGCCGTGGCGCTGACCGTGGTGCTGACCGTGGTGCTGAAGGTGATCTGCGATTGATTTCAGAGATTTAGGGAGTACTTCCTGTGTGCTAGCACTATTTCTAAGTGCTCTGCATGGATTAACTCATTTCATGTTCATAGCAACTCTGTGAGAGAGGTGCTATTATTGTCCCCATTGACAGATAAGGAAAGTGGAATACAGAGAGGTTAACAAACTTGCCCAAGGTCACACAGCTAATAAGCGAGGAAGCCAGGCAGTCCATATCCCAGAGCACACTTTTGATCACCACATTTGCTAATGAAGGTTATTAACAGAGCCACACACAATCTCCTGGATTTTCAGTTGTCCAGTATCATCCTAGCAGAAGTGAGCCAAGGTTCCCCATCTCAAATTGCCAGGCAAGTTGCTGTGGGGTGGCATCTTGGAGAGTCAGATACAGTGTAGACTGGTTGGGTACAAGCAAAAATGGGCAGCCCACCTACTCCATCTGGACAGCCTCCACACCCTAATGTTTCTTTTTTTTTTTTTTTTTTTTTTTTGAGACGGAGTCTTGCTCTGTCACCCAGGCTGGAGTGCTGTGGCCGGATCTCAGCTCACTGCAAGCTCCACCTCCCGGGTTCATGCCATTCTCCTGCCTCAGCCTCCCGAGTAGCTGGGACTACAGGCGCTGCCACCTCGCCCGGCTAGTTTTTTGTATTTTTAGTAGAGACGGGGTTTCACCGTGTTAGCCAGGATGGTCTTGATCTCCTGACCTCGTGATCCGCCCGTCTCAGCCTCCCAAAGTGCTGGGATTACAGGCTTGAGCCACCGCGCCTGGCATAATGACTTGTTTCATACCTGCTTCCCTGGTAGGCTCTTGGCTTTGTGAAGAGGGTGCCATCGTATCTCCCATTGCTTACCAGGGTGCCCAAGACATAGTCATAGTAGGTATTCAGCAAATATTTTATGAATAAATGGGTTACATGTGATCAGTATATGGTAGCTGTTATTAATTTGCTATTATTTCAACATTGATAGAAGCACCATGTTGTAGAAATTATAGTCCCTTTTTATTTTATATTTGTCATGCCCCACTTGGAGAGTTACATAGAGTTCAGAGTGCATCTTAGTCTCATAGAGATGCATGTGTGGAGACAGAAATGAAAGAACTGAATTCATGAGTTGAGCGATTTGAATGCCTAAATCCATGTATGACTGAATTTTTGTTATATGTTAGATTTGGGATCTTATACTATATTTAAGATTTAAGATCTTGTAGTATCTCAGGAAGGTAGTTCCACTGACATGAAAATAACTGAACTGTCTCTTTTAGAGGAAGTATAAGCATTCCATGTTAACAGAACTTGCAGTGGCAGTTAGAAAATATTACAGTCAAATTTCTGGTTTTGGAGCTGAGTTCATTGCCTGTTTGTTGTTTGATCTTATTCAAATCATGTTTTTGTTGTGTTGTGTTAATATATATAAGATTTCTATGTCTGCCCTGTTAGCTGTTTTCGTGGTGTGTGTGTGTGTGTGTGTGTGTTTGAACAACACTCCACAGCTGAGCTCTTGGAGGACCAGGCCTATTTTGACAGCTCCCCTTAGTCCGTGTATCACCAAGCTCGTTCTCTGCCAATATGTTTCACGTGATTTTGTGGACATGTGTAGCACGCCTGTGCAACTTGCAAACACCCATACATTATTACAATAATAATTGGGTTTTGATGCAACTGGAACTCGGTACTACCAAGCTGCCAGCATTTCCTTTTGGCTACCAGTACTAGGCAGGAAAATTATAGTCTAACTGTCTTCCTGTTTATTGATAAACAAAGTGGCCAGCCCAGCAATGGAGCCTGATTAGCAGTTTGCACCCTTTGTGAAAGGATAAACAGAACCCTACTGTTTTCTGTGTTTGACTGTAATTTGCATCTTTAAAGAGGTTGAACTGCCCTGAGATTCATGTTCAACTTGAGTGCCTGGATATTCTTTGATATGTTACATGTCAGCCTCCTTGTTTTCCTCTCCTTCATCTTGAAACAATATTTGCCAGCGTTTCTCTGTTCCCATCTGGCTTACCATAAGCTTCCCCATAGTCACCTATCGAAAGAAGGAGGGAGGGGAGAGGCAAGAGAAGAAATATGTCTCTGTTTCACTGTGCTCAAATTTTACATTCCCAGAAGGCCCTTTAATGTCATCTCAATTCAATTTTTTGAAGAGAGAGTAATATAAGAATGAAGACCCAAAGACAAAAGAGAATCTGCTTACTGCTGTCTTTGGCCCACATGATCATGTTTGGGCTCATTCCCCCTCCATCATCTTCACTCACTCAGCAAAAAGTGCCTTCCCCCTTTGTAAAGTGAAATGTGGTATTAGCCGCCTACCTCAAGTTTGGTGAGTGTTCTATTCTGAAATTTATTCTAACCTAGTTAGATTCTTAAACTAAATGGTAACAGAGCGACTCGTTGGCTCCCTCTGTAATTATTTTCCAATGAAAGAAATGAAGATCATTTTAATTTGAATTTGCATGATGTAAAAGAGAGTATTAATACACGTAAACATCCATTAATCTGTTTAAACAAACTTTCCCCATAATCCTTGCCATATGTAAACAACATTTGTTCTGCCTTAGAGATATTGCATGATTGGACCCACGAGACTCCAGTTATCCCACTGCACAGTTTCCTTTTATAACTTCAAAAGAAATGTTATATATTTATTGGAGGTTGTAGGGTGTTAAGTGTAGTTAGACATAAATTGCACCTCAGCTATTTTGTTAATGCCAATAGGGATTAAATTAGATTTTTATAGCTGCTGTAGAAGTCTATTTGGTAGTTAACAAGTGGGATTTTTAAATCCTGGGAAACATAATCCTATTATAAAACAGGCAGCTGAATTAACATAACCCAGGAAGGGACTCTTTGTGGATTAGCATTTTTTTTGACAATAACAAAGAAAATCATCAAATTGTGTGGGGATATTACATGCTTTTCTCAAAAGTAAGAACATCGAATTGGGAAAAGGAAATGAGAAATGGGCAAACATGCTATTACTTAGAGGCCGTTTCTTTTTAAGGGAAAGACAATGGAGACTGGGCCATAAAGCTGAATAAATGTCTGCTATTTTCTGTGAAGACAGTAATGCTTTTTCAGTTATTGTTAAACTCTTGAATCTGAGAACTATAGAGCTGGAGAGAACTTGGACATTTATTTAATTTTTATAGTTCTATTCAAAGATTAACTTCAAACACTTCAGAAAGATGGATATATACACATACATATAAATATATACATGTATATTGCATGATGTACACACATTCACACACACACACACACTTAATAGTGTATGAGTGACCTTTTCATTTTTAAAGAAGAGCCTTCCTTAAGTCTTAGCAATTGGTTTTCACATGCTGGTGAGGGTGATTATTAGAGCTTGCAGGACTTGCCAATTTTCATTTGCACGGGTATCATCTTAGCAGATAATCACATGGGCATCAATCACTGGCACATCTTTGTGTTAGATAATTGCATGGACATCAATCATGTGTGTATCTGGAGCAGGTCATCACGTGGGCTTCAATTTCATCTATCTGGAGGAAGGTAATTGCATTGGAAGCAGGGAAGGGTGTGTCTATGTGGCAGATAATCACATGGGGATCAATCACATAGGTATCGAGGTAGATAATCCTGTGCAGATCCATCACATGTACCAAAGTGGCTAATTACGTGGATATCAATCATGTCAACACCCTGGTTTTCTGGTACAGGTTACACATGAAGCACACATGTTGTGTGCCTGCTTATGTGGGAGAACAGGTCGGATGTCACGTGCACCCACCCAGGAGCCTGCAGCAGTGTGGTGTGTGAGGAAGCTGGGCCATTCAGAGTGTTGTCTTCCTCAGTAGAGCACTGGAAATGCCATGATTAGGGATCCTGTTGAGATTCTTTTGATTTAAGGCTTTGGCTCCTGCCAAAAGGAAATGTTCCTGGGAGGAACATGACTGCATGTAGAAGAACGTGCAGTTTGTCGTCCTCCCCTCACCAGCATCCATTTTTTCCTTCTTCAGACCTTGCCTCCCAATTCCTTCTCAGCCCACATGGTTTGGGTGTGGCTTCAGTCCAAGTGGAGTCTGGGGCTCAGGGCCAACCATTGAGTGCACTGCATTCCACTGGCCACCATGATTGGCTCAGGCCAGGACACATGACTTCCGCCAGTCCAATCAGAGTGAATATCAGGCTTCTGGGGAAGAAATTAAAGGGAGAGTTCATTTCTCTCTGAATTTTGCCTGAGGAGGTGACCTTGGCGGTGCTGCTGCAACCAGTGCCTGGGAGAGCCTGGTATGTCCGGGCCCCAACAAATGGAGCCAGAAATGAAGCCACCTACAGAAATCAGGCCTGAAAGGTGGAGAGAAATCCTGTCCTGAGGACACTGCTTGGGCCTAATTTCAGCAGTCCCTGTAGCAAAATCCCTGGCCTGGAAAGGCTCACCTGAACCAATACAATCCCTTTTGGCTTAAGACATAATTGTTTGGCCGGGTTTGGTAATTCACGCCTGTAATCCCGGTACTTTTGGAGGCCAAGTGGGTGGAGCACCTGAGGTCAGGAGTTCGAGGCCAGCCTGGCCAACATGGTGAAACCCCGTCTCTGCTAAAAAAAAAACCAAAAATTAGCCAGGCATGGTGGCGCATGCCTGTAATCCCAGCTACTCAGGAGGCTGAGGCAGGAGAATCACATGAACCCAGGAGGCAGAGGTTGCAGTGAGCCAAGATCGCACCACTAAACTCCAGCCTGGGCGACAGAATGAGACCCTGTCTCGAAAAAAACAAAATAACAACAACAACAAAAAAACATAATTGGGTTTCTAGCCCCTTGCTTCAGAAGGCCCTAACTGATAGGATACAATCATCTGAGTCTTTCCTGAAGAACAAAGGTTCATAGGAGCAGCCCCAGTAGGAAAAGGAGCAGCTCTGAGGGTGTAAGTGAGGGCAGAAGGGGAAGCTGAGGCTTAAATAACATCACCGTCGCCCTTAGCCTAAGCCTTGAGCTGCTCTTGGCAACTGTCACCAGGTGCCCGCCCTCCACACCTCCCTGTTGGAGTGCCCCAGTCTGTTGGCCTCTAAGCATCTGAGCTCAAGCTGTGAGGAACGTTTGTTAAAGACTTTTAAATGCAGGCTTAATGTTTTCCCTTTTCCCCTTGCCTATTCTTATTACTTTGATATTTATCAAATACATTATGTAATATCAATTACACGTTAATGTTGAAGTACAGTTTCCATCACCAAAATAAATGAAAAAATTGTTAGGTGTCCTCATGGCAAGAACCATACTGTTCCAAGGCATTCTTTTATTGCCATTTCAGTAGACAGTTGGAATTTTTTTTTATCAGCCTGAGTGTGACGTCTGATAATTATTGATTTGGAAAGAGAAAAAAGTTTTGGAAAAGAAAGTAATAGAAAAAAAAGAATTCTCCTTGAAGTTAAATAGAATATTTCTTAGAAAAGCAAAATGGAGTTTATATGCTTTGTCTACTAAATTCTGTGTGGCTAACAGCTTATGCCTTTTCTCCTTCAGTTTTTATTCTTATTAATACTGTCACTTTCTGCATATGCTAATGTTTATAAGAAGGTAATGTGACAGTTGATAGAAACACCTAATAAGAAAACACGGCCGGGCGCAGTGGCTCACACCTGTAATCCTAGGACTCTGGGAGGCTGAGGCAGGCGGATACCCTGAGGTCAGGAGCTCGAGACCAGCCTGACCAATATGGAGAAACACCTTCTCTACTAAAAATACAAAATTAGCCAGGCATGGTGGCGCACGCCTGTAATCCCAGCTACTTAGGAGACTGAGGCAGGAGAATTGTTTGAACCTAGGAGGTGGAG
>NW_012114252.1:10324394-10326068 GCF_000951035.1 Colobus angolensis palliatus
AAAAAAAAAACAATAATTCTAAACTCTTTTTTGGTTATTGTTATTGTTAAATTTCACTCAAACTTTAGACATAGCAGAATATACCACATTTAGTTTGAAATTCACTTATTTTGGGGGGTCCAGACTCTCTCAAAGTTCAGGTAAACAATAGGATGGCTAAAGGGAAAGGGGGGAGGTATAAGGCTTCACTCATACGCAGACATGATTTCTTAAGTCCCTCTCACCAGTGCAGTACACAGGTTCTCACTTGCTGCAAGTAAATATTTGTGAAATGAATGCATGTATGAATGAGTGACTCCATAAATAACTGGTCTCTGGCTGGAAGGCATCCCAAGGACTTTAGATGGGAGTGTGAGAGATAGACAGTGTATTCTCCACTCCAAGCTGCTTGTGTGCTCTTCCCTCTGCCCAACATCCTTGGGTCTTGCTGGGAACATCTTAACTCACGAGGCCATCCAGGACCACTCAGACTCAGTTATCTTCCTGGCTCTATATTCTACATGTGCTATATGTACTTTCTCTTCTGTAACATGCATGAAACCTCAAATACACGTACAGTGCTTACCTTTCACACTAGACTGGACACTGCAGGCAGGGATTGGGTCTGTATTGCCAGCACCCAACACTGTCCCATTGTGTGCCACTTCATTACTCTTAGTGGAGGTGGGAATGGCATGATTGTGGTGAACTCTCAAGATCTATCCCACTTCTCTATAACCAAGCAAGTCAGGTAACTCATCCAAACTCAAGGGTTAAGTCTGACTAGACCAACAAGGGGTATTCAGCCCTCCTTGCCAGCGATGACTTTTCTTTTTTTTCTTTCTTTCTTTTTTTATTTTGAGACAGAGTCTCACTCTGTCGCCCAGGCTAGAGTGCAGTGGCACAATCTTGGCTCACTGCCCACTCTGCCTCCTTGGTTCACGCCTTTCTCCTGCTTCAGCCTCCTGAGTAGCTGGGACCACAGGCGCCCGCCACCACACCCTGCTAATTTTTTGCGTTTTTAGTAGAGGTGGGGTTTCACCATGTTAGCCAGGATGGTCTCAATCTCCTGACCTTATGATCCGCCTGCCTCGGCCTCCCAAAGTGCTGGGATTACAGGCGTGAGCCACCGCGCCTGGCTAGCACTGACTTTTCATCACAGCGACAGATGTGGAGTGGCTGGCTGAAGGTTTCTAGAAAGGCTTTCTTTCCTCTTAAGAGAAGGTCATGGCAAATCAGTCTTTCCTTTCTGCTAACAATGACAAAAGGGTGTGTTGCTACAGTCACTAAGGATAACTTGCCCTAGAACAAAGGCAGCATTGTGGGTTGGAGAGTGGGTAGAGAATGAATGGGCATCCTTGATGACACTGCTGAGCTGCTGGCTTCACCAGCCCATCACAGGATATTGTCACATAAATGTCGTTAGTGTTTAATTAAGCCAGTCTGAATTGGGGTTTCCAATCTGCCAGCCCAGTGTATCCTAACTGAAAAGGAACTGCGGTGAAAGCCTATGGGCTTTGGTGTCCGATACATTGGATTTGATTCTCTTAGCAGTGTGAACTGACCTGACTTTCCTAATAGGTGTAGTGGAGAAAGTAATACTTCTCACCTGGGGTTGATGTGTGGCTCAAAGAAAATGTATATGTAGGCCGGGCGCGGTGGCTCAAGCCTGTAATCCCAGCACTTTGGGAGGCC
>NW_012114252.1:10326328-10341293 GCF_000951035.1 Colobus angolensis palliatus
CCACTGCACTCCAGCCTGGGCGACAGAGCGAGACTCCGTCTCAACAACAAAAAAAAAAAAAAAAAAAGAAAATGTATATGTAAAACACCTGCCAGAGTGCCTAAAGCACAACCAGTGTTGCTTCTTTTCCATTTAGGAGATGGTTCACTTGTTGATTTGGGGGGTCCGGTGGGTTGAATTGATCAACAGTGAGATGAATAAACTCCCTGGTCCTTTGCGCATGAACTGTCAAGTAGTTTACCGTCTAGTATGGGAGTCAGATGGACATTGACGGTCATACTAACAGTGGGGTTCGACTGCAGTCCTAACTGGAGAACAGTGTCCAGCTAACGGAAGTTGAGAGTACTGGTCAAACCACATCTGAAGGCTGGAGTGCAGGTCTTGTAGTCATGAACTAGAGAACAAGAAACAGCGGAAGATGCTGAGGATGTTAGTACTGAAGAAAAGATGACCTGAAACCAGAAACGACTTCAAAGAGAAAAGGGAGTGGAATCGTTGTGTGCTGCTTCAGAGGGTGGAGTGAGGACAGACCCCATCAACAAAGGACTTAAGCTTTCACTCAACGGGAGAAATAACTGTTGGAGAATTAGCAGTGCACAAGGGCAGAGAGCGAGCGCCTCAGCAACAAAGCAGCTCCCCTTCCCAGCAGCCACTCATCAGGAAGTCCTGCTGCAGGAGTTTGGGCCACATGGCCCCCAAGGGCTCTTGCAAAGATCTGGATTTGACATTAAACGATTCAGTAGACTCTTGTTGTTTGGGCTGCAGCAGGTGCATCTAGAGAGCTTCTGTGCTGGCGATACTGTCACTGTTGTTCTGAATTCCCTCCATCTTTTTTCTGACTTCCTCTCCTGTTGGCCCCCATAAGCACCACCCAAACTGACCTTTCACCTCTAACTGTTTTTTTTTTCCATGCTCCCTTGATGATCAGAGAGATCCTATACATGAAGACAGAGTAATGGGATTTGTGCAGCTGCAGTGCAGTTTTTAGGGAAGTGAAAGGCTCCCTGCCCTGTAGTCTTTCTGCCTCGCCTGCCTTTATACCTGAAGTGTTCCCTTTTCCCTCATCTTTCAACTAAGGCATTGCCTCCAGAAAATACTTGGTAAATGTCAATACAGTAACTGGTAAGTTGTTAATATATCACCAGTGAGGGATACCATGTTAATGCCATATGCTTTTTAAAAAATTGTGATAAAATATGCATAACATATATTTTACCATTTAAACCATTTTTAACTGTATAGTTCAGTGGCATTAAGAATATTCACATTGTTGTATAATCGTCACCACCAGCATCTCTAGAACTTTTCATCTTCCCCCACAGAGACTTTACCATTCAGTAATAACTCCCTATTTCCCTATCCCGAACCTGGCAACTCCCATTCTGCTTTCTGTCTGTATGAATTTGTCTACTCTAGATACCTCATAGAAGTGGAATCATGCAGTATTTGTCCTTTTCTGACTGGCTTATTTCACTCAGCCTATTGTCTTCAAGATTCAAGTGTGTTGTAGTGTGTATCAAAATGTTCTTCCTTTTTGGGGCTGAATAATATTCCATTGTATGTATATACCACATTTTGCTTATCCACTCATCTGTCAATGGACACTTGGGTTCCTTCCACCTTTTGGCTATTGTAAATACTGTTGCCATGAACATGGGTGCACAAGTGTCAAGTCCCTGCTTCAGTTCCTTTGGGTATATCCGCAGAAGTGGGATTGCTGGATCATCTGGTAGTTCTTTGTTTAATTTTTTGAGGAACTGCCATGCTGTTAATAGCATATACTTTAAAAACCTATATGTTAACCAAGGAGAAGAAAACAAGTTAATTTGATGAGAGTCAGAAAGTGTGAGTGTCCAGAGCCTACTGAGCTCCGGAAGTCATGGATAAAAACAAGAAGAAGTGAAGTCAACACTCTCGGTGAGAAAGGGAGTGGTGCTGACAAGAAACTTCTACCACCCCAATGTGCCCGATTGCTCCCGTGCCCTCAGGATACTAAAGCTGGGAGCAAGGAGGGGGGCGGGGGAGTGGACTCAGAGGGAGAGCTACTGAGTGCCTGCAGGGATTATTTCGAGGTGCTTTTGCATCCATTAACTTATTTAATCATCAAAACAACTCAGCAGGTGTCCTTATTTTTATGGACAAGTCTTGTCAGGTACTTAACATTTTTAATTTTTATTGCTTTTAAAAGCAATGAAGAATATCTTTAAAAGGGAAGAAATAATTTTGAATCCACCAAGCTCACACACAATTCACCTCAATACTGCCCTGTTCTTTTCCAGTTTTGATCCCTTTGCAGCCATAATTTTTACGTGGTTGCATTGTTATCATTTCATTTTCTGCTTTTTAAATTGCCACAGAGACCTTTGTATGTATTATTTTAACAGATGTATAAAACGCATCTAATGATTTCACTTCAATTCAGTTAACTGTTCCCCTACCATTGACTATTTAGATTGTCTTCAGCTTTTCACTATAATTTTATAATTGTTTTATAACAAGATGTTATAATTTTAGCAATAAAGAGCTTCATGTACATAACTTTTTCCCTCTTATACTTACTTCTTTAGAATGCATTTCTAGAACTGGAATTACCAAATCAATGGGTAGAAACATTTTTGTGAATTTTGTTATACACTGCTGAAGTGTTTTATAAAAGGGACGTTTCAAAAGTGATCCTTTTTTTTTTTTGAGACGGAGTCTCGCTCTGTCGCCTGGGCTGGAGTGCGGTGGCCGGATCTCAGCTCACTGCAAGCTCCGCCTCCCGGGTTTACGCCATTCTCCTGCCTCAGCCTCCAGAGTAGCTGGGACTACAGGCGCCCGCCACCTCGCCCGGCTAGTTTTTTGTATTTTTTAGTAGAGACGGGGTTTCACCGTGTTAGTCAGGATGGTCTCGATCTCCTGACCTCGTGATCCGCCCGTCTCGGCCTCCCAAAGTGCTGGGATTACAGGCTTGAGCCACCGCGCCCGGCCAAAAGTGATCTTTTGAAGATTGATAATACATTTTCAACAGCAGTACTGGAGTAGACCAGTGTCTCCACATTAAGTATTACTTTTAACTTTGTTTTATTACTTAATATATATATAATTATACTTTATTGTTGCTTTAATTAGTTTTTTTAACTAATTGCATGGTTTCCATATGCTTAGTGTGTTTCATATGTATTTTGTCTCATTACACCTTTTACCCAGTTATCTATTGGATGACCCTAGAAGTATTGCATTGTAATTAAGACTAAACACCAGAAGCAAAGGTAGATGCAGTTCTTACCTTTGTTACTTCCTTTATCTTGGGCAAATTATATTTCATTTTGTTAAGCCTCAGATTTCTGATCTTTAAAGTGAGAAACAACCATAGTACTTACCTCATTAGATTATTTCAGAGATCAAATGAGGTAATGTATCTGAAGCACTTTAGCACAATGCCTGGCACATGGAATATACTCCATAAAGATTAGATATCTTCACTGTTATTATGTAGAGCCATTCATCTGTCTGATATTTCTTCCTCTTATCATATTCTAAATCTTCTGTTGTATTACCTCTTCCCCTTGGGGAATTGAGCTGCTGGGAGTCGGAAGTAAGGACAGTAGAGTTTGTGAAAGGCAAGTCCTGCCATCTGGTTCACACATGGGCTTGATCTGGTCAGACTAAACAGCATTTTAACTCCAGATGGCTGTGTCTACATTCTTGTGTTATGTGGACGGATGGTCAACAGTGGACTTGCAGGGGTGGAAGGATGTACGGAGACCCCATTTGAGCTATCCTAGTGCTTCCAGTCAGAGCTGGTGTTCACACAGGATTGTTGAGGCAGGGCTACCCCATTTGCAATGGTATTCAAGGAGGAAAGTAGCCTCCTGTCTCCAGCCAGTTCAGCCTCCACTGCTAATTCCTGTGACTCCTGCTGAGGTTGCAAAACACAACCCATTGATTTCTCCTCAGACAGAGCGAGAAGGGGCAGAAAGTCCAGTCCACATCTATTCAGAACTTAGCAGTTGATAGGTGCATTCTTTATGCTTTCTTACTGAGATGCAGCTCCCCGCATGTGCAGGACTAAGCCGTGAAGGTCTGATTTGATGCAGAGTCCACCGGGTGGTATTCTGTTATCCATAAGCTTTGAGAGCCAGCACACCCATGTTCCTGGCAGCATCATTCACTGTAGCCAAAAGGTAGAAGCAACCTAGGTGCCCGCTCGCAGATGAATGGGCGAACAAAATGCGGTGTCTTTGTCTTTGAAGAGGAAAGATATTCTGATGCGTGCTACAACATGGATGAACCTTGAGAACATTATGCTGAGTGAAATAAGCAGTCACTAAAGGGCAAATCCTGTATAATTCCACTTACATGAGGTACTGGAGTCATCAAATTCAGAGAGAAAGGAGAATGACAGTTTCCAGGGGCTGGGGGGAAGGACGAATGGGGAGTTTAGGAGGAGGAAAAATGTTCTGGTGATGGACGGCGGTGATGGATGCACAATAAGATGAATGTACTTACTGCCAGTGTACACTCTAAAGGGTTTAAAAACGGTAAATTTTGTGTTAGGTATGTTTCACCACAATAAAATATTTTTTAAAAAGGAAAAAGAAAAATAACTTGGGCCTAATCCAGAATATGAAGAATATGAGAAGAGTTAAAAGAAGTTTTAAAAAATTAGCAGCAACTTGTGAGAGAAGGTTCCTCCTCAAAGCAGAGGAAATAATTAGGATAGATTGTAGTTAGAGCCAAGGAGACCAGCTCTGTCCAAAGCATATGAACTTGAAGTTCCCTGTGGTCATGGCAACCTTGGGAAGGTTCAGGATCATCTTGGTTTTTTTTGTTTGTTTTTTGTTTTGTTTTGTTTTGTTGTTGGTTGGTTGTTTTTGAAATGAGGTCTCACTCTGTCACCCAGGCTGGAGTGCAGTGGCGCAGTCACAGCTCACTGCAGCATGGGCCACCTGGGCTCAAGCAATTCTCCTGCCTCAGCCTCCTGAGTAGCTGGGCCCACAGGCCCACATCCCCACTCACGGCTCATTTTTTGTATTTTTGTAGAGATAGAGTACTGCCATGTTGCCCAGACTGGTCTCAAACTCCTGGGCTCAGGCGATCAGCCTGCCTCGGCCTCCCAAAGTACTGAGGTTTTAGGTGTGAGCTACTGTGTCTGGCCTAGGATCCTCTTGTAGAGGAATGGTCACCTGAGCCCTTTGTGCTGGAGAAGATCTCTGGCCCATAAGCAACTTTAGTCAGCACAGATGGTACTATAGTTTATAGACTTAAAAAAATTTATAGACTTAAAAGCAGTGTTGAAGTATTTGAGGTTTTTCTTGTTAGGTCGAGCTTTTGAAAGACAAGAAAATGACTGTATTAAATTCATGAATATAGTTTTGAAAGTATAAGGAAATTTAATAAAGTCATAAATGATGCCAATTGAGATTTCAACTTGTTTAGATATATTCAACCTGAAGTAATCAATTTTATTTATAAATAGAATGATAACATTGGAGACTGAGGACAAAGGCCTAAAGAAGGTGAATTTTTGAACTGGTAATTTTCATGAATTTAATATAACTTAAAAACCAAAGTAACTTACATGATCTTTTCCATGTGCAAAAGCTCCCTTCATACATCAAAAAACTCACATTGACGGCTCCAATCCTGATCCCTCCTACTCTAAGTCAGTATAGTTGCTGACTTATTTGTGGATTTCTACCACGAGTATATAAGATCCTTAAAGGCCACGAGCAAGTTCATGTCCTGAGCACCTAGCACAGCTGGACACACACACAAGACACTTGTCAGATGTCTGAAGGAGGTGGGTTGGGGGAAAAGAAATGCTTGAATTTACCCTGGTACTATATGCTTGTTAATTTCGTAGACACACACCTCCCAGGTTCCCATGACAACTTCCATTTTGATATCTATTTGGACATTTGCTAAATGAAACCATCTACTTATTTTAACGAATTACTACAAGTATATTTATAATAAATATAATTTAACAAATAAATTACAGGGAGTATTATTTATTTTAATCTTCCTGTAGGAACTGTATTCAGGAGTATCTCCACGAGGGGTGTTCAGTCCTTGTTTGCCTGCATAACTCTCCTGAACACAAAGCGTTACTTTTGTGAGCCTCCCTTCTCTGCATGACCAGTGTCATGTGGAATACCATGCTGGGCTCAAGGTTCTATGTCTGAAGTCTAGAGGCACTTCATTTGGATGGCAGCATCAACATTTCAAGCGTGGTGACAAATGAAGAGAGGGTTCTCAAAGTGTCTTGTGAAAGTTGGGGGAAGACATTCCCCTTCTGTGAGACAGAGCTGTGTCTTCCTGCCTGGCTTCCTCTTTTGGCACCTTTCCCCTCATTGGGGGATGGATCCTGAAGCGAAGAAAGGGATGGCTGCAGGCCCCTTGGCTGTCACGCTGTTAGCGATTAGCTGTTTTCAGCAATTATGCCCTTCCATCGAGGGTGTGACGGCTGGCGCCTCTGGTAATGAGCTGCCGTCCAAGGCTCCCTCCCGGCCTTCGCTTGCTGCTCTCCTTAGTGGCCTCAGAGTCTGCTGACATTACTGCCAATGTGACATGTTCCTCTTGGCCAACTCAGGAAGACATGCCAGTCTGCCAATGAGAGAGCCTGAAGGAACTTCAGGAGAGAAACATGAAGCTGGATGAAGCCACCAAGCAGACTTGTCCCCAGGGAGTGGGGACATCAGCTCATGCATCCCGACTAGCTCAAAACGCTCAAGAATAACGTATGCCCAAGTTTTGCTGGCAAGGGGAAGTTTCCATTCTACATTAGAATAGCATAGGCGGATTTTTTTATTATTGTCACATGGGAGTTACATTGTTGGTGAAGTCATACTAGCTAGATAAATGATTCAGTAACTCATCAAATAATGATTTAGAAACCACTTTCTGGCAACACAAGGCTACCACTAGAGGTGACAGAGGTGGGTAAAGTAAGTGTAGCCCCTCTCCTCTCCAGGCTTATGGCTGGTGAGACAGACTGACATCATTCCAGTGGCCACTCACATCAATGTTTGGTTGTGAACTCTCATATGTGATGGGAAGACAAAATACAGGAGAGTGTAAAACAGGACTCCAGGGTGGAGAGAGGGAATCCCTGTGGAAATGCCATCTGAACTAAGAGCTGAAGGATGGAGAGGAGGTAACTAGACTAGGTGTGGGATACAGTGGGGAGTGGAGCAGAGAGAGAGGCTGTGGGTGGAGGGGGAGGCACGTGCCAAAGCCCAGGGGCAAAAAGAAGCTGAGCACTGCCGAGAAACTATTAGAGGCGAAGCTTGGCTGGAGCGGCCAGAGCCCAGGGTCATGCAGGATGAGCCTAGAGAGGAAGGCAGGGGCCTGGTGATCCAAGACTTGGACTGCAGTGAGGATTTTAGATGTATTCTAAGGGTAATGGAAGGCTACCAAGGGTTTCGAGCAGCAGAGATATGTGCTTGCAAAATAGCATTCTGAATGCAGCAGAATGGATTTGAGCTCGGCAGATGTGGACGGGGAGGCCGTCACCATGGTCGATGTGAAGAGTGGAGGGTGAGGAGGAAGACAGATGACATCAGAAACTGAATTCCCTTTCCTTCCTTCCCTCCTTCCTCTCCAAACATAGCCCTCCTGTCAGCTCCAAAAGGCAGAAGTGGGTTCTTTGTTTTAGAAGACCATTCCAGTTTTCTAAGTAAAATTCCATTCTCGTCCTTCTTAGGAAAGTTTTCAAAGAAACAGGAGCCTACAATGCCATGGCAGATAAAAAATTTTAGGAGAGCCGCGTCCCGGTTCTGAAGGAGCAAAGACCTCTTCCACACACGCAGTGGACCTTGTGGTGCCACTCTAAAACCCATACCTCCAGGCCCATTAGAACCCCCAAAGTGACCTGATTTCCATCAATCCCAAAGCCAGCCAAGCAAGGTCACGTTTATAGGACTCCCTCCTGGTGACAGTCCAGAAAACAATAAAAACAGATGCAAGTCCCGCTGTGGTACAGAAGCCCACTTTGGAAACCAGGGGGTCAAGTGCCCATTATCCAGGTAAGCAGGCTCTCCCTAGGAGACCAAAAATGCATGTCAACATGCCAAGTGGAGAGGGGCTGGAAGTCACAGGGGCCACCTGGGAAGGGAGGCCTCAGCCAGGCAGTAATAATAAAACTGGACAATGCCACAGAGCTGGCGTGGCTCAGCCAGGAGCCAGGGAAGGACGGGGGTGGGAGGAAGGGCCTCCCTTCCTCCAAAATCAATGTCCCTGTTAACTTGGGCAGAAGAAAATCTGACAGCTCTGGAAACCTGCCCATCTGATGAGAAAGAGGAAGCTGAGAAGCGGTTGGAGCCAGAGAAAGCCCAGAAATGGCAGGCGGGATCAGTTGCCCATTGGGGACCTGGTGGCAGGAGCTCTCTGCTCTGCTTTTACTGACGCCCAGGAGGACAGGTGCCACTGCCAGTCCCCACACGACCTCCAGCTGCCTCCTAAAGCAGCCCGCCCCTCTGGTGATCCTGGCTGGATTTGTTTTATGAAAAATCCACGAAACAAACAGGGCACTCAGCTTCTGAACCCAGTTCCCTGGGGGCTATTCCATTTTGTTATCTGGAATATAACCGACTGAGAGGCAACTGGAATAACTGAAATCTGCAGAGAAATGCAAGTCTTGACAAGTTTCAGGAAAAAACAACCTTCTTATTGATAAAGCAATACCAGCCAGCTAGTCCCTGATATTTATCTAATGCCTCTCATATGAAGAGAGTAGCATGAATCCACTATTCCAAAATCCTGAAAGCGGAAAAGCAAAAGTTTTATTATTAAGTCTGCAGCCGACACATTGGGCAGCAAAGCCTGACATGAACTGCTCTGAGACTGGTTGTAGACTTCGTCCTCATAGTGTGACTGTTCCTACGTTTTGCTCCAGGTTTTGGGGAGGGGAGATATTAAATAGACTGTCTAGGTGCCATCTTACCATTTTAAAGTCCAAAAACTTCTTAAGTCCAAAACACATTTGTCTAGGGTTTCTAACAAGGGATTGTACACTTGTATTGTTATGAGCTTGAGGACTCACAGTCCAGTAGAAAAACAAGAAATCCCAGAGAAGACTCAGTAGAACCCTTTGCACTATAAATATTTTGTAGACATGTAGATGTTTGGGGTTACAGAATTACATAATTCCCTTTTATGTAGTCTGAGTTCAGTTTCCAATGGAGACAGCCTGCAGTGAGAAAAACATGGATTAGGGAATCAGAAGGTGGCTGGGTCATTATTAAATGCCCATGTGGCCTTGGGCAAGACTTTTCTCCTCTCTGGACCTCATCCATAAAATGAAAGAATAGGACAAGACGATTTCTACACACACTTTCGGTTTTCAGATTTCTGTGTTCTGTGACCTCCCTATAGGAGGCATAAAGGACCAGGTAGCAAGAAGCTCAGAAAAGGTCTCTTTTCCCATGACGTGGGAAAAGGGAAAGTGTAATTACGTGCTGGACCCTGACTGGAGATGGAAGTAACACCGGCTGGTTAACTGGGGTGACTTATGCCACCGGTTATGGAACTACTCAGATCCTTGGGTGCTGAGTGATCTATACCCAGCCTCTGGATGGTAACAGCCCTGGAGACAAGTGGGGCCAGGGAGGGGCCCTGTCATGCCAAAGCTGTGATATCACATACTGCTGAAATTGATTTGGCTCCATTTCATGCATACCTAGCAGATTTACCAGATTGTGAAAATGAATGTTTTCTATGCGTGTGGCTGATTTTTGCATGCATCTGTTCACTCATCTAAACCTTAGTTACATCCTGCTAGGAGAATGAAAGGCTATAATTTCTTCTTTTTTAATCTGGAGTAGTTAGAAGCACCATGATTTTTGCTTTAAAATTCTGTACCAAAATGGTGAACCACTTTTATTGTCTCAGGAAAAAAAAAAAATGAAATGATACAGCCATATTTTTTTCTAGATTTGCAAATGATCCTGGCCTTAATGGGGGTCCAGTGCCTGAGAACATGGCCCTTGGAATAGAAATATCCAGTGGAATGCAAACATGAGTATTGAAACATATCATTTGCATCTGACATTAATAAGCCCTCTGGCTTTCAGGTTTCCGTTTTAGATGACAGTGCTGTCTTCAAATGTCAGTGGTCAAGTGCAAGAACAGTAATACTAGTATTTATTTAGTACTTTGCATTTCTGGGGTGCTTTTATTGCCCTTAATTAGTAAACCGCAAATAATTTCTGCTCAGTAGCTTCGTACTACAGTCTTCAGTGTTCATGGGGACAGTGTGCTGTAGTGACTAACAGGATAGACTTTGGAGTCATTCAAACTCAGATTTGGACTCTACCTCTGCCACTAACTTACTGGGTATCTGACCTCAGCAAGCTTCGGTGTCTTCATCTGTAAAATGGGGATAGCGACAGGCTTGTCACATGGAGTGGGTATGAGGATTAAGTCAGAATATGCATGTAAAATGCTTAACATAATGCCTGCCAGTAGTACCATATATATATATATTTACATATAAGTGCTCCGTACGCCTTCCCTGTAAACTAGATGTTGGATATGTTGCCATCCCCAAGTCCTTCTGCCTCTGGGAATCACATCATAGCACAATAAGCTACTTAAAATGGAAAAGTCCGTAGGCCATCACTGTGAACCAAAGTCCTGCCACCTTTCTGGACTCTGAACTCCCTCTCCCTTTCCTTCTCCAACTGCCAAAGCCTCTTCATTCTTCCTACTTCATTTTGCACAGAAATTTGGTTTCTTTCACTAATCCATTCCAGCCTTACTCAGAGGGCTCTCTTTCCACTCACAAATGACCCAACAAGGTTTTGTTTGTTTTCTTGTTTTAACTGAACAGAAGATCATTCTTTCCACCCTAAATTTTTCTATACAAATTGTACTGAAGGTGATTATTACAATGACATTTTCAAAAAGACAATTCTCTCCCTGAAGAATTCCAGTGCCTACTTTTAAATTGCCATTCCCCTCTCCTCATGATATAGATATTATAGGTTACAACAAGCCCAGGTTCAAGGGCTGGTAAACCCACTGAAAAATCAAAGAACTCACCCAAGATCATGTAGTCAGAAACAGAGACTGAATTCAGGGCATGGGAACTAAGCCTCCTAGAGTTTTCCCAAAGGCATTGTTTGCCCCTTTGAACATGGAAACAAAAAATAGAGAGAAGGCCAGGCACAGTGGCTTATGATTGTAATTGCTGCACTTTGGGAGGCCAAGGCAAGAGGATCACTTGAGCCCAGGAGTTTGAGACCAGCCTGGGTGACATGGTGAGGGAGACCCCTTCTCTACAAAAAAAATTTAAAAACTAGCCAGGCATAGTGGCATTCACCTGTGGTCCCAGCCACTTGGAAGCTGAGACAGGAGGACTGCTTGAACCCAGGAGGTCAAGGCTGCAGTGAACTATGAGCACACCACTGTATTCCAGACTGGGCAACAGAACAAGAACCTGTCTCAAAAAAACAAAAAACAAAAAAAAAACAGTAAGGAGGCCGGGTATGGTGGCTGAAGCCTATAATCCCAGCACTTTGGGAGGCTGAGGCAGGAGGATTGCTTGAGGCCAAGAGTTTGAGACTGGTCTGGGCAACATAGTGAGACCTCATCTCTACAAAAAATCAAAAATTAGCCCAGCATGGTGGTGCACGCCTGTAGGTCCCAGCAGCTCAGGAGGCTGAGGCAGAATTGCTTGAGCCCAGGAGGTCAAGGCTGCGGTGAGCCATGATCACACCACTACACTTAGTTTGGGCAACAGAGTGAGACCCCATCTCAAAAAGAAAAAAAAGACAGAAAGCCAGGGTGGGCCTCTTAAAGCACAGGTTTCTTGAGTGGTCCCAGAGGTAACACACCCCACGTGGTCTCACTCTGCCTCTAGGGGAGGCACTTCAGAATCCACTGCTAAGCAGGACAAAGGATTCCTCCATGGAACAATTCTGGGGAGCTGCATTCCCACGAACAGCAGATTAAAACTCAAATCCGGGAAAGGAGCTAAAACCTTGCATGCTGCAAGATATAACTCGTGTATGTGTGAATGGCGTGTGGGGATGGTGCATGGGGATGGTGTAGATGAGGGAATGGATGGACCAATGAAGAGCTCAGAGATCTATCAGAGCAAGCCTGGGCAAAATAGCGAGGCTCCATCTTTACCAAAAGAAAAACAAAACAGCTGGGTATGGTGGCATACACCTGCAATCCAGCTACTGGTAGGGCTGAGAACAGAGGATTCCTTGAGCCCAGGAGGTCAAGACCACAGTGAGCGATGATGGCGCCACTGCATTTCAGGTTGAGTGACAGAGCAAGACTTTGTCTCTAAAAATAAAAAGAAAATTGACTGGGCACAGTGGCTCACGCCTGTAATCCCAGCGCTTTGGGAGGCCGAGACGGGCAGATCACTTCAGGCCAGGAGTTCAAGACCAGCCTGGCCAACACAGCGAAACCTCGTCTGTGCTAAAAATACAAAAATTAGCCACACATGATTGTGTGCACCTGTAATCTCAGCTACTCTGGAGGCTGAAGCAGGAGAGTCACTTGAACCCGAGAGGCAGAGGTTGCAGTGAGCCAAGATCGTACCACTGCACTCCAGCCTGGATGAGGGGGAGTGAGAGCCTGTCTCAAAAAAAGAATAAAATTAATTAAAATTTAATTTAAAAATTTAAAATTTTTTGTTAAAGGTCTATCAGAGCAGAGCAGCCTGGCTGCATTTTATATAGATACAGTATCCATACTTCAATTGTTTCTGAATCCCAGTCCAACAACTTAACATAGTAATTATGTTCTCAATGACTAACTTAGTATTTACCAAGTGCTCAAATGTTCAAGGCATTGCACTGGTTAGATTTGGCAGAGAACAGAGAAATATAAAATAGCAATTTTCTTTTTCACATTGTCCAGTCGAAGCTCTGGCTATAACTTCTATATTTGGCATAAACAACAGTCACCAAGGACCAATAAGATTTGGTCATTTGTTCTGATTTGAACTCATTTGTTTAACAAATGAGAATATTTAACATCAAAATGCCAAACTTGGGACAGATATTTGTTTTCCAAGATGCTGAAACTTACCCCCAAATGATATTTTGATGCGCTATTTAGGATGTTTTTACTTGAAACTGGCTCTCAATGATTGTGCCCTTGCTTTTGCTGGTCAGGAGCACGTTGAAATTGCTCTGAAAACAGACCAATGTGTTAGAACCCCAAAAGTGAGGCAGTAACCTCGTAAAATGGGTCCTGCTATGATCTGAATGTGTGTGTCACCCTCAAGTTCATGTGTTGAAACCTCCGTGTGATGGTATTCGGAAGTGGGGCCTTTGAGGAGTGATTAGGTCATGAGATGGGGCCACATTAACTGATCTAGCACCCGTATGAAAAAGGCTCCTCTGAGCTCCCTTGCCCCTTTGGTCCTGGGAGGACACAGTGAGAAAGTTCCATCTGCGAACCAGGAAGCAAGCCCTCACCAAACATCAAAGTTGCCAGTGCCTTGATCTTGGACTTCCCCGCCTCCAGAACTGTGAGAAAGAAATTTTTATTGTTTATAAGCCACCCAGTCTATGGTATTTTGTTATAGAAGCCCACATGGACTAAGGCTCCCAAGAAGATAAACATGGCAGCTCTTTTCTAGCGCCTTCAGGCTGGGGCTTCATGGAAGTGGTGGGGAGCCTGACTGTGCGCTGCAGATAGGGTTTTACTTCCTCCTACCCATCAACAATGGGATAATGCCTGACAAAGATGTGAGTGACCCCGGAAATGTGAATGATGGCCATGTAATTATGTAGGCTTTCACTTCTTCTTTCTTGCCAAGTCAGCTCTTAGCCGGATTCTCTTGTTCCATCATCAGGATTTATCCCTGCTAAGTCTTTCTTTCCCCAGGAATGATTTTCATTGAGATTGTAGCATGTTTCCTCAAAAGAAGCATAGATTGTATATTGGGTATCCTTAGATGTAGAACAACTCTCCTGTTTAGATTTCAACATATATATCTTTAGCTTTAATGTGTTTATGCGAGAGAGAAAGAGAGGAGAGGAGAAGAGAGGAGAGGAGAGGAGGGGAGAGGAGGGGAGAGAAAGTGATTAAGAGAGAGAAGATGTGGAAACTTAAGCACTGAGCTGAAGTAAAGAAAAACCACTGGGCAGGACGTGGTGGCTCATGCCTATAATCCCAGCAGTTCGGGAGGCCAAGGCAGGAGGATTGCTTGAACCCAGGAGTTTAAGACCAGTCTCAGCAACATGGTGAAACCCCATGTCTACAAAAAAAATTTAAAAATTAGCCGGGTGTGGTGGCACACACCTGTAGTCCCAACTACGTGGGAGTCTGAGGCAGGAGGATCGCTTGAGCCCGGGAGGTTGAGGCTGCTGTAAGCTGTGATCACACCACTGCACTCAGCCTGGGTGACAGAGTGAGAACTTGTATCAAAGGGAAGGAAAGAAGGAAGGAAGGAAGGCAGGGAGGGAGGGAAGGAGGAAAAAAAGAAGGGAAGACCTGGATTCCACTTCATGCCCTATTTCTGATCAGATATGAGAACTTACGTGACAGAAATCAGTCAGCTGGTCACCAGAACCCATTTCCTCTTCCTCCTGGCACACAGATCTACTTCCAACGCTCCTCTGCAGTTACCTATCACCTTAGGATTACACTTTGGCTGATAGCACGTGGGTAGAAAGGATGTTTACTACTTCCAGTTCTGGCCCACAAAACTTTTCACTCTCTGTGTTCTTTCTCCATCCTCGGGTTGATTGTTAATGGAGAAAGACCATGGGAGTTACGGGTTAAAGATGATAAAGCCACTGGCAGCCAGGGCCCCTGAAGATTACATGGAGCAGAACACACACACACACACACACACACACACACACACACACACGGACAAAATCTGCCACACGGTGCATTATATTTAAACTGCAGAACAGGAAAGGCACTACGATTATGCTAATCCTCTTTAATTGTGGGTTTTCTCTGTTGCAACAACTCATATTGCTGTAGCTGAAATGTGTTGTGA
>NW_012114252.1:10341343-10360483 GCF_000951035.1 Colobus angolensis palliatus
AACACACACACACACACACACACACACACACACACACACACACGGACACACACTGCCACACTGCCACTGATCGGATTCCACATGAACAGGAAAGGCACTACGATTATGCTAATCCTCTTTAATTGTGGGTTTTCTCTGTTGCAACAACTCATATTGCTGTAGCTGAAATGTGTTGTGAAGTCGTTTTAACCGCTTCCATTTCTATAGCTGTGATGTAGGATTTGCTTTTTACAAAGCTTCACTTAATCCACTTGAGATTGAAATGTGGTGTGTGTAAAAAGGCTGTCCTTATTCCATGTTCTTTTCCAGCCCTTCCCTGGGCACTTGTACTTAGTTGCAGTAACGGTTTAAATATAATGTTATATTTAGCTCTTTTTCACTTAACACACCAGAAGCATTTTTCCACATCTCCACAGTCTTCATAATTATAAATGTTAATGACTGCTTAATATTCCATCAACCTGATGCACTGTAATTGTCTAAAATAAGTGTGAGATGTTGCTGTTACATCCTGCTTTGAGAAAATCCAACTTATCAAAACAAAAAAGTTCTCTACAAGGGGACTTTTATATATTGAGTGCCTTATGTTTCTAATGTATAATTTAAATTACACAAATTTAGTAGGCCAGGCGTGGTGGCTCACACCTGTAATTCCAGCACTTTGGGAGGGTGAGGCAGGAGAATCGCTTGGGGCCAGGAGTTTGAAACCAGCCTCGTCAACATAGTATCTCTACAAAAGAAAAAAATTTTAAGAATTAGCCAGGTATGATGGCACATGCCTGTAGTTCCAGCTTCTGGGGAGGCTGAGGCAGGAGGATCACTGGAGCCCAGGAGTTTGAGGCTACAGTTAACTATGATTATGCCACTGCATTCCAGTCTGGGTGACAGAGTGAGACCCTGTCTCAAAAAAAAAAAAAAATTAATAGACCCTCAGTCACCTACTGTACAAAGCAAAGAGCCTGTATTATTACTGGAAAAAAAATTATATATATATAGTATTTGTCAGGGTCGTCAGGGGAAACAGAACCAATAAGATATATATAGATACATAAGAGGGGATTTATTATGGGAATTGGCTAACGTGGTTAGGGAGACTGGAAAGTTCTGCGATCTACTGTCTGCAAACGGAAGACCTAGAAAAGCAGGTGGTGTGATTCATCTGAATCCAAAAGCCTGAAAACCAGGGAGGCCACATATGGAAGTCTCCAGATCTGAAGGCCCCACAGCCAGGAGCTCTGAAGGCAGGAAAAGATAGATGCCTCAACTCAGGAAGAGGGAGAACTTGCCCTTTGTGTTCTACTCACCTTTTTATTCTATTCAAGCCCTCAACAGATTGGATGATGCCTGCCCATCTTGGTGAGGGCAGATCTTTTTTACTTAGTCTATTGATTCAAATGCTAATCTCTCCCAAAAACACCCTCACAGGCATACCTAGAAATGTTTTACCAGTGATCTGGGCATTCCTTAGCCCAGCCAAGTTGACACATAAAATTAACCATAAAATTATAGATTTATACCTATAAAGTTGGACATTTGCACTCAGTGGCTGCTGGTTACAGAGAATCCCAGCTTCCCTAAAGCAGACCTCACCCAGGTGATTTTCCCCAAGTGTCGGACCCTCTCCATCTGTCGTCCCATCTATACTGTGTCTCGCGGAGGCTGCTGTGTCTGTTTCTTAGCACAGGATGAGGGGGCTGACACTTCTGCATGAGCTCAGAGGTCAAAGGGCGGTTTGCCTTGTCAGGTGGCAAGGCACCTGGGCTTTAAGGTGAACATTGCACATGGCCCACCCAGGCACTGAGGAGCGTCTAGGGGGCAGTGAGGGGGTACTGCACTCCCGTGCACTCACACTTATATTTGCATCCATTGTTTTTGTACGTGCTATTTTTAAAATTTTGTCTTTATTGCACAAACAAGAGTGAAACAATCACTCAGCAACTTATCATAATAATAGCCCAACAAACCATGGACTGCTTCCGTATACTTTGTTTGCCTACCTCCCTGCCGACTCCTCACGCCCCCACCCCCCAAAAAAATGTCTACCTAGCTGCATTTGTCTGAGACAGTTTTGTTTTCTCCTTTGGTCCTGTAACCCTCGGCAGGGATCATTGTCATGTTGCTTCACTGGCTCAATCTTGGTACAAGATTAATATTGCACCATCTACACTCTCACCGCTGGAGTAGTCACTCTAACAACTTGCAGAAATCTTTAACCCAGAATTCACCATCTGGATCAAAATTCAGACAATTTGCATGTGTGTGCTGGGAGAAACATTTAGGTTTCGTGTGAACTCAGATTAGAGGAGTGGAAGGAGCTCAGCTGTTCTCCGGCCGGGATGGCACCATGTGTTGTTTAAATGTGTGCATTATCGTGAGCGTCCATCCTGTGTTATTAAGTGAAAGTGTCTTCCAAGAAGGATCCTTAGCATGTTGTTTCATTGTTTATGTACATTACCATACATGTTTAATATGGCATAGAAGGAAAACATAAATTGTGTCTACTACTGTACAGTATCATGTAGTGTACAAAATGCAATGAGTGCCCATTCCATGTTAAATAATTAGGTGGTTTGTGTTTTAAATGCTTTATATGATGTAGAAATACTTTATGTGGTGTAGAAACTGCTTGGTGGAAGCAATTAAGCTTTCTAATGTTATTTGAGGAAACTGATTGGGGCTTGCGGATGAGCTGGGAACACAGTAATCTTGGTCCTATTCCTAATAATGGAATACAGGCTCCCACTATCCACAACTTGCCATTTTCAGGAGTGGGTTAGATTTTTGATACTGAGGGATGTCTCTATTTATCAGTATCCTCGACTTGGCTTTGAGCATCATAAGGTCAGGAACTTAATGTATTCATCTTTGGATGCCCAGCACCTAACAGTGCCTGGCATTTAGTTGATTTGATTCACATTATTCTGTGAATATATCAATGAACAGATGTGTCACAATGTATCAAAAATTACTCCTGTTATTGGATAAATACACACTTAACTTTCTTTGTTTTCTTTTGATGGAAAATTAGGCTTCTTGCTCTCTGTGAAGGGCATAGCCAAGGAATTTTGATGTGTGTTGCAAGGCACGCCAAGGTGCTACATATATGTGGTCAAAGCTCTCCTCTTCTCCCCAGCTCTCACAAGTCTGGCCTAGCCCAGTGGTATTGAGTCCAGACTCAGGAGGACTTAGTTCTCTTCATAAAAAGTTGATCACCTTTGCTTTTTCCTTTGCATGGGCAATAAAAGAGTGAAAAATAAACTCGCAGTGAGCTCGCATTCTACTTGGGAACAAAATAGCACATCCATTTCCTAGAGAGCTGTCCAGTCCCCATCTGAGGGCTGCTGGCCACAGGTCAAGCAGGAACCCAGAGTATAACCAGGAAAATGTCTGTGGTAGACCCCAGTGATTCACGCCTCCCATCTCCACACCCTCGTGTAGTCCTCTCCCACACTGATTCTGGACTAGGCCACATGGCTTGGCCAGTGGAACACATGCAGGCTTGCATGTCTGGAACTATGCTATCTCATTTAGGATCCCAGACTCTCCTACTGGAGATGCAGGTCCTTAGTGACAGTCTGCATCACCATTCAGACAAGCCAGTGGGGCCATCTTAGATCATCCAGCCCTAGTCAAGCCACCAGATAACTGTACCCACATAAGTCACCCCTGGTGAGACCAGCAGGAGAATCATGTCAGTGGGCCAGTATACATTCTGACCCACAGTTTCATAATAAAATAAAATGGTTGTGGTTGTAAGCCACTGTGTTTCAGAGTGGCTTGTTACACAGCAATAAATAACTAATATAGTAGCCATACCATCAAGGCCAAGTAGGTAGGGAAGAATGTAAATAGCAGAGCAAAACAGCATGACGGGTGGCTGGGAGGCTTAAAACTGGGACAGGATCAGAGTCATGAAAGAAGTCAAGGAAATGGTTTGGAAATAAGGCTGAGACTGACTCACAAAAGCTGAAAGTCCCTTTAAGTTGGTGTTTGGTGCATTGGCAGGGGCAGGTATGGTGACTTAAAAGAGCCATGCTCACCAAGATCAAGCACAACACAATCGCAAATCATCCCAGCAGACCTTAGCAAGTCTAGCGATTTCTTTGGTGGTGGTCACAGCCATGCTGCAGCCCAGTTTCCACGTGGACAAATGGTACACATTTTCAATGAGATGAAAATTAAGATACAATCCATGTGCTCAGAGAGTGATCACAGCTCTGACTAAACACTGTGCCCCAAAGGGTTGAGGAATTGGGAAAACTAGCTGATGTAGGGGTCTCTTCTGTTACAATAAAGCTCATAATGAAAATTAGCCTTCTTTGTTCTTCCCCAAGTCTTTCTTTCTAGACGAAACTACTTTCAACTGTTTTAACTTCCTTGCTGTTTACTTCCGTATTTCTAGATAGTATGGTCATACTGTTATTTCTTGACTTTTAAATGTTAAGATATTATCTATTAACTTCCTTCTATGTAAGATGAGGATTGAGCTTTCTTACCCTTCTCCCATTCCCTCATCCTTCCAACATAAATATATTTGGGGATTATATAAATATTCAATGTTACTTAAAGTGACCTTGTAAATATTTTCACAGCTGAGCCATATTTGATTTGTGTACCTATGTTTACTTTATTGTTTTTCCTGAAGTTAGTAATTGCCTTGAATTTATTTCTTTAAAAATATTTCATTAACTCAAGTCTATAGTTTACGATTCTTTGTGTTGTATAGTTGATGAGTTTCTTTTCTTTCTTAATTTCTTTAAAAAATAGAGATGGGGTCTTACTATATTACCCAAGCTGGTCTTGAAGTCTTGGGCTTAAGTGGTCTTCCTGTCTCAGCCTACCAAGTAGCTGAGACTGTAGGTGCAAGCCACCATACCTGGCTTGTTTACGGGTTTTAACAAATGCATTATGCCACGTATCCATTATTACAGTATCATACAGGATATTTTCATTACCCTAAAAGCATCCCTATGCTCCACCAATTCACCCTGCCTCCATGAGCCGCTGACAACCACTGATCACTACAGTTTTGCCTTCTCTAAAATGTTGCATAATTGGAATCATACAGTCTGTAGCATTTTCAGACTAGCTTTTAAAACTTGGCAATATGCATTTAAGGTTCCTCCATGTCTTTTTGTGGCTTGATAGCTCATTTCTTTTTATTGCCAAATAATATTTCACTGTCTGGATATTCCACAGTTTGTTTATCCATTCACCTATTCAGTTTGCTTTTTTTCTGTATATCTATCACTAATTCAATTCCAGACTCTCTGACAGAGCCGTAAAGTGTCTTTAAATACATCAAGTAACCTATGTGTTCTATTTTTCCCTGACAAGTTGTCATCTACTGCTCCATCTGAGCTGACTGCCCAGTAAATTGTTCTGGTAGTTTCCCATTCTGTCATCCAGGAAGTCCTTTTGCCTGATTTCTGAGTCGGGTCTTTTGCTTATTGGATCTCATGTCTTTTTCTTTCTTGGTTTATTTCTTCATTTTAATGGAGTACATCCTCTAGTCACTTCCTCGGAAAAGATATATGGGAAATAATCTTGTAAAAAAGATTTAGCAGGTCTGCAAAAAATATTTATTCTATCCTCACAGATCAGACTCTTCTAGACTTAAATTTAAGTCCCAGTAGAAAAGCATCAGGCTGCTGGTGGCTTGGCATAAGCATAATACCAAGAGATTCCTGAATGGTTGGAATTCTATTATTTCTTCTATTTTTGGTCTAATTTTTTCTAGCTTGAAAGCCTTCTGACTAATAGCCCCCCAGCTAATCCTTTTGTGAATTGGTGTGAATTGGCCTCACTTCATTAGTTGAGCATGGGAAATGTTAACTTCTGTGCAGAGGTATGTATTATAGCATAAGAATGGTTATGGTCACTTATTAGTATTTCTCTCCCCACTTTTCGATGGAAACAAGTACAGAATAATTAGAGCAGAGACTATTTCTGGCAGATAAAACCGTTAATAGTTGGAAAGGTATGTTTTAGTGAAGATTGTTTATAAACACACCTCTTGCTGCCAGCATCTTAAAGTCTAATTAATTAGTATCAGCCCAGCCCGCCTTTCCTCTTCTGTCACTTGCTTTCATCCTCCTTCATGTACACACACATACTCACATGAGCACACGCCCCTTGTTGTCTTGCCTTTTCTTTTCCTCTTTATCTCAGTCTGCACAAGTTTGCGCACAGAATTGGCTTGCCTCCTAGCTGTTTTGTCCCCACACTCCATCAAAAAATATTTTCTGCATCTCTAATTTCATCAAGATATGCCTGACTGAGAATGTCAAAACCACTGAGCAGAAGTGTTTAATCCAAAGTTGGCTCCGCCGGTGACGATCAGCTGAGGAAACAACCTCGAATTTTCCCCTAATTATTTGTTAGGATGTCAGTTTTCACTTTATGGAACAGGTTCACATCCTGCTTCTCACCCCCTGCCCCCCACGCGTTATTGGGCAGAGGCCTCCCACTGATTTCCAATAGAGCTCTCTGCACCTGAGAAAGACACATGGAGAAGAATTGGTACCTGGCCGTCTGTGGGAATGCTACCTTCAACAAAGATTTCCATAAGCAGACAGTCGCTCCATGGTTTATTGGACAGGCAGATTCTAGCCATGTTTATGTAATTCCATGAGGTAAGATTTGAGAGACTGAGCTGCTCACTAGTGACAAGCCCTGGAGGAGTCTGGGCAGCCCAAGGTAGAACCAGGGGCAGAAGATCCTTGCTCGGCAGTCTGATGGCTGTGTGACATCAGGACAGTCTGTCAACCCCTCTGAGCCTTAGTGCCATCTTCTGTAAAATGGGAATAATATCAACTACCTCCTAGGGTTGCTGCAAGGATAAAAACCAAGTAAGTGCATGTGAATGCACTTTATAATGAATGCCCTGTAAATGTTGCTTATTATAAGAATCAAAATGACACACTTTTGTTCCAGGTACTTTTTCCCCTTTGGCTTAGTCCCCTTTTTGATGAGGGATGATCTGCTGTTTAAAGCATTTATTAATATAAAGATTATGAGAGGAAGGATTTGGAATGTAATTAGTGGGGAAGGGAGCTTGCTTCTCTGGGAAGAGAACGCCATGACTTGTTGGCTCAGTACAGCACACTGGTAATCTTGTTTCCTGAGGCTCTGCACACGCTGAGAGCACATCATGCTCACAGGCACACTTAGTGAATATCTGAGAATGTGGTGAGGGAGAACGTGTGTCAGGAACTGGGCAGGTGGGCAGCACAGATTGCCATTCCTGCACTGGCTGTGATTGCAGTAAGTCCCTCATGGACACTGGCAGAACCCAAATAGACATCATCAAATAGACGGGTCTTCCTGCCTGCTGTTTCAGTTTGCTTCCCAGTCCCCTCACTGCCCACCATCCACACAAGTTGCAGAATCTGCAGCCTCACCCCACTGGACAAAGGGCTACGGATCCGCCAGTATATCATAACTCACATGGTAGGCAGTGGCTTATGAGATCTTTCTAGAAGGGAGAAGGCTGGACTTTTCAGGGCCTGAAGGCCTTTATTTAAATTTCTTCACAGTTTGGAAGAAAGCTACTGTGATGGTCAATTTTAAGTGTCAACTTAGATAGGCTATAGTACCCGGTTATTTAATCAAACACCAGATGTTTGATTAAAAGGAAGGTATTTTGTGAGTGTGGTCAACACTACAGTCAGTTGATTTATGTATAGGTGATTGCCCTCCATAAGGTGAGTGGGCTTCCTCTGATTAGTTGAAGGTCCTACAAGCAAAACTGGGATTTCCTGGAAAGGAAAATGTACCTCAGAACCATGACATCAATGCCTACCTGAGTTTTCAGCCTGCTAGCTTGTCCTGCAGATTCAGACTTGTTGATCCACAGTCGACTTAGAGCCAATTACTTAAAATAAGTCTATCTATCTGTCTGTCTATCTATCTATCTATCTATCTATCTATCTATCTATCTATCTATCTCTCCCTTATGGATCTTGTTTCTCTGGACAGCCCTGACTGATACAACTGCTCTCTATCCAGAGATCACCTTCTTCTATGACTCTATTGCAATCTAACTCTTAGCAGTCCAGGGTATGACACATTTTCTTTTCACTAGGAAAACCAACTGCATTACTGGAACAACAAACCAGGCAAATGAATCCCAAATCATAGTCCAACTCTGATCTTGAATCTACTAAGCTTTGATAAAACTAAGGTACATATTTTATCTTTTAAAAAATCTTGGTCCATTTTACCTCATCAAAAGTGGGAAGTTCAAATCATCTGCATTCTAATCCCGTATCTGTCTTGTTTCTCATCACTGTTCAGCCTCTCCTTACTCCCTGAGATGGTCGCCCTGTTGGAACACATGCCCCTTGGTGAGGAATCTCCATACACCACCGAGTTGGCAGTTGTCTCGGGGCCCAAGGCAGTGGGACTCACATTGTAAGCTTTAGGTGTCAATGAAGGTGTCTTTCCTTGAAAGACACCAAACTTGAAAAAGTTGTCATCTCATAATTCCAGGTTCCAAAATCACTCAGGAGAGAAAGGCTCCTCCCTGTTTAAGTTGTTATTTTTATTTCCAGGGTCGTTTCTGGAACCCTTCATATACATTTGAATCACTTTAAGTCTGAATCACAAACGTTACAAGGCTCACCTTTGGCCATCCCCAGGCAGATGAGGCAGGGTCTGGGTTCCGTGAGTCATTTACCACAGACTCCAGTTGGAAGCAGCTCCCAGTGGGGTTACGTGTGAGCCTTTTCAATTGTCCGTGACTGTGTTCCGTATACACATATCGATTCCCCTGTCTAATTCCCAGAGCTAGTGCCCTGCCCTTCTGTCTGGCTTGGGTGGAGCCCCTGAGGGGTGGGGAGAGGACCTGGCGCCACTGAGCAGACGTCCCTTAATGGTAATCCTCCAGTGAGTCAATGGCCTCCAAAGAGACCATGAGCGTGGTCTTGTTGATGAGGAATGTAGTCACAGTCATACAAAAAAGTCCCCAGTCTCTGCCTCAGGACCCCACGCATGGCCCATCATCCCTGCTGCAGAAAGAAACTGGACAGGACCTCCCCTTAGGAGCCTGTCAGCCCTTGTCACTAATCAGCCCAGGGGCTACTCAGAATGACTGGAGGCACTCACGTCCACCCCCTACCAACCACACTGCCCGCTCTCAGCCCCTGCCACCTGGGGAGCCCCACACCAGGGCAGGGCAATCAAGCTTGGCTTCTGCATGCCGTGCAAAGCTTGCCAGCAGCCAAGCTCTTGAAATATTTATATTTATACATGCAAGGCTCAGACTCTCGCTTTGTCCCGACAGGCGCCATCGTATGTGGGGATGGGGTATGGTTCGGGAGGGTTCATTCATCCCGTGCTAGCGTGCCTACCCGCCAAGGCTCACCTGCGCAGAGGAGCAGGGATCTCACCAGAATAGTCAAAAAGTTGGCCGTTGTCATGAATCAAATCCATGCGTTGGAAGAAATATACATTAGAAAATTGCACAGTCTTCCCCTCCCTTTGATTCAGAGATTTTCGTTTCATTTGTGCACAGGGAAGAGTCGAAAAGCCCCTCCTGAGGGGCGCCCGTCTGGGGACGCAGGACCCACGGATTGCAGGGTGTGCGAGCACAATGTATGTATTTATTTTCAAAGACAACATGAAATAACACCATAGAGCTTTTGTGGCTACCTGTTCTCTCTTGAAGAACTGTTCGAAAACCAGATGATAGGCAAAAACTCTATAGAAGGGCGGCCGGCAGGAAGAGCCACAGTTTCAGCTAAGACAGATGGGTGCACTCGAGACTCAATTAGCAACTGTTCCCATCTATTTCAACAAACACACCTTAAGCACAGGTCTTCCGAGTGAAGTCAATCATGAAAGCCGGTGGGTTAGGGGAGTTTTCCCATGGTAATGACAGCTGTCCCCACAGAAACAGCTCAATTTATCTCAGAACTGAAGGTTTCGCTAGCTGGGGCCTCTCATCAAATTACATGCCTGGGAATTATTTTTAAGTACTCTAAAATGGTATCACTTCCTAGTGGCAAATTATTTGGATGTATTTTGAAACTAATTAAAAGGGGAATGTCCTATTTTGTAAAGAGCAGCATTTCTACATTTTAAAAATCCGACGTTCTCAGTGGGGAGCAGGGTTTTCTCTTCGTCAGTGTTGGCTATTGCTAAGTGCATCCCAGAGTGAAAACCTAAATGAAATAACTGCAAGGAAAGGCATGGGGTAAGCTTATGTTGGAAAAGGAAGAGGAAGACACAGACACATATATAAGACATACACCATTTATCTGGGAATTTAGAAAGCCTTTTCATGTCATCTTTTTTCTTTCTTGCTCGTTGCTTGTTATTTCACTGTGAGCATTGCAAATATGGAGGGCGGCAGAGGTGCCAGGCTCCATCATGGGTGTCCAAAAATTGGCTTTGTACATATGCTAAATTAGAGATTGGCTGGCAGAAGCAGTACGCAGACCCTAGATTGGCAGGGATTCCTCGTGACGGAAGACAGGGCCGCGAACCCACGGGACGTACTCTGAAGCCAGCAGCCATGCAACATGCTGCATCCCCACATGCCAAAACCTGTTTTCAAATACATGCAGAATCTGCATGCATCAGGCATCAGATCCCACCCAGGTCATGCCCTCCGAGACTCGAATCCCCTTTCCTTTCTCACAAGGAAGGGACTGTGTTGAACCTGTCATGGGACAGAGATTTGAAATTTTTCACCCAAGGCTCCAGGTCATTTTAGTCACCACCCCTTGTGAATAGGCACCGTAGCGTCTAAGGAGGAAGGTAGGGATCCTGCAGATGCAAACCTTCCTGGTTTTTTTTTTCTTCCTTGGAAATAAGCAAACTGCCAAGGCGGTTCTGATGCAGGAAAAATGAACGCAGTGAAGGAACACGTTAGACAGCCGGAGCAGGGAAGTCCGTGCCAAAAAGATCCACCATCTGGGGCTTTTTTCTCACTGTGTCAACCAGAAAATGCCTCTCTCGTGTACGAGTAGCTAGTTGGTGGCTTTACTCTTCCCAAGAGATCTACTTTCTTTTATGGGCAATGATGAGTTTTAATAAAAGCAGCGTTATTGTTGTTGTTGTCATTATTGATCTTAGGTTTCTGGTTTATCTTAGAGTTGAGCACTAGAAAGGAAGTGAGGAGAATTATTTTCTAGACCAATAGGTGCTTTTGACTCAAATGATGACACTGGACACTTCTAGGAACCTTTAAAGTTGGGACATTAGCTCCAGTTACGTCACCTTTCCTCTGAGGGTACAGTGAAGGATCAGAAGCTGAGCAAGCTGACCTCAGTCCCAATCAACTCCAAACATGACAGCTGATTAGAGCCTTGCAGCCTTTCAGGTACTGTTTAATCATTTAGTCACTTGAGTGTATAAGCTCCGTGAGAGCAGAGAGCCTGTCTGCCCATAGCACACACTCAGGAAATATTGTTGAATATGATCATTGGGTTGATGATCTCACGGGGTGGCACCAAGGGGGCCAGCATGTCAAGCGTAATTCACACCAGAGCAAGCTTTGGGTCACATTCTGTATCATGTGTGATGTAGTGAACAAACGCTTGGATGGGCTTCAGGGGATGTGCGTTCAAGTCCTGGCTCTCCCCCGGCATCAGAATGACCTTTAGTCATTTGTTGATGTCTCTGTAGGACTTTTGTCTCCTTGTTTCTAAAATGACTAGATAATTTGTAGAGCTTTCTTCAGCCCTAAAATACTGTGATTGTGAAACTCCGCCAGTCATCTAAAAATGCATTTTCTGCATAATGAAAGATATTTATTAGGCCTAAGTGGAAGAGCCAGCATTCTTGATGAAAAGAATTACTCTACGCACACATCCTAAGGACAGTGGTTTAGATCAGTGCCCTCCTAGTAGAGATGAACAACACAATGGGAAGGACAGGCACTGATGCACAGAAAGACCAGGAGGCTGAGCGTGGTTCCGGGCACCACTGCGGTATACAAGGTGGCACCTAGAGTCAGCCAAGGACATAAAGATGGACTTGGAGACACTGGAGCAGTGTGGGTGCCACTCAGCCCAGGATTGTTACAGAGAGGAGTCATATGTGAGATTAGGGTTGCCCCAAGCTACCTCTAAGTTCTATCCAACTCAGCTACCCTGTGAGTCTGTGACAGTCCCAAGCTCCGCATCCTAGGACACAATGACACCCCTAGAGATCTTACCAAAGACCTCAAACAGTCCAGGCACTGTTCCTCTTAAGGGACGTAGGGAGGAGAGGGAGAGACGGGAAAGGGAGAACTCACCTTTGTTAACATACTGCTTTCTAGGAACTCTTTTAAAGAAGTGTTCATTCCATTGTTCATGGAATATGCTTCCAGTCATGGATTGCATTGAAAAGATAAGTCCATGTCCTAATCCCTGGGACCTGTGAATGTAACCTTATTTGGAAAAATGGTCTTTGCCGACGTAGTTAAGGATCTCGAGATAAGATCATCATGGATTATCTGGGTGGGCCCTAAATCCAAGGACAAGTGTCTTTTTTCAGAGAAATCAGAGACACACAGAGGAGAAGACAGACCCAGAGAAGACAGACACAGAGGAGAAGGGCACATAAAGGCAGAGGCAGAGGTTGGGTGGCGGCAGCTGCAGGGACTGCCAGCAGCCAGCAGGAGCTGCAGGGGGCAAGGAGGATCCACTAGAGAGGGACCGCACCCTGCACACACCTTGAATCCACATTTCTGGGCTCCAGAACTATGAAAGAATACATTTTTGTTGTTTAAGCTGCCAATTTTATGGTAATTTGTTATGGTGGCCCTAAGAAATGAATGTACCTCAGATATATTATCATTGGTATCATTAATCAGGAGCTGCAAGTTCTCTTTTCCTAATTAACACCATGGTTGTCCTTACTAATAATAAGAATAAAAGAACTCTCAGGAAGGCAGTGGGAGGGAGAGCATCAGGATAAATAGCTAATGCATACTGGGCTTAATACCTAGGTGATGAGTTGACAGGTGCAGCAAACCACCGTGGCACACGTTTACCTATCCAGCAAACCTGCACATGTATCCCAGAACTTAAAATAAAATTTTAAAAATGAATAAATAAAAAACAACTCTGTCTTAAAACACATTAACAATATTATTGAAGAAGAATATTAGATCTTTTGAAGTAAGCAATTTTTTTTTGTCCATGTAATAGCTGTCTGTAAATACCTGCTTCTTGAATGAACCACCATTTTCTTTCTTTCTTTTTTTTTTTTCTTTTTGTAGAAGGAAACACACACTACCAGAAAAAAGGGGCTCCATTTTGATATCCCTCCATCCCTGACCTTGTTTTGGTAACTTTGTTTCTGTACCAGATCCACACTCAATTAACCTGTCTGGTTTAGGGTATTTTAGCTTCATAGAGCAATAATGTCAATACAATTCTGCCGTTTTGTTATACATTTATCAAACAGTTCACTATCTGGTCTTTTGGCCAGAATTTCTTGGCCTCTTCTCAGAGCTCTGTCTCAATACGTCTTTTGATAACTGTTTTCCAGCAGAGTCTTCATTTCAATTTTAGAAAATGATGTTGATAAATTTACCAACTTCCAGTCGAAGATGAATAGCTTACAGTGTTTGTGGCAATATTGGATGTATTTATTCCCAGGGGAATGATTTTTAACAGTGCATGTTCTTATTTGTTTTTCACAATCCAGTTCCAGCATCTGAGAAACTTTGCTTTGATGGTTGACTCCCATTAGGGAAACACTGGAAACAATTATCTCGTAGTGGTCTCAATTCTTCCTGACAGCTTTGCATTTCCACGGTGCAAGACCACTGGGTCATACCACTTGTTTCTCCCTCCACGTCCTCCAGTGATCTCTTGAAAGAACCCACTTTATACCTCATTGTTACCTTCCCTCTACTTTTTCTTATTATTCAATTCAATTCAACAACATGTATTAAATACTTACAACATGCTACCCAGGTAGAAGCAGTCTACGTATAGACAGGGCATGTCATTGAATAGTGATAAGAACTGATGGGGTAAGTACCTAGGGGACACACACTTAGATTGGGTGTGGGGCTGAGCCAGCATATTTAAATTTATGTAAAAACCAAGGAACACCCTGAAAAAGACTTTTATTGTTGAACATAATTCTCTAGTCCTGAAGTTATCATCCAAGGGAGTTCAAGAACTCACCCCTTAAGTGGACTGGGCAAGCTGGCCATTTACCACTTGTCACAGTTAGAATTAGGATCTTGACTTTCATAGCATCCTTTGGTGTCACAGAGTGGGAGGAAAACATCAGTAACGGCTCCATAGGACCACCAGTGGCGGCAAATTGAATTTGGGATATATTATATCAAATCTGTTAAAGGGAAAAAAAAAGAAAGAAAAGGAGGGGAGGGAAGGAAGGAAAGAAAAAAGAAAAGAAAAAAACCCAAAAGAATTCATTATATAACCATTATATGTTAATAGTAAAGTTTAAGAGATTTTGAAGTGTTGTCATATATTATTTCATTAAGTAGTATATGTATGTGGGTGTGTATGTGTGTGTGTGTGTGTATATATATATATATTTTTTTTTTTTTTTTTTTTTTTTGGAGATGAGTTTTGCTTTTTTTGCCCAGGCTGGAGCGCAATGGCACGATCTCGGCTCACTGCAACCTCCACCGCCCAGGTTCAAGTGATTCTCCTGCCTCAGCCTCTCAAGTAGCTGAGATTACAGGTGCCTGCCACTACACACAGCTAATTTTTTATAGTTTTAGTAGAGATGGGGTTTCACCATGTTGGCCAGGATGATCTCGATCTCTTGACTTCGTGATCCACCCACCTCAGCCTCCCAAAGTGCTGGGATTACAGGCATTAGCCACCGCACCTGGTCAGTAGTTTATATTTTTATTCCACCAGTTCTTATTCTTTAAAGGGAAGAAGGATTAATGTAACATTGATTAAGCCCTCAATGTTACATTACATTAGAATCTTTCAATTGCTGTTATGGCTATATAATGGTGTGGAAAGTAGTAAACCCATTTTTCTCAACTTACGGGAAAGTACAAACTAAAATGAGTGAATGAATTAATGCGTGAATAAGTCATTAGAACTGCCAGCGGAGTCCTCCAGTCAGCTCCCCAACACGTACTCAAAGACAGAACCATCCCTGAGTGCATAGGTATTTGGCACTGCCAGAACCCCTGAGCACCAAGTGTGACAAGAAAGGGCCACCGTGTTGCCTTTTTTTTTTTTTTTTTAGGCAGGGTCTCACTCTGTCACCAGGCTAGAGTGCAGTGGTGTGATCTCGGCTCACTGAAACCTCCAACTCCCTGGTTCAAGCGATTCTCCTGCCTCAGCCTCCCGAGTAGCTGGGATTATAGGCACACCTGTATAGGCACCACCACGCCCGGCTAATTTTTGTATTTTAGTGGAGATGGAGTTTCACCATGTTGGCCAGGATGGTCTCTATCTCCTGACCTCGTGATCCACCCACCTCAGCCTCCCAAAGTGCTAGGATTACAGGCGTGAGTCACCGCACCCAGCCCTGTGTTGCTTATTATGAGGATACCTGAGCACTTCCAGCCCTGCCTCCTTGGAAGTGGGGAGGATGCCTGGCGAGAGAGGTGGGCATGGCTGAGCATGCAGTGGGAGGCAGAACAAAGCCAGAGTCCCACAAGAGGGGACTGGCCAGTGCCTGGTTCACGCAGCTTTAAGGTGCTCCAAGAGGGTTGGGAGACCCCTCAGGAACACGGGAGCCTTGGGAGAAAATAAAGTAATCCCTGCCAAGGTGCCAAGCCAGTGTCAAGCAGGTGGACCCAGGAAGTAACTCTGTCTCAGCCTGATTACACCAGGACTCCTGGTGAGCCCACAGCCTGGGAGGGCATAAGAGTAGGTCCTGTCCCATAATAGATTACTCAGTCCTGACACATTTAGGGGGCTTATGAGAGATGGAATCCTAAGGCCTTCGCAGGTGGCCTACGGGAGCCTCAGAGTCAGCACTGTAGGGAACACTCATTCTCACTTCCTGAAGTTTCCTTCCTTCAGGACGGAGCTCTACTAGTGCAGTGCTGTGGTTCTCCCACCCCAGCCCACATCTCCGCAGAGCCGGATGACGCACCCAGTGGCTATCCTGGCATATGTAGCTCTGCCCCCTCCTTTTTCCTTCCTTGAGGGTGTGGGCTGCCCACAGGCAGTGTGACTGATTCCCTGCTCCCCGGGGCCCACTCTCTGGGGCACGGGGTGCTCTTGGTTCTCTGCAGCCTGATGATAAGTCAGTCCAACTCCATGGCCCAGTATTAAAAGACCATGTGGCTCTTTCACTCACTTCTGTCCTAACCCAGCCTTTATCAGAAGTGAAGGAAACGTTCTAATTCTCCTCCTGCTGACCCTTTTGTCTTATTGTTCAATTGGTTCAGAATTTTGATGGTCAAGAGATGATGTTATTGAGATCCTAAGCAAACACCTCTAAACTAAAACAATGACGTACACGCATCCCCAAATTCCACCTATTGTTCTTCCCTCTATTGTTGAAACACACCTCCCTCTTCCTAACACACACAGTGAGAAAGGGAATTCTCCAAGATCAGTAAAGAGATTGCCAAGTAGTGCCCAAGCCCAGAGCCTGTGTCTCTATGGTTACCTCTTTCCAGATGCTTTTCTTATGCCTGCCACTACTCTGTTCTCACCATTGCCTCTACCCTCTATGAGCAGCTGATTCATCTCCGCTTTTGTGTCCGTGTGCAGGCTGAGCTGCTACAACAGAAAAGGCCACAAAGCTACAGCAGCTCAAACCAAAGGAAGTTTATTTCTCTCTCACCCAACGGTACAGAAAGAGGTAGCCAGGTGGTCCGAGGCAGGTGGGACGTGCTCCTCCTCCATGTTCATTCAGAGACCCACGTTTCATCTGCCTTGTTTCTCTGACGTCGTCATCTGCGTGGCTGATGCCAGCTCACCATACCATCTTTGAGTTCCAGCATCTGAGATGGAGGAAGAGAGAGTGGAGGGCAGGTGGCTTCCTTTTAAGGGTTAAATGTTGCCTATACCACTTGTTCCATTCACACGCTAGCTGCAAGTGGGGCTGGGACATGCAGGCTTTAGAAGTGCCAAAACTCAAAGGAAGAGGAGAGAATGGTTGCTGTGAGCCATCAGCTGTCTCTGCCACGTCCCTGTACAACCACATGTGATATCTGCATATCACCCTGCACTGCATTTTTGCATTGCTGTTTGTTGCAAGATGCATTTTTGCATCCCTAGGACCTAGGACAGTGCCTAACACAGCTGAATAGCTGAACAACTAAGTGAATGATGAAGGCCTTTTTCCCCCAGCAAGCCAAACCCCACACCCAGACAAGAGTGAAACAGAACTGACAGAGACAAGACTTGAGGGTGCTGTGAAGGTGTCAGTGTGCACAGTTAACCAGGAAGTCCAGGGTAGGTGGTAGATTGGCAAGAAAATCTGACAGTGAGCTGACCGCCCAGGGGCCAGGACTTGGAAGACGGGGGAAGGTAAACCAGATGACAAGGACAAGGGGCAGCTGAGAGAGGAGCTCTCTTCAGAGAGATGGGTTTCAGGGCTTGAGAATTAGGGATGAGGCAGTTTTGAGAAAAGTGAGGCCAAAGGGTGACCAAGTCCTCAGGGTGGGTGTTGGGGAGCATGCAGTCATGATATGGGATTTCTCCTGGAGCTGCATGGAGAAGCTTTCAGCTGTGAGTATGGAGGGGACTTGAAAGGGTGACACAATCAGACAGTGTGGACTCTGCCAGGGGGAGCGTTGGTTGGTGAGGGGAGGGAGGACAGAGACACAGATCTGGAAGATGTCTCCCTCTACCCCTGCCCTGCATACAGGGAGGCGAGGCATTTCTTCCCCTGGAGAGAGTGGTGACACCATAGCGGAACAAAGCCAAGCATCAGTTCCAGCACACAGAGCGGACAGTGTTCCAGGGAGTGGCTGCTGACGTGAGGGAATTTGTAACCTTTCAGAAGCTACAGTGCAGTAAGGTAGGAGGTAGGGCCAGGAGGAAATAGGCCCGCGCCAAATGCAAGTGTGTGAAGAATGGACTTCACCACTGTCACAGTGTCTAGTAACTACCGATTCGGGGACAGAGTCCCAGTTTCATGGCTCCGTGTGGTGATGCCACGGTGCCACAGTGCGACGGATTATAGGGATCTGTTAAAATACTTACATGCACTTTCCTATGTTTAAGCTTCTTCTATAAAAAGTATATATTGCTTTATAGTCAGAAAACAATGCCACTTAAAATCATTAAATTCTTCCAAGATGGTGGTGCTAGAGGGATTATTTCATTTCTGTGGTCCTTGCTTAGTTGTAAAAGGAGAGTTGGCCTCAGGGGTGCCCACTTAATGCATATCGTTCTCTTCCTGCTCAGCTCTCATAGGATTCTTCCCTTCAGTGCACAGGTGGGAACTGGAAAAATAAGGGTCAGGGCCAGGTGTGGTGGCTCACATCTGTAATCCCAGCACTCTGGGAGGCCAAGACAGGAGGATCGCTTGAGCCCAGGAGTTTGTGACCAGCCTGGGCAACACAGTGAGATCCTGTCTATACAAAAAGTAAAGAAAAATTAACCAGGTATGGTGGCACACATCTGTACCCTCAACTAATTGTGGGGCTAAGGTGGGTGGATTGCTTGGGCCTGGAAAGTCGAAGCTGCACTGAGCGCCGTAACTGCACCGCTGCACTCCAGCCTGGTGACAGAGCCAGACCCTGTCTCAAAAATAAAATAAAATGTTTAAAAAAGGGTCATAACATAGGTCACCAACCAAGAGCAAAAGTTATCATGATTTCAGCTTGCTTCAGCCACAATATTTGCCAGTAGTGTTGCAAGTAGAAATGTCACCTGGCAAAATGGAGCTACCTTGTGGAGATGTGTGTGATGGGGAAATGCTCTTTGAGGATTCATGGCACATGCTCAAGGGGCTGCTGAGTTCCTCTTCTCAAGCCTTTCTTCTCCGTGCCTTGGCGCTGCTTATCCAGCAGGTGAGGCATTTATGTGTGCACCAGCGCAGCAGCTTTTCAACCCTGGCCGTCCAGCAGGGTCACAAGGGGAGCCTTTAGAAATGCGTGTCCATGTAATCCCAGCACTTTGGGAGGCCAAGGCGGGCGGATCATAGGAGATCGAGACCATCCTGGCTACACTGCACTCCAGCCTGGGCGACAGAGCGAGACTCCGTCTCAAAAAAAAAAAAAAAAAA
>NW_012114252.1:10360533-10361860 GCF_000951035.1 Colobus angolensis palliatus
CCAGCCTGGGCGACAGAGCGAGACTCCGTCTCAAAAAAAAAAAAAGAAACACGTGTCCAAGCCCCACCACACACCCATTGAACCAAATAAAACAGATATCCCCAAGAAGAGTGAAGACAGAAATCTCTGCATACCAAAACACGTACTAAGCTTCTTAACCATAAATGAGAAACATTTTTGCATATTACAAATACTATTTTTTATGTGATATCTCTGATTTTCCCTCCTCTCTGTCAAGTGGTTTTAAGTTCTCAAAATCCCAATGCTTTTATATCTGTGAATGCTTCTTTAATGCAGTTTAAAAATGATAGGTTTTATCTGTTCTTCAAATATGTGTAAGTAATTATATATTAGATGTATTTATAAAGGTAAATATTAAGTTTCAGTTAACTGTTTAAAACATACTTTTTATCAAAAATGACAAAGATTGAAAACTTTTATATTTAAAACTAAGGAATACTTAAAACATTAGATATTTTGCGTTTTCCTACCATAAAATGCATAGTAAGTTGAAATATTAGGCCAGCAATATGTTATTTTTATTCAAAAAGAAGTAAGAAAGGTGAGTATCTCTATTGTTTGGAGGAGGGGGGGTTCTCTTGAGACAACTGATCAGTGGAGGGTTATACAGAGAATGTTGGATGTTAAAGCCAGACAGAACCTTAGAGTTTATCTTGCATTTGTAGAAACTGAGGCCCCAATGCCTACAATTTTTATCTCAGGAATGCCACCGTGTGTGGCATATTTTTCAAGGCACATAAAAATGGGTTGCTGAAAAATTCTCAATCCATGTATTGTTTTTCAGCTTTAGAAGAACGCTAACACTGGCTTTTGTTAAATATTGTAATCTTCCCATATTACTATAAATTGACAAACATTTCACATTCTTAAAAGCGTTTTGGAAAACTGAGCAACTGGTATTAAGAAAGGTTAGATTTGAGAAGACTACACTAAAGGCCATATTGTTAAGCATATTGAGCAGATGAAGAGTGATATTTGTGATCAACTAAACCTTTTTACCAGTCTCCATGTGAGTCAACAGTGTAGCCAGCCAGCCAGCCAGGAATTAATGCACTTACAGGCGGGGCATAGCATCTGGAAGAGCAGTGGGAGTGCCTGCTCAGAGTTTAGAAGGGGCATCACCAAACCTGGGTATGTCCAGAGCAGGGCAACTCAAGAGGGCAGAGGATGTTGAAAGTGTATCAGAGGGTTTCAGAGAGACAATGATCAGAAGTAGGAGGGTTCGAAGACAGAAGACCCAGGGAAACATATGGACCACACTCATGTATCTGAAGGTCCATCCAGTGGCTGTGTTTATACAGAAACA
>NW_012114252.1:10365900-10370630 GCF_000951035.1 Colobus angolensis palliatus
CCCGGCGTATTTTTTTTTCTTTCTTTTCTTTTTTTTTCCCCCCCTGAGTCAGGATCTCACTTTGTCGCCCAGGCTGGAGTACATTGGCTTGGTCTCAGCTCACTGCAACCGCCACTTCCCGGGTTCAGGAGATTCTCCTGCCTCAGCCTCCTGACTAGCTGGGATTACTGGGGCATACCACCACACCCAGGGCTAATTTTTGTATTTTCAGTAGAGATAAGGTTTCACCATGTTGACCAGGCTGGTCTCCAACTCCTGACCTCAGGTGATCTGCCCACCGTGGCCTCCCTAAGTGCTGGGATTACAGGCGTGAGCCCCCATGCCCAGCTGGAACACCTATGTATTTCTATGCTTAGATTTGATGCAAGTCGACAGTCGTGTGGAAGTGTGATTGGATGAGGAACGCATGATCTAACAGTAATAAACCAAGGGGAATTTAGCAAGGCCTGTTTGTTCAGGTTCTTCTTGGCATCTCTGTGTCTTCAAAGATAAGGATGATCCTTTACCTCTGGAATGGAAGTTTTTGACTGCTGTGGGGAGAAGGGTGGGGGAAGGGTGAGAGAAAGACCTTCCTGCTTCTGCTGTTTTCTCGAATGTATATTTTGGGGCAGTATGTCCGGAACCCCATCAGTGAACAGGCTGCCTCTCATTGTCTGTGAGTTGATTGGCCCCTTCTGGGACTCCTCCCCAGTGCCAAAAGACCAGCTCCCTGTTCTTTCCTTTTGGTCAGGCGTTAAGGACACAAGAGCTATAAGCCACCTTCCCGGTTCTCAGTGTGGCCAGAGTGCTGGCGTGAGGACATCTGGTTACTGAAAACAGGGCCAACCGAATATGGACTCAGAACCAACCCCAAGTGGGTGTGCACAAAGAAGTGGGAGTTTAAATCTGTACAGCCCTTTTTCTAAAAAAAGCAATTTTAGTTTACATGTTAAAACAGGGATATATTAACCAGACCCGGTGGTGTCTGCCTGTGGTCCCAGCTACTCTGGAGGCTGAGCAGGAGGATCCCTTGAGCCCAGGAGTTTGAGGCAGCAGCAAGCTGTCATGGAGCTTATAAATAGCCGCTGCCCTCCAGTCTGGGCAACATAGCAAAACCCTATCCCTTGGGGGGAAAAAAGGCATTTTTTTAACCTAACATTTATTAACCATTTACGTGGCACGATTTCGATACTCACCAACCCTCGAGTCAAGCACTATTCTTATCCCCATCTTTCGCATGAGGAAACTGAGGCACAATGAGGTTAGAGACTGTCCCTCTGTCGTACACAGGCAGCCATCAGCACAGTGAGGACTTGAAGCAGGATGGCTTGCAGGAGGCTGTGAGAGTTAGAGCCTCACGGTCATTCCTTTGGAGCCTCAGTGAGCAGGTAATTTGGCCTGGCATTTCCACTTCCGGGATTTGTCCTAAGGGAAGAGTCAGACAAGGACTCTAAGATGAATGTTCTGGGGTATTTGTTGCAGCTAGGTTTATCGTCTTTCAGGAATCAGGGCAACTGTCACATCCCCAAAGAAGCTGCTGTCTTGCCACGCTGTCTCAGGCACTACACCCCCATCACTCCTATCCCATTAGTTAATTCTGCTATCTTCATAATTTCACATAATTTCACAGCCTACAATTGTTTATTGGCTTACTTGTTTCTGAGCTGTTTTCCTGACTGGAATATAAGTTGCATGTAGGCAGGGAGCTCTCTCCATTACCTAAAATGGTAGCTGGCACATAAAGCATATTCGATAAATATTTCTTGAATGAAATGAACATGTTAATGGCCAACATTATATCTTTGCTGGGGAAAAATTATTATTATTTTTTTTTTAGATGGAGCTTTGCTCTGTCACCCAGGCTGGAGTGTAGTGGCGTGATCTTGGCTGACTGCAACCTCCACCTCCTGGGTTCAAGTGATTCTCCTGCCTCAGCCTCCCAAGTAGCTGGGATTACAGGCTTGAGCCACCGCGCCCGGCCATCAACTAAACCTTTTTACCAGTCTCCATGTGAGTCAACAGTGTAGCCAGCCAGCCAGCCAGGAATTAATGCACTTACAGGCGGGGCATAGCATCTGGAAGAGCAGTGGGAGTGCCTGCTCAGAGTTTAGAAGGGGCATCACCAAACCTGGGTATGTCCAGAGCAGGGCAACTCAAGAGGGCAGAGGATGTTGAAAGTGTATCAGAGGGTTTCAGAGAGACAATGATCAGAAGTAGGAGGGTTCGAAGACAGAAGACCCAGGGAAACATATGGACCACACTCATGTATCTGAAGGTCCATCCAGTGGCTGTGTTTATACAGAAACAGATTATCACTTGCCAAGAGGATGGCAGGGCTCTTGCCTTGGGCAGAGCTCCTGAAGTAACTATGAAGACCCTTCCCAACGCCAAGACTCTTGATTCTGTGACTCTCACTCCAGGACCTAACCTACTGATCATGTTTACAAAATACAAGAAAGAATCCTAGCTATACGAATCTGACAGATATGGGAAAATAATGCTTCACGTGTGTGTGTGTGTGTGTGTCTGTGTGTGTGTGTGTAACACACCACTGGGTGTGGGTATGGGCAAGAGACAGATCAGAGTGGTGGTGGTGGGGGCATGGAACAGATTCTCCATCTGACTCCCCAGTTAATCTTTTAAAAAAATTTTGTGGGTACATAGTAGGTGTATATATATTTATGGGGTACATGAGATACTTTGATTCAGGCATACAAAAAGCAGTAATCACATCATGGAAAATAGGATATCCATCCCCTTCAAGCATTTATCCTTTGTATTACAAACAATCCAGTTATACTCTTCTAGTTCTTTTTAAATGTACAATTAAAAATAGTTTCCCTGCTGTGCTATCAAATACTTGTTCTTATTCATTCTAATGACATATGGTTTTTTTGTACTCATTAACCAACCCCACTTCCCCACCCACCCACCCCTACTCCCCACATCCCTTCCCAGCCTCTGGTAACCATCCTTCTATTCTCTATCTTATGAGCATATAGTTCCCAGGTAGGGCAGCTACTCTGTCCCACCCCATGCTGCGAACTCTGAGGGCTTCAAACATGGTCCCAACCTCAATGTCTGTCTCATCTATCTGGTTATAGAGACAAGACTAACAACCCTGCAATGGTCAGAGACACCAGGAGACCTCGGGGACTCTTTCCTTGTGGTCCTCGTCCCTTAATTCTCCTCCTGAGCCCTTGCTCTCATTTCCTTAAAAAAAATAATAAATTCAGTGTATACAATTCACCCATCTTAATCATAACCACCTCCATTCAAAAAGGTTACATATGCAGGCCAGGCACGGTGGCTCATGCCTGTAATCCCAGTACATCGGGAGGCTGAGGTGGGAGGATCACTCGAGGCCAAGAGTTCAAGGCCAGCCTGGGCAATATAGTGACAGCCTGTCTCTATTAAAAATAAATTTAACAAAAACAAAAAGGCCGGGTACAGTGGCTCACACCTGTAACCCCAGCACTTTGGGAGGTTGAGGCAGGGGAATCGCTTGGGCACAAGAGTTAGAGACCAGCCTAGGCAATATGGCGAAACCCTGTCTCTACAAAAAATTAACCAGGCCTGGTGGCATGCGCCTGTAGTTCCAGCTACCTGGAAGGTGGTAGGATCACCTGAGCCCAGGAGGTCAAGGCTGCAGTGAGCTGTGATCGTACCACTGCACTCCAGCCTGGGTGACAGAGTGAGACCCTGTCTCAAAAAAAAAAAGGTTACATATGCATAAGAAAAAAGGCAGAAAAACGTATTCTCTACTGCCTTCTTAGTTAAACAGTACCAAGGTAGTGTTTGTTGCCCAAACATATTAAATATGGTTTAAGAAATCAGCTTACACACAGTCCAGATTTATATCTTTTTAAAATCATTTCTCTCTCCTAAACCATAACAGCAGCAGATAGACAGAAGAAGAAATGGAATGTGGTCACATTTCATACTATTATGAAGTACTTTCACACTGCAATGAGTAAAGGACCATCTGCAACCTATAGCCTGTGTTTCTGCTGAGAAACTGTTTCAGGACTTAAGGTTTCTAATTTGGAACAAAAGCATTGAGCAGGTTGCTCTTTGTCATTTTTTATGGAGAGGTGGAGAGCATACTAGGCCTACCTGGATTCCTGAAGAATTCAGCAACCTGAAGAGCACGGCGCTCAGAGGAAAGTAGACTCTAGATCTTTAAGATCTGATTTCATACAAAATGGGAGGTCTAAAACTAGATGTCGTAGGAGAGAAAAAGTAATACATTTTCCTCACCCATCTTAAGGTTCAAAACTGCGGTACCTATAATGAAAGATTAACAAGAGAAAAACACACACATTACTTTTATTTATTTATTTATTTATTTATTTATTTATTTATAGACAGTCTTAGCCTGTCACCCAGGCTGGAGTGCAGTGGGGCAGTCTCAGCTCACTGCAACCTCCGCCTCCCGGGTTCAAGCAATTCTCCTGCCTCAGCCTCCCAAGTTCGCTGGAAGTACAGGCGCGTGTCACCTCACCCAGCTAATTTTTATATTTTTAGTAGAGACAGGGTTTCGCCATATTGGTCAGGCTGGTCTTGAATTCCTGACCTCAGGTGATCTGCCTGCCTCAGCCTCCCAAAGTGCTGGCATTACAGGCGTGAGCCACTGCGCCCGGCCACACACATTACTTTAAGCTTTATGTGACAACATGGGAACCTTCCCAAATAAGACCCAAAGAAACAGGAACACCTATGTAGTTTTTTTTCTTTTTTTTTTTTTTTTT
>NW_012114252.1:10370885-10380720 GCF_000951035.1 Colobus angolensis palliatus
CCCGGCGTATTTTTTTTTCTTTCTTTTCTTTTTTTTTCCCCCCCTGAGTCAGGATCTCACTTTGTCGCCCAGGCTGGAGTACATTGGCTTGGTCTCAGCTCACTGCAACCGCCACTTCCCGGGTTCAGGAGATTCTCCTGCCTCAGCCTCCTGACTAGCTGGGATTACTGGGGCATACCACCACACCCAGGGCTAATTTTTGTATTTTCAGTAGAGATAAGGTTTCACCATGTTGACCAGGCTGGTCTCCAACTCCTGACCTCAGGTGATCTGCCCACCGTGGCCTCCCTAAGTGCTGGGATTACAGGCGTGAGCCCCCATGCCCAGCTGGAACACCTATGTATTTCTATGCTTAGATTTGATGCAAGTCGACAGTCGTGTGGAAGTGTGATTGGATGAGGAACGCATGATCTAACAGTAATAAACCAAGGGGAATTTAGCAAGGCCTGTTTGTTCAGGTTCTTCTTGGCATCTCTGTGTCTTCAAAGATAAGGATGATCCTTTACCTCTGGAATGGAAGTTTTTGACTGCTGTGGGGAGAAGGGTGGGGGAAGGGTGAGAGAAAGACCTTCCTGCTTCTGCTGTTTTCTCGAATGTATATTTTGGGGCAGTATGTCCGGAACCCCATCAGTGAACAGGCTGCCTCTCATTGTCTGTGAGTTGATTGGCCCCTTCTGGGACTCCTCCCCAGTGCCAAAAGACCAGCTCCCTGTTCTTTCCTTTTGGTCAGGCGTTAAGGACACAAGAGCTATAAGCCACCTTCCCGGTTCTCAGTGTGGCCAGAGTGCTGGCGTGAGGACATCTGGTTACTGAAAACAGGGCCAACCGAATATGGACTCAGAACCAACCCCAAGTGGGTGTGCACAAAGAAGTGGGAGTTTAAATCTGTACAGCCCTTTTTCTAAAAAAAGCAATTTTAGTTTACATGTTAAAACAGGGATATATTAACCAGACCCGGTGGTGTCTGCCTGTGGTCCCAGCTACTCTGGAGGCTGAGCAGGAGGATCCCTTGAGCCCAGGAGTTTGAGGCAGCAGCAAGCTGTCATGGAGCTTATAAATAGCCGCTGCCCTCCAGTCTGGGCAACATAGCAAAACCCTATCCCTTGGGGGGAAAAAAGGCATTTTTTTAACCTAACATTTATTAACCATTTACGTGGCACGATTTCGATACTCACCAACCCTCGAGTCAAGCACTATTCTTATCCCCATCTTTCGCATGAGGAAACTGAGGCACAATGAGGTTAGAGACTGTCCCTCTGTCGTACACAGGCAGCCATCAGCACAGTGAGGACTTGAAGCAGGATGGCTTGCAGGAGGCTGTGAGAGTTAGAGCCTCACGGTCATTCCTTTGGAGCCTCAGTGAGCAGGTAATTTGGCCTGGCATTTCCACTTCCGGGATTTGTCCTAAGGGAAGAGTCAGACAAGGACTCTAAGATGAATGTTCTGGGGTATTTGTTGCAGCTAGGTTTATCGTCTTTCAGGAATCAGGGCAACTGTCACATCCCCAAAGAAGCTGCTGTCTTGCCACGCTGTCTCAGGCACTACACCCCCATCACTCCTATCCCATTAGTTAATTCTGCTATCTTCATAATTTCACATAATTTCACAGCCTACAATTGTTTATTGGCTTACTTGTTTCTGAGCTGTTTTCCTGACTGGAATATAAGTTGCATGTAGGCAGGGAGCTCTCTCCATTACCTAAAATGGTAGCTGGCACATAAAGCATATTCGATAAATATTTCTTGAATGAAATGAACATGTTAATGGCCAACATTATATCTTTGCTGGGGAAAAATTATTATTATTTTTTTTTTAGATGGAGCTTTGCTCTGTCACCCAGGCTGGAGTGTAGTGGCGTGATCTTGGCTGACTGCAACCTCCACCTCCTGGGTTCAAGTGATTCTCCTGCCTCAGCCTCCCAAGTAGCTGGGATTACAGGCATGTGCATTACAAGCATGCACCACCACTTCTGGCTATTTTTTGTATTTTTAGTAGAGATGGGGTTTCACCCTCTTGGCCAGGCTGTCGAACTCCTGACCTCAGGTGATCTACCCACCTCGGCCTCCCAAAGTGCTGAGATTACAGGCATGAGCCACCATGCCTGGCCAAAAAATTAAATCTTACTCCATAGGGAATTGGCCTATCCATGCAATAGAATTCTTGGAAGTCATTACAAATGATTGTGCAGATCACGTCCCGCATAGAGAGATACCCTACTTGTGGCTGAGTAAAAAAGGCAGGTGACAGAACGCATGTGCACTGTGGTCGCTGTAGTGGCCGGGGCTGCTGGCAGCTAACCACAGAATTTAGTTTACTGAGTGTAAGCAGAAAACAAAATCCTTTATTACAGGCTATCGGGTAACTCACTGACCCTCGAGGGTGTAAGGAGGGCTTCTGCAGACAAATGCAAGATTGGGAGCCCGAGATGGGAGTTCTGCCTCAGCTCAACTGCTGCCTAGTTTTCTGGATTCCAGAGAAGTCTCCTAACCTCTCTGTTCTTCAGGCAGATGTGGATAATAAAATCTGTGCTGTCCACACTGCAGGACTGTTGTGAGGGCAAATGAAATCACAGGCATGAAAGCCCTTTGAAAAGTTAGAAAAGGACTATGTATATATTGACATCATCATTATCAGGTGATTTTGAACGTCCGAGCACATGTATTTTATCCCTAAGCCCCTGGTGTTGGCACACCACTGGGACACCATTGGTCCTCTCTGTTAGCTGCCTGTACATCACTAAGTGTTACAATCCCCCTGGCAGCGGTCTGGATAAAAAGACTGGTGATCCTGGCAGTCGTGTTTGCTAAGCTTGTCCTCAAATCATCTTCGGTGTCCTCTTGTGACTTCAGTCACTCTCCCCGTGGGGTGACCCATGTCTCAGCTTCGGGCCTGCCCTTCTCTCGAGGCACACTAATCTTGCCATCTTCGAAAACAGGCCGTTCTCATCTCAGGTCTACCCTGTGGCAGCCACAAAGCTCGGCTTCTTCCCTGAAAGTCTTCCCCATAGCCTGGGAGCTGACACCTAGCGCGTCTGCGTTCAAAGTCACTGTCAACCAGGGTTTCATGCGTGGCCCAAGTCATTGACTAAGTAGGTATCAAAGACCAGATTCAATGAGGTTTTAAATTTCCTTACAATTCCATTTTTTCCATCCTCTTTGTATATTTTTCAGAAATCCTTCATTGCCTACCTACCATCAGAGGAAAACAGCGTTGTGATATGACGGGGGATTTTAACCAGGTACTGATATTGTGAAGGAGAACATTAGTGGCCCTGAGACTAGGCATGTGTTGTAAGGTGGGGTGATTTTCCCACTTCCTGTATGTCCAGAGGCCCTTCCTGGCAGAACTTCCAGCCCAGGAGACTTTCATCTTCATCTTGCATGAAGGATACAATTTCGTTCTGACGCACGGTTTAGAGAAGCCGTTGAGCGTCCACACAATCTGTTATGCTAAATCACACCTGGTGTCTGCACAGAGAAAGCTCTGGCAAGAGTTCTCGCCACTGGGACCGAGGCCTCTGACTCAGAAGCCAAAACATGGCAGTGTTGCAGGGCGCCTGGCTCAACGGCACGGGAAATTAACCTGCTTGTTCTCACGTTAAATGCTTTATGAAAATTTACCGGGCGCAAAAAGAGGGAAGAAAGACCCAAGTGGTTGTGCAGTGCGCCTGCCTGCCTGGCACCAGTGAAGGAATGAAGCTGCAGAGACAGTCGATGTGAAGAGCTGGCAAGAGGAGAAGGTGGAAAGCGCCATGGAAATCAAATGCGGCGCCAGCCACGGCATTGTTTTAGTAGCATTTGCTCGAGGAAAACATTTAATTATAGAAGATCGGAAGCTCCCAGTGTTTGTGAGCGAGGTGGCGTGACGCAGGCTCTGCCACTTGCTCCACGATACACATCTTCAGAGGAACTGTGGCACACCGCGACAGGCTGCGAAGAAAAGCCACCTCCGGGGAGGGGAGGGGGCTGGTCCTTGCTGGGGGGCCCTTAGCTGTAACAGTCCCCATTCTCCAGCGATCCTCAGTCTGCCTTTTTTAAAAAAAATTAAGTGTCCTGCTGGCCGTCCTTCTTCTCCATTTTCTGTTTTTTTCCACAGGATATTGTTCTTTTCCTTGTTGATTTTGGAAGAAAATAAAATTGACGAAGAATAGGATGGAAAAGTACTACCCTGAAAAATTCCTATACATTTGCCACCTGAAAGAAACAAAGCCACTTTTCAGTTATAGTTTCCTTTGGGAAATAATTAGGAAGCAAAACATCCAATAATAAATACAAATAAATAGGGGAGCACGAGGCTGTAGTGAACTCTGTGCCTGTGAATAGCCACTGCACTCCAGCCTGGGCCAGCAGAGCAAGACCCTGTCTCTACAAAATAAATAAATAAAATAAATGATCTAAAGGACACAGTATATATTTAAGCAACAGAAATGAAAACGCGCAAAGGTGGAACCAACATTATGAATGTTGATGGATATTACCAACATTACCAAATATTGTGTGGAGATTTTTTTTTTTTTTGAGACGGAGTCTCGCTCTGTCATCCAGGCTGGAGTGCAGTGGTACAATCCCGGCTCACTGCAAGCTCTGCCTGTGTGGAGATACTCTTTATTCCTTTTTGTTTTAAAGTCCTGTCTACTTTAAAAATAGTTTGTGAAAATAATGATGCAGTATCACGTACCTGCAAGAAGTATTTCTTTGTGTTCTATTCCTGCCATCACATAGCTGATTGTGTTACCTGATTTCTTCATTCGTGTCTTCCGGGAAGAGACTAATTAGCATGCTGCTGAATCTAAAGAATCCTTGTTTGGGATGCTGCTCTGCCACACAGGCAGCGCTTCATCCAAAAGACAAGAAGTCAAGGACTGGCTTCTGCCGCTGGCTGAAATTAGCATTGGCTCAGTTTGTTTAATTGCAAGGCTATGTGTGTTTTGTCATTAGACATTTTTTTTTTTTTTTGAGGCGGAGTCTCGCTCTGTCGCCCGGACTGGAGTGCAGTGGCCGGATCTCAGCTCACTGCAAGCTCCGCCTCCCGGGTTTACGCCATTCTCCTGCCTCAGCCTCCGGAGTAGCTGGGACTACAGGCGCCCGCCACCTCGCCCGGCTAGTTTTTTTTTTGTATTTTTAGTAGAGACGGGGTTTCACCGTGTTAGCCAGGATGGTCTCGATCTCCTGACCTCGTGATCCGCCCGTCTCGGCCTCCCAAAGTGCTGGGATTACAGGCTTGAGCCACCGCGCCCGGCCTGTCATTAGACATTTATACTTCTATGGATAAACTTTATAATCGACTTATGGAGACAAGATTCTTTATGTCAGCACCTTAGAGAAGTGTTGTAGAAGCAGCTGGCATGCAGACAGGAGTCTCCCACAGCAACATGGGCACAGCTGATTCCGTCATAACCCACCTTAGGGCATCCTCAGAAAGAAGTGGGCCCAACTCGTACCTGCAAAAATTGGTGATGGGCAGGGAAATGAGTGTTTTCCTCCACAGAAACGAAAAAAAGTTTGCTTTTTTTTTTTTTTAACAAATTGGTTTTTGATATCTGTGTGAAGGGGACAATTTGGATTGGTTTCCAGTAATGTGTATCAGGTCAGTGGAGAACTAGAGGGAGTCACTGGCTGAAAGATGTTGTGAGTATCCCTCTAAACTGCTCAGGCCAGAGACAGGTGACGTGTCTGTTATCCGATGTGCATCTGGAACCATGGCAAAGCTGCCCCCATTAAATTATGAGCCAATCACTCTTGATTTGCCATTAAAAAGAGTGAAAGGCCCGCGGACCCTGCCCTGCACAGGTAATTCATGGCACCTGTGGAAAAAGGCACGTTTTCATCCTCATAATGAAGAAAGGTAGGGGCGAGGTCCTTTGATGACACTGTTCCCTTTTGCTTGTTTACTTTTATTCTCCCACGCAGACTGAGACCCAGCAGGAGGCTTTTAAACCAAAACAGTTAATTACCTCCTCTAACCCAGAGAAGTGGGGAAACATAAATATAGCGAGTTGAGAGAGAGAGAGCAGCTTTGCTCCAGGCTGTACTTTGTACCAGTCGGTTGGGGACGGCAGCTACCTTCTCTTTCCTCACTGAGGACGGGCTAAGCGAGACCAATTAGAAGGCACGTGCCAGGGAGCAGGTCTGCGTGCCGCTACTGTGGGGCTTCCGAAACTCTTTCAGTGCCCTGGACTGAGGACCCCAAATCAGAAACCCACGTACAGACACCCATTCCAAAGACAAAATTGAGTAGCTTTGGGGCTCCAGACCCTCCTTCGAAGGATGGAACTCTTGGGCAGGTGGAGTAAGCAGGGACACACCCCCCACCCCCAGCTTGAGGGTGGATCCTCCCAAAGGCAGGCAGGGCTGCAGGGCAGCTTCTCAGAGATACTTGTCAACTGAGCTGCGAGTCATGACCTGTCACCGCCATGGTCCTTTCTCCCCCATGGAATGGAGCTTCATCCCTTGTGTCTCTAAGCCCTGGGCTGCCCCTACCCTTCGGGGCTCTCCATTGTCTGCCTGTCTCTCTGTCTGCCTGTTTGTCTGTCTCCCTGTTCAAGCTCCCTCCCTCCATAGCCTCATATGTACAAATCATCGCCTTGCTGTTCCCTTACTGTTCCTGCCGCTACCCTTTGCCCATTTCCGGCTCTCTCACCTCCTCTGCACTTACTGAAACCTTGTTCAGTCTTCAGAGGTCACCCGAGTCCCAGCCTCCCCTCCTGCAACCCCCTTCTCAGCCTGAGGTGCCATCCCCTGCTTCTAAGTCCCAAGGGCCCCAGGATCTGTTCCACCAACTCCAACTGTTACTTCACTTCTCATTACATGGGGCTTTCATCGCCACAAGTGGATGATAAATTCCCAGAGTTTAACAGGGAGTGATTTATGGATCTTTTCCCTATCCCCTACACCTGTCCCCAGCACCTGGTGCAGTGGGTTGCATTTGATTAATCCCTCTGGATAAAAGTTTTAAATGTACCAGACCAGGGTCATCAGGCAGAATCTGGGCATGGTATTCAGGAAGTTTTCTCTTGGGAATCACACAAAAAAGGACACATCCTCTGTTACCTAAATGCCTTCAAGTATCTGGATGTTTGGCCATAAGTACATAAAACAACCAGATGAGTGATTGCGTTTTTCAGTTTTCCTCTGGATCCTTCTGCCACCTATTCCCTGGGACCCCTCAGAGACAGCAGGCACCACTCCCATTCCTCTGCCCGCAGATTGTCCCGGCTCCCTGCTGCCCTGCTAGAAACCAGAAATTCTAACTTTGCCCCTCTGAGGCTGTGAAAACACAGAGTAAAAGTGGGAAGAGCCATGAGCTAGCAGATTCCACAACCACAGACAATTCTGAGCGTGGTGGGTGTTAATAGTACTGAGAAAGATGGCTGAGCACTGTGGGAGACCAAGGCAGGCAGATCACCTGAGGCTGGGAGTTTGAGACCAGCCTGGCCAACATGGTGAAACCCCATCTCTACTAAAAATACAAAAATTAGCCAGGCATGGTGGCGGGCACCTGTAATCCCAGCTACTCGGGAGGCTGAGGCAGGAGAATCGCTTGAACTCGGGAGATGGAGGTTGCAGTGAGCTGAGATCGTGCCATTGCACTCCAGCCTGAGAGACACAGCGAGACTCCATCTCAAAAAAAGAAAAAAGAGAAAAAAAAAAAAAAACTTGAGAAAGACAATGTAAGCTTGTGGTACATAAATATTTTGTCTTTTTTAAAAGTTGTGTGCAGCCAAGTGTGGTAGTGCATGTCTGTAGTCCCAGTTACTCGGGAGGCCGTGGTGGGAGGATTGCTTGAGCCTGGGAGTTCAAGACAAGCCTGGGCAACATAGTGAGACACTGTCTCTACAAAAAAATACAAATAATTATCTGGGTATGGTGGTGCATGCCTGTAGTCGCAGCTACTCAGGAGGCCGAGGCGGGCGGATTGCTGGGGCCTGGGAGTTCAAGGCAGCAGTGAGCCATGATCCTGCCACTGCTCTCCAGCCTGGCTGATACAGCAAGACCCTGTCTCTTTAAAAAAATCTGTGCAAAGTGTACCTCAAAGCCACACTACTGAACCATAAAACATCAGCAGTGCCTGCCCACCAGGGGCATCTTCTCAGCACCAGCTTCACACTGCCCTATGAGTGTGAGACGGAGGTGCCTCAGAGGCCCATAACAATGCCTGTCAAGGTCTTCACAGAAATACCAAAGGACTGGCACATATAGTTAAGGAAAATCCACCAGGAGGAGATGGAAAAAGGGCAAGGTAAAGAGGAGGAAGAGAGGGGAAGGTGATGGATAAGGCTACGGCAGCAGAGAGCCAGCACCAGCCAGTTGCCAGTCAGGGCCAGGGCAAGGCAGGCAAGGAGGCAGATGGAAGTAAGCCCCTTCTTTCCACTGGAGTTTTCTCTCCCCTAGGAATTGCATTGTATTTTTGTTGAAAAATAAAAAGTGAAAATACAAAACAAAAAACCACACCATATGCAAATATATATACTCAAAATGTATCAAAGAGCTAAATGTTATAGCTAAAACTATTGAACTCCTAGAGAAAGACATAGGCATATATCTCGTGACCTTCGATTAGGTAGTCAATGGTCTCAAGATGATAGCAAAAGTGCAATCAACAGAAGAAAAATAGATAATTGGACTTTAGTAAAATTGTAACTTCTGTGCTTCATAGGACACCATCAAGAAAATGAAAAGATAGCTACAGAATGGAAGAAAACATTTTCAAGTCATCTATCTGATAAGGATTTGATATCCAGAATATCTAAAGAACTGTTATATGATGTTGTTATAACTCAACAGCAAAAAGACAAACAGGCCTGTTTAAAAGTGGGCAAGGGACTTGAATAGACGTTATCCAAAGAAGATAAAAACTGATGGCCAATAAGCACACACAGAGATGCTCAGCATCATTAGCCACTGGAGAAATGCAAAACAAAACCCACTGAGCGACCACATCACATCCACTGGGATGGCTGTGACCAAAAACAAACACTGTATCAGTAAAACAGAAAATAGCAAGTGTTGGTGAGGATGTGGAGAAATACGAATCCTGGTGCATTGCTGATGGGAAGGCAAAATGGTACAGCCACTGTGGAAAACAGTTTGGCAGTTCCTCAAAAAGCTAAACGTACAATTACTATGTGATCCAGCAATTCTACTCCTAGGTATACGCCCAAAAGAAATGAAAAGAGGGACTGAAAGAGAAACCCATATGCCAGTGTTCATAGCAGCATTACTCACAATAACCAATTACGAAACAACCCAAATGTCTGCCGACAAATGAATGGATAAACAAAATGTGGAATAGACATAAAATGGAATATTATTCAGCCATAAAAAGGAGTGAAGTTCGGATACATGCTGTGACGTGAATGAACCTTAAAACATTATGCTTAGTGAAATAACCAGAACCAAAGAAGAAGTATTATTTCACTCATAGAAAATATCTAGAATAGACAAATTCATGGGTACAGAAAGTAAATTAGGGGTTACCAGGGGCTGGGGGCAGGGGAAAATAGAGTGTTGATGCTTAATGGTTATGGAGTTTCTGTTTGAGGTGATTAAAAGTTTTGGAAATAGGCCGGGTGTGGTGGCTCATGCCTGTAATCCCAGCACTTTGGGAGGCTGAGTGGATCACCTGAGGACAGGAGTTTGAGACCAGCCTTGCCAACATGGCAAAACCCTGTCTCTACTGAAAATACAAAAATTAGCTGGGTGTGGTGGCGGACACCTGTAATCCCAGCTACTCAGGAGGTTGAGGCAGGAGAATCGCTTGAATACGGGAGGCGGAGGTTACAGTGAGCCAAGATCACGCCATTGCACTCCAGCCTGGGCAACAAGAATGAAACTCC
>NW_012114252.1:10381079-10386136 GCF_000951035.1 Colobus angolensis palliatus
ATTACAGGCGTGAGACACCTCGCCCAGCCTATAGCCCCAATTTTTTAATGGGCTAAGGATTTAAATAGTTCACCAAAGTAGATATAAAAATGGCCAATAAGCACATGAAAGGATTCTCAACATCATTAGTCATCAGAGAAACACAAATCAGAACTACAATGAGAGACCACTTGGTGATACCCACGAGGATGACTAGAATAAAAAAGACACGTGGTAGTGTCGGCGAGCATGTGGAAAGGAACCCTCACACACAGCTGGTGGGAGAGGAAATTGGCTTAGCCACTTTGGAAAATAGCAGACAATTTCTCAAAAGGTAAAACATACAGTTACCATATGACCCAGAAATTCTACTTTCTCTTAAATATACGCCCAAGAGAAATGAAAACCTATGTCCATATAAAAACCTGTACATGAATGTCCATGGCAGCATTTCTCATAATAGCCACAAAGTGGAAACAAGCCACGTGTCCATTAACTAACAATGGACAAAATGTGGCCTATCCGTACAAGAGAATATACTTTGGCAATAAAAAAGAATAAGCATGGATAGGTGCTACAACATGAATGAATCTTGAAACATACTAAGTGAAAGAAGGCAGTCAGAGAAGACTACTTATTCCGTGGTTCCATTGATACATTCCAGAATAAGCAAATCTATAGAGGCAGAAAGTAGAATAGTGGTTGCCTAGGTCTGGGAGGGTTGGGGAAGTGGGAGTAACTTGCTAAGAAGTATGAGGTTTCTTTTCGGGGTGATACATACCTTTTTTGTTGTTGTTTTTCAGGCAGTCTTGCTTTGTCACCTAGCCTAGAATGCAGTGGTGCAATCATAGTTTACTGCAGCCTCAAACTCCTGGGCTCAAGTGATCCTCCCACTGCAGCCTCCCAAACAGCTGAGACTACAGATGTGTGCCACCACGCCTGGCTTATGTTCTAAAATTGACTGTGGTAATGGCTGTACAACTCTATGAATACACAAACAGCCACTGAATTGTACACATAGGTAAATTGTATGTCATGTGAACTTTATCTCATTAAAGCTGTTATCAAAATCACAAACCTAAAAATAATTGTCACCAAAATTATTTCTCACAAATAACAACTACAGTGACATTTCAGTCATTAACTAGAATAGTTTTTAACTTTTTATTGTGGAAATATTCACACATATACAAATGTAAAAGAGAGTAGTGTAAAGAACTCCCATATACACATCAATCAGCTCCAAAACTTGTCAATGTTTTAGGGTAACGTTTCCCCCCACATTTTATTACAGAAATTTCAAGCATCAGAAAAGTTGGAAGATTGTACAGTAGAAACCCATATACACACCTCCTATATTCTCCCATTAATGTTTACTCTGCGTGACTTAATCTGTATCTGACCATCCATTCATCCCTCTCTCCATCCATCGATTTGCTTCGTATTAATATATCCATTTCAAAGTAAATTGCAGACAGCAGTACACTTCCCCTTAAGTACTCCTGCATGCATATGAGTGACTGGAGTTCAATATTTGTTTACAGTTCTCTTTGTGCTTTTGAGGTGAAATTTATATACAATGAAATGCACAAATTTAAAGTATATGTTCTATGAATTCTGACAAATGTATAGGTTTGTATGACTCAAAGGCATTGTTCTAACATCTTTAAAAATATTTTTAACTGGTTGGAGACCTTCAAAACAAATTCTTTTCATAGATTTATTGTATTTTAGTGTTGGAGTTTTTTGGTAAGGTTCTCTCTTTTTCAATTACATCTCTGAAGGGCAGAATTACCAATTATATATTATAAGCTACCCATCTATACACATCCTCAGCCTTCTTAGTCTTTTGAATGAAAGCCAATTTAGCATTTCACTATAAACCTGTGTTTTAATGTATGTTTCATGATTAACATATCAAAAACTTTGCTCTGCCAAAATCTACATTTTCAGAGTAAACAGGGTGCCTGGCGTGTAACGCTTTGTAAGATGAATCAGCACATACAGTTTTAAGCCAGTTAACATACAGTATACTCGATATAGTTGTAGGTTTTCTTTTTTTCAAAAACAGGCAAACCAAGTTTTCTTTTTCATGTGGAAAAAATAATGGGATAGAAAACTCAACACTCACCTTGCTTGATGAAACACACGACCAGGTTGTAATAATCAGTGAGAATTCATTTGCCTTTTTTTTCAATGCACTCACTACAACAGTCTCTGCGATCATTATTATAGTAAATTTTTATAGATTTATGAGAAAAATTCAATATAATTGACTAGCGATGATCTTCTATGTCATAAGCAATGCTGTTTTTAAATACAAATTGATGAAAAGTTATATGAAAAAGGCGATCCTTCAATAGAATAAATTCATTCCGGTTTTTATTTTAAACCAAACTTGATCTTGACATTTTCAGTAAGATTTTCATAGAGATGCTCCTGGGGCCTTCTGCTCAAAATTTGGACCACTTTATGCCCGTGATATGACATCATTTTACACATTAGATAAAATGAAAATCGGATGAGATGGACAAATTCAGAAGGGATAGAATTTACTGACGTTTTTGAATACGGGGCATGGCAATTGCCTTTTGCAGGATGAAAATATTCATTGTACTTTTCTTTAATCACAAATGTTGTGGATCTCCCTGGAGTCTAGAAAGTCTTTCCTATTTCTTAATTACCAAATCTTGGGTTGCACGTAGCTTTCTCGTTGTTCCTGTTGCACCCAGGGCTGTCTCTGCCATTTCCTCTGAAAACAACTGTACATTAACATTCAAGGTTTGAGTCGGGGGCTGGGAGGCGAAGGGAAAGGTGATAATTCAGATGTTATGAAACTGTGATAATGCTATTATTTAAGGCACTTATTTGGGTATGTTTATACTTTGTAGTTTTATAAATAAGCCCAAGGGGCTCCTCTTGGTTGTCACAGTCCCCCTTGAATCTCGTATCCTGTCTGTCTCATCCTATCCGACAGTAGAATTGATGCCGCTCTAATCCCTGGAAGTTTGGAACTAATGAACTGACTGCTGAGCTGCCGCCACGGAGCTTGGTCCCAAACTATACTGTACTTCACACTCGATTTATTCTCCAGATGGCGAGACTGTGCCGCCCTGCCGCGAGGGACCACCTCTTCCACTGGAGTGTAAAAGTGGACGGATGTTGTTTTCTTTGCAGATATGATCATTCTGAGCTAGAAACTTGTGAGGATGATTAGTTATTAGCTTTAATGGGTGCCAATTGAACCAACTGCACGCATATTTTCTCCTTTAATTTCAGAGTCTGCAGGTTTTGGTGACGGTTGATTTCTCCGCTTTCTTACGTCACCAGAGCGTGTCTCTTCCCCAGGTGATAGGAATCCAGTCTCTGAAATCATAGCATGCCTTGGTTCCTGGCCCAGACAGAGTCACATAATACGGTGGCTTATGGATAAGGACAAGTTTATTAGCCACTGGTCCACTGCACTGAGCAGCATGGCACGAAATATCGATTGAATGCGGCAACTTTGGGAACACCACTTTTTAGAATGGGGGCCTGCAAAGATTGTAATCTGTGCCAACTTCCTCTGTGACCTGGGCAGAGTCCACCTCTGGAATCAAACATGATCCAGAACACACTATGGCACTTCAAAGGTCTAATGTAACTGTTGATAAAGGCCTTAATTCCTTTATTCAGTCATTTCCAGCTTGTCAGATCTTGGGGGACAAGTTCATTCCACAGTGAGACTGGCTCACCGAGGCTGCCCTGTAGCATTAACATATTTAGAATGCAGTCCCCCTGAAACCTCATTTTAAGCAACCTGTATTGCTCCCAGAATATAAAAGCCCCCATAAAAGCTCTTTTTGGGGTGGCCTCTTTTACCTTAATTTCCTTTTTCTCCTTTCTCCAGGAAGCACTTACCTCCCAATAATCGTAGGAGATCACCCTGAGAGCCCTTCTGAGAGCCGGGGTCAGCCAGACGGCCTCTGGCTAATCCACCTAAGATGGATATTGGAGGGATGGTCAGAGCCAGCCAGGAGCCAAAGAAAGAGAGAAAAAATGAAGGAAAGTGTGAAGCGTGAAGGACGAGGCGGTGGAGATGAGAGAGAGCTGAGAGCGCTGTTAGCAAGAAGGACACTGTGTTGCAGAGAGAGGGAACAAGTGAGAGAATAAAATGAACAGAATTTGTTTCTTTTCACAACTGGGTGGACTGTGACTCTCTCGAACTGAACACACAGAACTAAACTTAATTGTTCTTAGAAACCGCCTTCCTCGCAGCCCAGCAGATGGCATGGGCGTATTTGCTAGCACAGTCACATATTTCACCCTGAAAATACCAAAAAGAAAAAAAAAATTCAACATGCTTGTTGGTTGGGGTAAATTCACTGAAGTTGTTGAGTGTTTTGGGATATATACCAGAGGGATGCACACTTGGTTTATGTAAATTGTAACAAGCAACAGCCTGTTAATAAGGGTGTTGTATGGCAATATACCTCAAAAGCCATCCTCTCTTTTTGGAAATGTACAGAATGATGAAGTGGAAAGAGCTTGGTTTTCATTCTGAGCCAAAATTTTTTAAATGCTGAGAGTATTCACTGCTCATTATTATAATATGAAAAGTACTAATCAGATTATGCCTAAAATTGGAATTAGGTACTTCATTTGCAGCCAATTTCACAAGGGCCGAATTTTGCTAAGTAAACTGGAATGTGCTGAAACCATGGCAATCTGACTTTAGATAAAAATCGCAAACAGGTTTAGAACATGAGCTTTGAACAAACAGTCCCTTCAAATCCAAGTGAAGCCAAACAGCTTCGAGATCGGATTTTGTTTGACACCAACCAACATTAACAATTTAGGAAGTTGATGTTGCCAGGGATCCCGCATCCTTGAACACACATGCAAATTAGATGATGGAGAAGATGACTCAAATAATTTAAGCTTTAAAATGCAATATGGCCTAAAAAATCGAGTGAGTTCCCTTCAGTTTTCCATTCATACTGTCCCAGTAGACTCTTTGCAAGGCTGACTCAGCTATTATTATTTTTATTTTATTTTATTTTATTTATTTATTTTTTTGAGACAGAGTCTCGCTCTGT
>NW_012114252.1:10386755-10406209 GCF_000951035.1 Colobus angolensis palliatus
ATCCATCCCCTCAGCCTCCCAAAGTGCTGGGATTACAGGTGTGAGCCACCGTGCTGGGCCAGAACTCAAGTATTTCTCCCAGCAGCTCTAGACAGCTTTAGAGCCAAGATATTGAGCTAACTTCTGCCCTTCACCTTCAAGATTTTCGTATTTAGGGCCGGGCGCCATGGCTCACACCTGTAATCCCAGCACTTTGGGAGGCCAAGGAGGGTGGATCACCTCAGATCAGGAATTCGAGGTCAACCTGGCCAACACAGTGAAACCTCATCTCTACTAAAGATACAAAACTTAGCTGAGTGTGGTGGTGGGTGCCTGTAGGCTCAGCTACTCGGGAGGCTGAGGCAGGAGAATCACTTGAACTCCAGAGGCAGAGATTGCAGTGAGCCGAGATCACGCCACTGCACTCCAGCCTGGGTGACAGAGTGAGACTCTATCTCAAAAAAAAAGAAAAAAAAAAGAGCGCATGGTAGAGCAAGTGGGCGAGTTTTATATCTATGGAATAAAACAAAGGTATGATGTGGAACCAAGCCATTGTTGGCTGCATCATCTCTGACTTTAGGTAGTCTGAGCTCTCTGTTGCTTTTGTCTAAGCTTGGCCTAATTATTGGCAGCTGAAGCTCGGTAAATCAGGACTTCACAGAGCGGTCCTAAACTGTCTTAGGTACTCTTTCCATCTGACCTGACAACTCTAAGCTACCGTTTCCTCACATTGTTTAACTCAGACCACATTTGGAAGACTTCCTTGCTCCTCCCCGCTCATACACCCACATCTGTCTGGTTTAAATCTACTGTCCTGAGTTGTCTTGTTGCTTGGACTTAAACTCAATATTGGCTTAAATGATTCTTTTTTGTCTCTACTTTGGTTTGTTATTTTTCTAGATCAGTATTGCTTTTCAAATGACTATGTATTGTTGAGACTTTTTTTTAAACTACATTCATCAGCAGTGAGAAGCTTTAAAGTTTTATTAGTATCATAAAAACCCTTCCCAAATGAAACTACTTTTGATAAGTGTTCATTCTGACAATGAGAATTTGTTGAGGGCTGTTGGCAAGTTGGAGGAGTTTGCTTTTGAAACTGAAATTGGCAGGAAGTAATGACCCCAAGTGCTTTCTTTCTCTTGACTCCAGCCCTCACCCTTTCCATGCACTTCTTTCTCTCCCCCAGCCCACCTTCATCACCCCCAAGCTGAAACCAATAAATAACATACTTGGTTTCATATAGTTTTTCTGGAGACAGTTCAAATACTGAAGCAGACTTTCAGCCTTTCAGCTTTTCTGAACTGTGGAGCAGAGCCTGTCAAGTCAAAGAAAAAAATGTATTTGTCAAGCCCTTCATGAAGGGATTCCTTGCCTTCCACCTGAAGAAGTGGGAGCTTTTTTTGTAGTATGCATTGTCAGATTCCTGTGAGCATCTTCTTAATTGAATGTCAAGATTCAACTCAGTTGCAATAAAATAGTGAGTAAAAAAAAGCATGATGCATGTGGAAAAAGAAAAATCCTTATTTTTTCCCTAATGTGAAGAAGCTGACAGACGAGATGGCCACAATCTAGATGTTAGCCAATTTCTTATGTTTATTAAATGAGAAAGTGCAGGTAAAGAACATAGAACCATGCTTAGCACTTAGTTAATGCTCAATCAGTGAAAAATTACCCATTAACTATTTTCCCCTTCCAATTGGGAAGCAACGCTAATGAGAAAGACGACACTCCCACTATGGCACTGCAGTGCGTCTCGGCTATGTTACAGCTATGGCGAATGAAGCCTAGAAATCAACTGCTCACCTTTCAGACTGGATGACTTCTTTCAAATATTACTTGTTTGGTGGACAGGAAATGTGTAGATAGAGTAATGGTGTTCAGACTCTGAATCCACGTAACAGTTTCATAAACGATTTGATGGTGCTCCCCTCAATGATAAAAATAACAACAAACTTTTTATTGACACTTACAGAATGAAGCTCGACTGAGAATTGTAAAAACTCTTGAAGACTTTGATCTGGGCCCTACTGAAAAATGTGTGAGAGTCAACTCAGTTTCCAGCGGTCTGGCGGAAGAAGACCTAGAGACCCTTTTGCAATCCCGGGTCCTTCCTTCCAGCCTGATGCTACCAAAGGTGGAAAGTCCTGAAGAAATCCAGTGGGTGAGTAGCTAATGCTTTGCTTTAAGACTCAGGAGAGGCCAGGCGCGGTGGCTGACGCCTGTAATCCCAGCACTTTGGGAGGCCGAGGCGGGCGGATCACGAGGTCAGGAGATCGAGGCCATACTGGCTAACACGGTGAAACCCCGTCTCTACTAAAAACACAAAAAATTAGCTGGGCGTGGTGGCGGGCGCCTGTAGTCCCAGCTACTCGGGAGGCTGAGGCATGAGAATGGTGGGAACCCAGGAGGCGGAGCTTGCAGTGAGCCGAGATGGCGCCACTACACTCCAGCCTGGGCCACAGAGTGAGACTCCGTCTCAAAAAGACTCAAAAGCAGCTAAGGAGGAGCAGCAAGAAGAAGGGATCTGGGTGCCACAGGTTTGGAAAATGCACGCACAGAGCAGAGAGGAAAGGATTTGAGAAAAAGCAGTAAGCGCAAGAATCTGCTTCTTTCACACAAGGAAAACTCGCCTTTGCCCAAATGCACTTTTGAAATGATGCTTCGCTTCCTAATAGGATGTGTGATTTGGCCAGAACAACCTCCTCAGTAGTCCTCCTAGAGTAATCCCTGGAAACTAGGTTGCCCGAGAATCTCATCCCTTCCTCCACCCTGCCCGGCCCTAAAGCCAAGGCCTCCACCTGGAAGAGCAGTGACGTAAGTGGCCCTTACTGAGATTCATCTGAAATCATCCCAGGCAGGGAGGGCACATTTGCTGCATATGAAAAAATGAACCCAAAGAAGGGGAGGAAAAGGTCACTCTTTAGGGCAACTGGAGGAATGAACAGGAAGCTTTTAACTAGTGGTTTTAATTAGCACTGATATTATTTCCTGAGCAGTTCTCTAGTGCATCCTTTTTAAATTGCTGACAGGTGTGTTTGTGTTTCATGACAGACTTTTCAGCCAATAAAAACCTGAAATGTAAAGTGGTTGGCATGTCAAATTACTTAAGAAAACTTTTGAAATGGGCCTAATTACACTATGATTGTTTTAATTGACAAAGGGTGGAGGGGCTAGATTTTATTTGAGGGTCGCTATTCTTCTGCAGATCTCCACTGAATAAAATAACATTTCACTGTGTCATTCTGGGGCAGAGAATGTGTCACTCTGGGGCCTGTGAGGTGTGAAAACTGGAAGCATTTGTGGTCGGGGCGCGTGGTCAGTGGTGGTTTCGTGGAAGCCACATCTAGTATTACTTCTGAGGCTGTGGCTGCCACCACAGCAATACCCTGAGTTGTCATAGCACCTATGAAACTGCTCACCTGCTGAATGCACCCAGTGTGTCAGGTCTGCGCTGCCCAGCGCCACGGCCACTATGACATGTGGCTTCTGAGCATTGAAATGTGGCCAGCACAAATTGAGATGTGCTGGAAGTGCAAAATACACACTCGATTTTGAAGACTTGGGACTCACCGAGAGGACAAAAAGAGAATGTAAACTATCTCCGTAATTTTTATATTGATTACACATTGAAATAACATTTGGGATCTGTTGGGTTGAATGCAAGACACTATTAAAATTAAATTCACCTGTTTCAGTTTACCCTCTTAATGTAGCTACAAGAAAATTTAAAATTACATATGTAGCTGCTGCTATACAGTTTCTTTTGGACAGCTGTGTTGGATCCTTCCCGAAGACACGTATTCAAGGACCAGTATTTGTTGACTAAGCTGGAGTTCTTCTCTCCAGGGTTACCCTCAGAAGCTGGGAGATACTAGTTAGAGTATGTTAATATCCTGGAGGGCCCTGAGCCCATTCAGATATGTCTTAAGTTGATTGAAATGGACTCTGAAGTCACTGTTCCCTTTTGGTTTCATAGTTAATGCCTATTTATCACAGTTATTACCCTTAATTTCAGATGGGGGAGGGGGAGACCCAGCCAGCCTTCAGCTATGGCTTCTGTTCGCTGTTTTAAATCCTTGGAAGTGAGACACATACAGAAATTTAAATAGGACTTCTAGTTAACAGAAGTCCTTTTGGCTGTTTATTTTTTCCTCTCCGTTTGTATTTATGTGAAGCATAAAACCCAGAGCCTGATGCACAACTGAAAGATGGGCTTACTTGTTTTCTTTTGTGTGAGAATCTCTTGCTCGCCTTTTGTCGCTAGTGTGGGTTCTTGTTTGACTGGCACGGCTTATTGGACTATAACAAGCGTAACCCTGCCTCCTTTGTCATGGGACAATTCTCCCACAAATCCCGAACAGTGTGCATTCTTCCAACACACTATTGGGTGTGCACTGGAATTGAAAGAATTGCTGAGCCCTGCTACTTCATCTCCTCCCCAATCTCTTTGTGATTTCTCCCCCTTTTTCTCCTCCCCCTACCCCAGTCCCCTCCACCTCACTGAAATGAACACTTTACCAGGCCGGAAACATTTAATCGTCTCCTTTTGAAAAAATTAATTGAAACTTCTCCACTAGTTACCTTTTGTGTTAGTACTTAATGCAATTTTTTAAGAAAGAGCGGGAGGAGGAGGAGGAGGAGGATGGGCCAGAATATTTAATTTTTAAATGCCCCTATTGGCTTAAAAACAAAAGGCATTAGTGATGTTCTCACTAGGAACAGGGAATATATTGTAAAGCGTTGACTTGGTTTTAAAGTCCATGATTTTTGTAGTTATAACTGTCATCACAAAGAATGGGGCAAGTCACTTCACAAGTTTTCTTTTTTTAATGAAAAAAAAAATCCCTACTACATTTTTAACACCAAAACCACTAATACTGTGCTACCACTTTCTAGCATAAATGAGAAATGAATTATGTTTTATTTTCATCTACATCAAATACTATACATTTTATCCCCTTAAATTGTCGCCCTCTGCTCCTTCTTGCTATTTTGGTTGAGTTATTCCTTCCCTTGAAAAGTTACTAAGGAGGTGATGATGATGTCCTTTGAAGGGGGGGCAGTGGGAGCAACTGGGAATAATTCTGCATTACTGAAAGCTGTGATTTATTTTAGCCTAATTGTAAAGTTACTGCAAATTGCTCAAAAGCTTTTTAAAGATCCCAGTGATTAGATTTTTTAGGGGGGTGGTGCACCGGCAAGGAGGGGGCAGCTAGAAGGGGAAATAACACCTCTAATCCCGCTTCTGGTAAATAGGCTGCCAGCTTTTCAAATGAGTTTCCTTTCTATTAGTCAGAATATTATGCTAAGCCTTAAGCATTAGTTTTTTTATGTTGCCATAGCAGCCTTATTCCTGCAGGGTGGTGACCTGTGATGATTACAGTACAAAGCTTATAGGGTCTTGAAACCCCCTTTGAAGATGAAAAGTCTTTGATGGTTTATATTTATGCAAATCTCTTAGATATGATTTACCCAACTGAGACTGAATGGAGAGATGATTAAAATTCCCTTTTCCTTTGATATCTATTAATGGCTGAATATTTCTTAAATTTAAAATGGATATATATGTTTTCATCTTTATTTACAAAAATATCTTTATCATACCTGTATTTCTTTTCTATCTCCCCACATCTTATTAGATCTAGATAGGCATTATAGATTTACAATTTAGAGTGTGTTTTTCCCTCTTTTGAAGCGGGGGAGGAATCTGGGCAAGAGCTTTTGTATGTTTCCAGATGATAGATTTTGGAATTTGGGCTACCCCACTGGCAGCACAGAGCTAGCTGTGAACTGGTCTCATGGAAAAAATTGGCGAGCTTTGGTCTTCAAAGAATTAAACTTCCTTTTTAAGGTCTTCCTAGGTAAGCTAAAAAATTATGAAGAAAAACCTTCTGAACAAAGGGTAATGGTGCTATAATGAATAATATGGACTCCACGTAGAAGGCTGCTGAACAGTTACACTGATGTCAGTGCTGGGCACGAAACAAAAGCAGAATGGCAGGTAGAGGAAGACTTCATTGTTTTAAGGGCCTACCATTTGCATTTAACGAAGCGAGGGCAACAGGCCTTCAGTAAATACGTTTTCAGGGAAAGCGTTTATACTCTCTCCTTCCAGTTCTCACTCCTAGGCCTCAAGGTGCTCCTTTGGGAGAAAAAAATTGTAATCCTTGGGATTTTACTATTTAGTTTGGTGGGAACTTCATTACCTTTTTCTTTGGTCTTCTTCTTTTTTAAAAAAATTCTTTTGTGTGGACGAAAGGGGCTTGGATATTACTTCCTCAGGTCAAAGACTTAAATACTACTTCTGTGTCTACATTTCCGTGATTGTACATTTTTTCCCCACTAATCACCTATGACACTTCTGATTTTAGTTTGCAGACAAATTTTCATTCCACTTAAAAGGCCGAAAACTTGAACAACCAATGAATTTAATCCCTTTTGTGGAAACTGCAATGGGTTTGCTCAATTTTAAGGTAAGAAAGCCATAATATGGTTAATAAGTTAGCATTTTGTTTATCACCTAAAGAGAACTTTTGCTTTCAATTTTAACATCTTCTTAAAATGTGTTTCTAGAAAGATTTATAAGCAAAGGAAACGTTGAACACCATTTGTTATCTGTAATAGTCCGAAAACCAAGTTACCAGCATCTTAGAAAACAATGAAATCAGTTAAGTAGAAAAAAGGAAAAGCTTCCCAGTCCAAAATATTTAAATGAAGCATTTATATATTCCTAGTAACAATTTTAATTAATCACTGTGTAATTATATGCCTTGAATTATTGCATTTATAGACTAAATGTACATGAAAATTTATTTTGTCACCCTTATGAATTAACTTTGAAATGTTCTTTTCTATCAATTGTCTTTTCATTGGGAAATTTTCTGCCCTCTCTGTAGCAACATTATCAGTAATGGCTAGCAGAGAAGATTATTATTTGTAAGTTCATGCACACAAATAATTTGCAGTACATTTTTTCAATTTGCCACATTAGAACATCGAATAACTTCTAATATACATGCAGGAATATTAGCTGAGCCAAGTGTTTTCAACCGCTGTGTGGTTGCACTAAACTACCTGCCTTAACAAATTCAGAGCTAGCTCGTTTTTTCTCGTTTATCAGGGGGCATTTATATTATTTTCCAAAATATGCCTCTCATTCCACCTGACCTGCAAACATCAATCTAGCACCCCCTTTCAGAGTTCCTAGACTCCCACCCCCCACCCCAGCCCCTACAGAAGGCAGGAGCAAAGAAATAACTAAAAACAACAGAAAAAAACATACTCGAACTATACTGGAGAGAGAATGTGTGAGCGGCAACTTTGAGGCCTTGGGATGTGTGGAAGGGGGTCGAGTGCAAATGTTTGGGGAGCTGCGTCAAGACTTGTCCTGTGAGCTGCTTGTTTACACAACTAACCATAAATTCTTCCAGCCAGCCCCAGAATCCTGAGAATATAATCAAAAGCATAACCCTTAGATGCAACCAGATTCATCCAGTGATTTAATTTTTAAGCACTGCTTCGCTATTTTATTCCATAATGTACTTAGAAGCACTTAGAATGTCTGAAATTAATCAACAGTGTCTCCACCGGTTCCTCGTTTCTTTCCCACCCACATATATTAGCAGGTTATATCTCCACCTTTCAAGATTCATGGTTATGTCTATGACAAATGGTATTTGCCTTGACTTTCATATATAAATGTCGAAGTTGCTTTATGAACACATCTTGGATGACTTGTTGCATTTTTATTTTCCCCTCTGGAGTTGCAGGTTTTTGTACTGTCTTTAATCCTGAGACCATGTGCTTGATCCTAATGCAAATAATTCAATTAGTTTGATTTTAAAATTCCTTCCTTCTCCCCTGTGGTTTTATGAGCGTCTCTTAAAGCAAAAACAAATTCTGGAAAGATATAAATAACCTATAGCGCAAGCAAAATGAGTTAACTCAAAGTTTCTCCAAAAATGAAATGAACTACAATTTGGACATTATAACTGTATTAATATAATCCATTAAACAAAGCAAATATATGCAATATACTTATCTTGGATAATATTAAATACCTTTTGAAAGGGGTAAATTTGGGCTGCGTTTTTAGGACTGCCTTCAGCCAAACTGTGTTAAGAGTCAGGTCGTCCTGTTACTGAAAGGCACCGTGCCTCTTCCCTCTGACGCACGCGTTTCCGTGAGACTTGGTTCTGTTCTGCTCTTTTACAGGCAGTGTGTGAAGAAACCCTAAAGATCGGGCCTCAAGTAGGTCTCTTTCTAGATGCAGTCGTTTTTGGAGGAGAAGACTTTCGAGCCAGCATAGGTGTCAAAGACCTCTCTCTCTCTCTTTTTCTGTGTGTGTGTATATGTGTGTATATATTTTTTCTTTGCCCCCAAGAATGGACATTTACATAACAATGTATATTTGCCAACCGTGACAATGGTTTTTCATGACAATGGAATGGACACTACTTCCTGATAATTTAGAGGTCCCCATAGCTGCCCTGCTTCTAGAACACTACATGATTACTTCTGTTCATTTACAGAAGACACGAGCAATAGAAAGCCTGCTGCAGCCCCAGGCATGCTCAAGAATAGATGGCATCTCCTTTGCTCCTAATAAATATATTATGTGAACGGCCTCACCATTGCTTCAGTATTTTGTTTTCACATCCATCCGTGGGCTGTCTAGATTTCTAATGCAAATTTAAGGCGATTTCACATTTGCCTTAATGAATTGTTTTCTGCAGAATATGCGGTATATAAATATTATTTTAAATGGATCTTAAATTTTTCTTACAATATGTTTCCGAACTCTTAGTATTAAATGTTCTGATTTTCACTGATTCTCACCATCCCTCGTGCGCTGCACTTGAGGGGTCTGCGTGTGTGACTGGAGACCGTGAAGCATTTAGAAAAGAGGCCGAGGCCACAGAAACCAGCCCCAGTGACCTGAAGACAGGCACTTTCCCTGAGCAGGGAGTGGCATACTCCAAATATAAACAGGGACACTTCCCTCCCCTCAGGGTGAATACACTGAATTTATTTGAATACGAGTCTTTCCAGGAGACTTGTGTATCCAGTGGTTCAGCGGGCTACAGAAGGCATATCGACGCTTTCCAGCCCTCTCAAAACAAGTGCCCTGCCGTCTCCCCAAGTTCTGCATCCAGACAGACCCTGAAGCTGAAGCATTTGGCTCAGAACTTCAGTTTGGACAGGGCATGGCAACCACAGCACACACAGTTCTGTGCTTGCTGTGAAACACGAACCATTGCCCTGCATAGCTGCTGGGCCACCTTTTGTGGTGCTGTCTTTGGACTGGCACTTTTCAAGCAATGATAAGAAGGAAAAAAATATATCAGGAATCCCTTGTGACCCTGACCCAGCCTCCCAGAATGGAGAAGGGGCCTTCTCTTAATGCAGGTAGAAGTAGTTCTATTGAAAGATGCCTTGTCAGTTAAACAGACACATATGAGATTTAACTTGGCCTCCACATATCCCTGTCTTCATTTATATTTGAATAATTATTTTGCAGAGGAGCAATTCCCAGGGAGGTATAGATATCTGTACAAACTGAGGTTTTATAATAAATATCTGGGTGCGGTTTCCAAAGTTAAAGCCTCCTTTTTCTGTTAACATCCCATTTTCAGGTGCAACAAGTAGTAAAGAAACCCTGGATATTCTCTACGCCCGGCAAAAGATTGTTGTCATAGCGAAAGCCTTTGGTCTCCAAGCCATAGATCTGGTGTACATTGACTTTCGAGATGGAGCTGGGCTTCTTAGACAGTCACGAGAAGGAGCTGCGATGGGCTTCACTGGTATGATTCCTGTCTTAGAAAGCAGTGTCTAAATTAGCAAGCATTCCAGAAAAATAGAAACTTGACCCGAAAACACTTCTAATCTCATCAGATATCTTATTCCGCTATTTGAAATATGAACAAGCCACACAGGGGAAGAACTTGCCACACACACTGTCATGGTTTTCTTGGGCCCTGCAAGTCAACAAATCACTCATTTTATTTCCTCTCGATATTAGTTGCTTTTTTTTTCCCTCTATCCTCTTAATCATTTTGTTGTGCTCTTGGCTGACCTGTAGGGAGGGATGAGGCTGTTAAAAGAGTGTTTTTGAGTGAATCGCCATAAGAATTTTGGCTGATAGATAGAAGAAAAATCTCCTAGAATATCCAAAATTTAATTCATTTCTGAAAAAATGTTGGTGATATTATCTTTGGTTTTTGTTTTGTTTTGTTTTTTACTCATAACTAGTTGTTTGTTCTTCTGCCACTCCAAGCCCCTCCTCTCTCTCCCATCTCCCAGTAAGTGTCCGTTTACCTGGCGACACCTACGGGCATAGGCTGGCACTAGGCTCAGCCGGCCCCTTGCAGTCCAGTCTGGGGCACAGGCGGCTATCTGTTGATTGGTGTGCCTGGTCACTCAGGTCCCCATGAGCCAGGGGAGCAACTGAAAATTGTGTTTTTACAACAGAGATCTATTTTTCGAAAAACCACAATAGGAGTCTACCCATAAACATCCACATGAAGTTGCACACACACAAACTGACAACCATGGGAAAAACACAGTGCGCTCCTTCACTCTTACCTGTTCTGTTGAAAGTTCTAAGAATATGAATATCAGAAAGGCACCCGAATAATAAGGAAAAGAGACAAGCATCCCGATATTCCCGTTAAAACTGTTTTTGAATTGTATCTAGGTAGCGGTTACTGAAAGAAACGTTTCATAAAGCAGGCTTAAATGTAAAAAATACGTTAATAGATGATGATTTAGTCCAAAATAAAATTGAATGACCTAAGAAGCTATTTTAGTGTTATATTCGAATTAAATAAAGCTCTGAGTTTGTTCTTGTGTTTTTTACACAAAGAGCTAAAATAAATATGATCCCCCCAAATGTTTAAATAAGTGTGATCCCATATAGGGAAATATTCTTCAATTATCTGAACTATTAATAAACGAATTCTCCCTGCATTTCATAGTGACTGAGGAAGAAAGGAGTCCTCTGCCACATCCATGTGATTGTGCTTGTTCCTGCCTCTTTCCAACGACTGGTTAGGATGTGACCCAAATGAAAAAGTTGGAGAAAAACTCCATGAAATTTATCTAATAGACCCTGATGTTGTTGGCCTGCAATGTATGGCACTGGCTGCCAGGCAGCCAGATGTTGCTCCAAAATGGGAACTAATTCAATAGAAAAGAGAAAGCACTGCATTGACACTGACCCCTCCACGATCACTCAGCAGAATCTGAGTTTCCTCTGCCTCCTCTGGGGTAAATGTCTGCTCCAGAACTTCTCCGGGAGCTGGAGAGTGTCTCCAAGATACAGGACTGAATTAACTTGGCCCCTAATTCAATCGCAGAAGACAGGCTATTTCAAATCAGGTTTAAATTTCTAGACTGTGCCCAACTCAGCACGAGGAGCTTATGGACCTGGCACTATTGTTTCTCCACGACGGGGAGTATTAAATCACTAAAAATAAAGGGGGGAAGCGAGGATAATGGGAAGGCACAGAGGGCACAGTGCCCATTATATATTCAAGGGAACCAGGCCATAACTAGGGAGCCACACTTCGTAGGCAGTTTGCAATTTTTAGAGAGAAAGTCTTTGTTGTCCCAATTATATTTCTGCATACCAATAAGAGGTAATCAATCTGATCATAAGACAGGAGATTATTTGTAGTCGTTTTTAAATATAAATGTTTTTTAATGAGTATTTTAGACCACTCAGGATCTGTTTGTCCTAGTTGTTTGGCATTTGATTGACATACCTTGGGCTTTGCACAAGGAGAAGGAAAAGAAGGAAAGAAAAAAAGGAAAGGAAAAGCGGGGAGGAGAGAGGGAGGGATGGAGGAAGGAGGACATGTCTTATCTGAAGCAGGTGGTTGAAAGGTTTAAAATCCAAGGAAAGTATTGTGTTATCCATAACACTGGTAAGGAAGACTAAGTCTGTGCTATAAGGATTTCCTGTACTTTTAAAAATGATATATATTTTTAATGAGTTGTAGTTTTTAAAAGTCAGCTGTGGTTTCTTTTCTGCGGTCATTTCCCAGAGTCACAGTCCATGTCGACTGATTTTAAATCAACGCATTGGCTGTATAAATGGCCATTAACTTTAGGAATTTTTTTATAAAAAAGAAACCAAAATTAAATCTTAGAATAAAGCTTTAATAGCTGACTTCGTCATTACAGTTACTCCAGTGCTACATGCTGAGAAGAAAGATTATAAATATGAAACACTATAGGTTTTCTTCTTTTTTGCAGTCTATTGTAGAAGACAAAAATGACACCATCATACAGTTACCTAAAAGACTTGACAGGTATTGATTTAAAGCACGATATATCAAGCGGTACTGTAAAAAGGATTTCATGGTCATAAATTTTAATGTCTTCCAGTTTTGCACCCTCTCAGTAACTTGTCAATAACAACTCTTCTGTATAAAATATTTGCCTGGTTCCCACTTGGCATTAAAGTCTGCTATACAGTTGTTAGAATATCTAAGATGTGACGAAAGAGAACTTCATATATGAGTGCCCACACATTTCTAAAACCTAACATGGATCTTAAATTAGCCTCATTGCCAAAACATAGGCACCGGAGGATGGAGAGCTAGCAGTGATTTCACAGTACTTTAAGTAGTTTGTGTTTTGCTCCTCAAATTATAGTGCGTGTACCAAGAAGTTCCCATGAAATCTGGCTTTTTACACATTGGTGTAAATTAGGTACATAAATTATGAAATTCAGGGCTAACAATTAGTAGGAAATGACTACCAGAACTGACATCCTTTATTAACAATATCCTAACAACTATTAGATTACTTAAATATAATCTCAATACCTACTACTGAAAAAAGCCCTCTTGTCATCCCTCATGTTATTCGTTCCCAGAAATTATTCCTCAGGTAATTTAAAGAATCTTTATTTATAAAAGTGTTTAACATTTTATTAGTATGCTGACAGAGAATAATGGAATAGCAATGTGAGGATGTTTTAATTATGCCAATGGAAAGAAAAGATATTATTATATTTATCCACTTAAACTCTTTTACATGAAACACTAAAAATGTGTTTTTACAAGCATCATTCCTTTTTTCATTCTAACAGAATAATGACAAGTAATATGAACTGACAGCAAGGATATAAAACATCAAGGATATAATTCGTACTGTCTAAATGTTAAAATAACTATTTCAAAAGCAAAGCAAATTGATGTACCGTACCGACAAATATATTTAGCAGAGTAAATGTTCATTAAGTGTACATTATTTTTAAAGAGCCAATTATGTTCATAACTTTATCACGTAGCACAATATAATCTCATCATGATTATAACATTAAATGATGTTGCATTTTATTAATGATCTGATTGGATTCCACACTTCCCTGATTGTTAAATTGTTTTTTTAGCGACTGCATTATTTCACAAAATCCTATGGCTCTTATCTTTGTATGATGTTTTCATTTAAAATCTTTCAACTATAAAAAGAATCATAAATCTTTTTGGAAGGTATTTCTACAGAGATAAGATTTCTTCTGGGATATGTAGGGAGCTATAAAGAGGGAAATACCCAGTCTTGATTCTATAAGCCAAAAGGGAAAATCTGGGTATATTTTTGGACAGAGAAACTTTAAGTATCTATTTTTAAATTTTTAAATGGAGTAATCCAGAGGCTGCAGTGTTCAACTCTGCCTTCTATTTTACCATACTGAATAAAGTATTTTCATTCAAATCCAATTTTCTATTGGGGGTTAGAAATGACACATAAACTATGTTCGTCTAAAAGAAAAAAAATTAAATATACTATTGTAAGACTGTATTTGACAATAATATAGTTGTAATGCCTGCATCTGTAAGCTTTATGAAAACCAGCAGACCATTTCTAAGAGAAATCTTGGAAAGAGGTATAATTCTACAAAGAAAGCAAAAGACACCTTATAAAATTTGAGAGAATTCTCATTTAATTTTTTCTACTTCAACTAAAAATAATCCCTCCAATTTGCAGACATTATCCTTTAAAGTCCCAGCCAAAGCAGTTATTCAACAAGCTGCCTAGTCAGCCCACCTGTAACTAAAAATAAGAGATTATCTGCCCTAAAGTGGCATTTCTATAGGATCGGAAACACAATTACTTCCATTGTTGTAGTTTTGCTTCTGTGGTATTCTGGAAAAGCCTGTCTGATTGCAGGTTTTGTTTTGTTTTGTTTTCTCAATAAAAAGTTTTAAATTAGTTATTTAACATACAGTCTATGAGGCCTTCAGGAACCTCACGCGATAGAAACATTTTGTTTGAACATCTGTTCGTTGTTTCGTGGTTCCGACGTTATTAATCTTCTTGTAGGTAAGCAGGTGATTCACCCTAACCAAATTGCCGTGGTCCAGGAGCAGTTTTCTCCTTCCCCTGAAAAAATTAAGTGGGCTGAAGAACTGATTGCTGCCTTTAAAGAACATCAACAATTAGGAAAGGTAAATGTTTTGTTAATGCCTTGGCTGAAAGTAGTGTTGAAAATATTGTCGGGAAGAATGAAACAAATATGTTGTGTGAATGGTTTAAGAAAACTCATTGTATCTGGGGAGGGGGGAAAGGGAGGGAACAACATTCACCAGTGAGAAAATTGCTTGAGGTAGATTTGCCCTGCCCATGTTCCTAAATATTTCACTAACTGGCTCTCAAGTCTCTCATTTTATTCTTTTCATAAAATATATTGGCAGCCTTAGAGAAAATAGAAGTCTGTTTAGTTTTTCTCTACAGACTTCTATGCAACATTCATATGAAAATAATCTTAGATCAAAGTGAGAACAAGTTGTAATGAAATAAACGCAGTTTGACTAAATGGTTCTTGTGGAGGAAAGAAATAAATTTCAAGTTATTTTAATTTGGGGGGAAAAAAGTACAGAAATCTCCTCCGGTTTAGTCATTTGAGAGTGGGAGGTTGTATATGTGTTTGTACCAATTTCTGGACCTGAGATTTGGATGGAATGGAAAGCAAATTAACACTGGAGTACGGTTGTTCCTAATTTAGTGCATCATTGAGCCTCGCGTTTCCTGCTCTGTGGGTTTCTGCTATGTAAATATTGCAGTGGTAATGCACAATCTGTCTCCACTTTGTGCCAGTAACACTTAAATTAGGTGTCGCCTGAAGGAAGATTTTATGCTAGTTGCAGCATTGTCAGTTAATTATCTTAAAGGTTATTTGCAATAATACCGTTTGCCTCTTTTTAAGAGGATAGGAGGGAAAGTTACGTTTATAAATCTATCCTAGAGGTAATCTCTAAACTCAGCCTTGTGACTTCCAGGAGGAGTAAAGTTTTGATACCTACAATGCAAAATTACTTAGGAGAAAGAATATTGAAAATGTATTACAGTTCTGAATATTAAACATTCCCCCCTGCAAAAAAAGAAAAAGAAAGAAAAAAGAAAAACTGGTTTTCAGTGGTGAACCTGAACCTGTGACATCCATGTGAGACATGTCCCTTGCACTTTTCACTGGCGGCAAGGACACTTGAAAATCCCAGGACTTGCCAAAGTGGGTAACAATATTAAATGGGTCATTCCCTAAGGAAGTCCATGTTCAGCCCAGGCACACATAGACACACACACACCAGCAGGCTCATCTTTGCACAAACTCACACTTAATATCCAAAAGCAGAATATGTTACATTGGAAATATCCAATTTGGACTTATACCAATTTCATGATAAATAGCATCCTTCCATTTCCCACCAACAGTGGCCATCAGAAAAGTAATGCACTTCATAGAAACAGTATTTTAAGTTGACCTTGTGTTTAATGTCCATTTTTGTGTCTTAACCCCAAATCAAGATTCCCATGAATAAATCTAGATATTCACCTAGAATGAAGAGCCATGGACTCCCATGCACATGTGCAAATAATTCCATCCACCCCCTTCTCTCACATACCTGCCCACGCACACCCACACTGAATGCTCTGTACCTCTGCTATGAGCCTTGTGCCAGCTGAGGACATAAACACTTCCTGGTGAAATAGGAAACTGGGGCAGCATGTAAACCATTGAAAGGAGAGAGCAGAGTTCCAGTCTGGACCAGCACTGTGTCTATGACCCATCCCAGCTGGGTTTCACACTGGGTAGCATCAAAGGAGGCCAGTTGGCATTGTAAGCAGACAGGGGTGTGGGAGAGGTTACCCTGAATTTCAGTAGCCAACAAACAGAAGTCAAACCAGAAACACGTGTTTTTCTTAGCATTTACGTTTTTGAATGAGGAAAATGACCCTTTTCCATTGTATCTTGAAAAGTGTTGTCTCTTGGGAAAATGCTCCCAAAGTTGCCATACCTTTTGATGATGGCAACTTAAATGTTCAATTCTGGACTTTTTTTTAATAAGAAATGCCCTCTTGTTGGGGCATAAGCTCTCACAACAGTGTGGCAGGATGGCTTTTCTTAACACAGAACCATAGAGATTAGAGCAGAGGGGACGCTAACTATTAGGTAATTTCTTCCCTGCCCCATTTGTGGAGGTTTGTTTCCTACAGCAAATTCTCCTGGTGTTTTGTCCAGCAAGGTTGAAATGATTCAAGTAATGGGGCTTCCAGTAGGGACATATGGTTATTTTATCCAGTTAGCATGTTTCTTTCACTTTGCCTATAAACTGGCCAGTCATAGAAATTGGATCTGCAGGTAGGTGACTCTGGATCTTGAGGGGATCTTGGGGTTTAAATAATGTGGGTTCTGTTTGTAAAGATTTGGTGTAAATGGGTTGCACAATTGTATAAAGTGTTGCTTCCAACAAACATCTAGTCTGTTTTATGTCAAATGTGAATCACTGATGAACACATGAACCCTCAGATATTTTGTCCAAAGCGCAGATGACTCTCTCAAAGATAGGAAACTGGTGGTTTGTGTCCCAGTGTGACAGTCATAAATTTCCAAAAGACCTTTTTCCTCCCTCTGATGAAAATTTCATTCAAGTAATGCTTTTATGTAGAAATGACCCAAGAAGGAAAAATTATGTATCTTTGCTTTTCTCTACTTCTTCCTGCTCTCATCTTAAATTATATCCTGCCCAAACACCAAAGGTATAGCTGAAGTTCACAGTTAGTGCTGAGCCATTTGTGTTCTCTACAGTAATAATCATTACTATTATTCAAACATAAAAGCTCTACCTTTTCTTCCTGTCCTCTCCATATGGCAAAATTCATGGAACTACTTAGACCATGAGCAGATAAATTATTGGGGATCAGACTTTGGTATCACAGAATTTGGGGGATGTTTATTTTAATTAAAAGTCCTAAGGAAATAGTTTGATATCCTTAGTATAATGTTGGTTGACAAATCACTTCACATTAAAACAAATAACAATCAGCTCATATCATCTGTCCCTGTTTGGCAGGCAGTGATTCTTGTGGCTGCTTTGTTTCAGGAAACAGAAAGGTATTTTCAGGCTAAAAAATTTTGCCTGGCACAGTAGTCCAGTGACAGTAATCAGAGTTAGGGCTAGAGACTGACACTGGGGATTCTAGGTTTTCTTATCTTATTAACATCTGCTGGAAAAAGTTTAGACATTCCAAGTAATCTCTGCTCCTGTGTTAATTCCCAGAAACTAAAATGTCTTTAATTTAGCCAACATCAGCTGTAAGGTCTCCATCCACAATACTAATCAAACTGACTTTCTTCCATCCTTCCCGAAAAATGTATTTTGAGATACAACCTGCATACCATTAACTGTTTTAGTTTCAAATTATTTGGTAAAATGCTTTAGCCAGGATAAATCATTTCCACATGATTTGTTTTAAAGTTATGAAGGATTTTCTTAAAAGTTAATTTCATTTTTATGTCTTTTTTATAATAATGGTGATTCCATTAATATTGGAAAATTATTCATTCAAAATGAATTTAATATGCTTATTAAGTAATATGATTTCAGTAATTCTTTTTTATCAATAAAGAATTTTGTATAGTATAAAAATTGGATACTTGAAAACATCTGAAGCAAATAATCATCTAATGTTAATTGATATCAATAGAAATAATTTTATATAAACAAATACATATAGCATACATGTTTATACAACATATAAACATTCAAGTATGTATGATAACATATATTTCCTCAAATCTATATTATGAACTTAGTGCTAAAGTTTTTAATCTTTCCATATTCATCACTTCTTAGGCAAAAATGACAGCTAAATGAAACAGTCAGTTGCTTTTTTAAAACAGTCACTAATCACAGGAAATCTTAATATAGGAATTTACCATTTCTTTCCAAATGGAGACTCTAACAGCAAAATGTGAAGGAATAGCACAATATGTTATGTGTGTCAAATTTTTAAAGATACTTTGCTAGAATATTCATATTTTGAAGTATCTGGCTACAAATACGGCTTTGCTTCATTTTCAGTTTTCCAAACATTCTCTTTGATTCATTTAATGGATGTACGTGCTTTGTTTGGTTTTGGAAGGATTTTGTTTAGCTTTTTCAATATTTCTCCTTTGTTATAGCCTCACAAGTTGGCTAAAGCCTGAGGAAGGGGAAGTGTTCATCTTTAAATTCTAGGTTCAATTAACAATCACAAATGTCAAAAACAAGATCACTCCCTGACCTAACAACTGTAAATATCACAGATAACCAACATTCTCATTTCACTCCGGAAAGAAAAACAGTGCAAGCTGATAAGTTCACATTAATAAGCACATCTTCTACTGGAATATAAACTGGAAACGTATCTCTTAATAAAGAAAGAAAAAGGAAAGTAAGAGTTTTCTTCCTTATGTAAGTCTCTTCATCTAGAAACTTTACAAACAGTAATACATCCCTCCTCCCAAAATATTAAAAGCAGATCATTTTCATAGGTGTCTGATTGCCGCTCGCACACCTTTCATTTCTGTTTCCAAATGCAGGGTTTTACAAAAGAAATACTGCTTGGTCCAGATGGCCTTCTAGAAGGCTCCCTGAGAGAACTCAGGAGAAGTTTCTCTAGCCAAAAATATTGTTTCCGCTTATTCAAGTGCCAGAAATCCCACTGCCACTCTTTCACGCAGATCGAATAAACCATCTAAAGATGTGGTTGCTGTCTTTGTCAACTGAAAGGGTTGATTCCCCTATTAGACGACAGTGTATCCTCCCACACCCATCCAGCCCACCACCCACAGCATTCCCTCTGGATTTATGAGCAGGAACACAAAAATCAGAGCCGAGAGGTTTATAGTGAAAATGAAAGATAAAGGGACATAACTCTATTTTTGAGATTCTTAGTAATTGCACTTTTCCCTTTATTTCCCTGTTCATTTAACGTTTTCAGAAAGATCGGCCATAATTTTGACTTTTAAAAGTCCAGTTCTTAGGAAAGCTGAGTCTGCCAATGATGACTTTAAGATTGGATGGATTAACACAAAATTGTGAAATTTTAAACATTTAAAACAAAGTAATGAAATGCTACAAAGTATTGAAATCATATCATATTTCCCTTTTTTTTTTTTTTTTTTTTTTTTTTTTTAGTGG
>NW_012114252.1:10406949-10408008 GCF_000951035.1 Colobus angolensis palliatus
GTTTATATTTTTCAGGGTTTTATTTGCTCCGTTTTGATTTTAAAGATGTCATTATTTTAGCTGGATGAAATCTCAGAAATCTTTTAGTCAGATGCCTTCAGTTTATGACTTAATGCACTGAAACCCAACAAGGCTTCAGAAGCTGCCCAGTGTCACTCACGGCCAAGGTGGAGAGAGGGCTGCGAGCAGAATTCAGAGCTTAGTTTGTAAGTAAAGATATGAAATATCATAAATGTGGCTTCAGTTGAATTACAGTGAATACCCACACTCATGACCAAAACGAGATAGAGCCTTAAATGCACTCAGTCACAATCAAAGTCTGGATTTGGGTAGTTCCAACGTACTTCTTTTCTTGAGGATAAGCAGAAACCAATGAGGAAAGAGAGAAACCAGGGTCCCCACGTGCCTTTCCCCACACGCCTCCCTGGTCAGTGCTGCCCTGCCCTCGTCCCCCGGCCCTGCCCCAGGAAGGCTTCTAGACTCTGTACACTGAAAACCCCACTTCACATTATTAGTTATCAGTCATTCAGTCTCCCAACATAGACTGGAAACTCCCAGAGCAAGCCTGGGGAGCCTTTGACAGAGAGGCCATATCTACTCCAGAGCCCAGTGTCATCTCAAGGACATCAAAGGACAAGTCCTCAGAGTCACACTCTCAGTTACACCTGTGCTCACACACCCCATGGCGTTCAGTGCCTATGACAGCAAGATCCAAGTGATGGCCAGGGGAGGATCATTTTGTTTCTTGGACACCTTTCCCTCTCTTTCCTCTTCCTGTATTTCTCCCTTTAAGGATGGATGGGTCTGTGTGTGTATCTTTCTGTTCCATGCTCATTTTCCTTGCCCTGAATTCTGTTTTCCCTTTGTGTTTACATCTTTTTCTTTCTCACCACATCATCTCCACACCCCACACCATCCCTCGCCTTCTCTCCTGTAGCTAATTACAATAGAGACTTTCAGAGCATTGTTTAATTTTTTTGTTGTTGTATTAAATAATTTTGTAATTCTTTTTTTTTTTTTTTTTGTGACAGTGTCTCGCTCTGTCACCCAAGCTGGAGT
>NW_012114252.1:10408058-10430447 GCF_000951035.1 Colobus angolensis palliatus
TTTTTTGTGACAGTGTCTCGCTCTGTCACCCAAGCTGGAGTGCAATGGTGCGATCTCAGCTCACTGCAACCTCCGCCTCTGGGTTCAAGTGATTCTCCTGCCTCAGCCTCCTGAGTAGCTGGGATTACAGGCGCACAACAAGCCTGGCTAATTTTTGTATTTTTAGTAGAGATGGCGTTTCACCATTTGGGTCAGGCTGGTCTCAAACTCCTGACCTCATGATCTGCCCACCTCGGCCTCCCAAAGTGCTGGGATTACAGGCGTAAGCCACCACGCCTGGCCCAGAATTTTGTAGTTCTTTTTATATTGAATTTTATTAAAAATATAAAGCAACCATTTCTATATGGCCCAGAATTTTGTAGTTCTTTTTATATTGAATTCTATTAAAAATATAAAGCAACCATTTCTATAATTCTCTTTTTTTTTTTTTTTTCCGCTTTAGGTCAGTGGGCCTCAAAAAAAAAAAAAAAAAAAAAAAAAAGTGAGGCAATTTCTTACCACTACCCTAGGGAATAAAGAATTATCTCTACTGTAGCATGCACCTCCCTGCAGCATCTTGGGCAGAAATAGGTACACGAAACACATTTAGTAAACACTGTTTAGCTAACTGGTTTCCAAATTCCTGACAATGCTAAAAAAAAAATGTATTAGATGTACTTTTAACAGTATGTATGGCATACTTCTGCTGCCTTCTAGAAAAATTGAAAGATGTTTCCATCAATTATTTCATCAGTTATTCATCAATTGTACTTTGCCAGTATTTTAGTAAATCTTTCAGTCTCTTCTAGTTAATGTTAACTCATTAAATCTGTATTCCAAAGAAAGAATAAGCCTGCCATGTATGAAATAGAGGAAGTTTAGCATTATTGGTCTTAGCTACAAACTGCTATAAGTGGTATTCATTGTCTGCTTTTGTCATGGGCAATAGGAGCTTAAACTTGATGTCAAATATTTTTAAATGAAGACATTTAAACATTTGGCCTGTTACACATTTGTCTTGGTTTTAAAAATAATTTTAAAAAATCTTTAAACAAGATTTCTGGTTTCAAAAAGAAATCTGAAATGGAGGTGATAGTAGCAGAACGCTACATATCAAATTCGTTGTAAACGCTACATAGTAAATTCGTTGATTTACTAAAAAATCAACGAATCATACACTTACAATGGGTGAATTTTATGGTATGCAAATCATACCTCAATAAAGCCACTTTAAAAACTGAGAAAATTAAGCACAAAACCTAATTTGATGGCAAATGTGTTAACTCCCTTAGATTTTGATACGCTTATAAATCCAATTGTTTTCACCTCAATACGTAGCTTTCTACATAGCATACTTGGCTTTATTTTTCCAGATTTCCTTGTGAACAGATATCGAAAACAAAGACTTGCCTACTCTTGCCTGATTATTCTGCCTGAATATTTTTAAAGAGAAATCTTGCCCTCTATATGTTTAGGCCCCAAGGAAAGTTTTAAAAATAGAAGGCTACCTTGGTCTCTCTGATCAGTTTTTAAAGTAAGCATGGCTCTGGTCCGTGGAGACCCAGACCTGGGCAAGTAGATGATTCGGGATGGTCATATATTCAGATAACTGGCACACACATGCACCTCAGCTCTCCTCCCTGCTGTTCGGCCGCCTCTACCTTTCCTGCCCTGCTCCTGCCAAATCCATCTTCCAAGCGTTCTACTGCTTCTTCTTCCCCATCGCACCCCTGACTTCCTGGAATTCTTGGTAAAGTCCCAAATTAGTCTTACCAGGAACAACACACAAATCTTTCTGTTTTCTAGCTCCATCTTTCCATTTATTTAGCTAAAGCTAAATAATTTCACCCTTCCTTTGTAAAAAGCAAAATGTTAACACTTTCCATTCATTTTGCATCCACTCAATTTCCACATTCCAAGAAATGTCCCCACTTTTGAACAAATGTGTCTATCCATCATCTTTGCTATACCGCTTCCTTTTCTGGTCCATCATCTGCTGAAAGAACTGTGACCTGTGTTTCAGTACCTCCTCCTCAGTGTAAGCCAAGCTCTGGACTTCAGGTCATCTGCATTTGATTAGCGGCTGTCCTCTGCTGATATTCTAAGTTTTTAAAATTTTCTAAATTTATTGGTTTTCCTCCTGAGGCTTTGCCAAATATATAGCATCCCTGACTCTAGTTTCTTAGAGACAACTAAATCTGTGATTTAGAAGAGTTTAGAGGGGACAGGATGCTTCAGGCATGAGCCTGTTTCTGTTCATTGTATTTTCAAAAACACGGATGTCTCTCAAACTCTTGCAGGTCTTAAAACTACTCTGAAATCATAAAACCCACTTAGATTCCAAACAGTCTGCTTCTCACTGAGCCATTCTGTGATAAGTGGAATTAAATAATCTCTGGCCAGCAATAACAGTAGCAATACCAGTAGCAATGGTGGTAGCAGTAACCATGCGAGCAGTGGCCATGGGAGTGGTAATAATAACCAGAAGAGAGATCATCACACTCCTAACAGTAGTGGTGGCCGCCATGACAGTGGTGTGGCCGCAGTCGTGACGGTGCTGGTAGCATAACTGCTCCCATTTATTGTGAGAGCCTGTTAGGTGACAGGCCATTGTGCATATATATATGCATATATGTGTGTATATATGCATATATATATGCATATGTGTGTATATATGCATATGTGTATATATATGCATATATGTGTGTATATATGTGTATATACGTGTGTGTGTGTGTATATATATATATATATATTTTTTTTTTTTTTTTTTTTTTTTTTTTTTTGAGATAGAGTCTTTCTCTGTTGCCCAGGCTGGAGTGCGGTGGTGGGATCTCGGCTCACTGCAACCTCTGCCTCCTAGGTTCAAGCGATTCTCATGCCTCAGCCTACTGAGTAGCTAGGATGACAGGCACATGCCACTATGCCCAGCTAATTGTATTTTTGGTAGAGATGGGGTTTCACCGTGTTGGCCAGCTGGTCTCGAACTCCTGACCTCAAGTGATCCGCCCACTTCTGCCTGCCAATGTGTTGGGATTTCAGGCATGAGCCACTGCACCTGGCCCTTGCATATATTATTTTATGTAATCCTCACAACAGCCCTATAGGAGCGATATTATCCCCATTTTCCAGATGAAGAAATTAAGACTGGGAAAGGTAGCTTTATTCATTGTGCATCACACAGCTGGAAAAGGCATTCCTGGATTCAAAGTCAGGTGTAACAGAGCCCAAAGTTCACATCCCTAACCTCTGCATGAAGCTGCTTCTAAGGGAAACACCGAGAAAAGCCAGATCCTTTCTCTCCAGGGAGCTTCGTTCCCCTTCATTGCAGCCGCAGGCTACTGAGAGCCACCGCAGGCTGTGCCCATCCTGGAAAGTGTCCTGTTTTTGCATAGAGAAGATGATCCCCTGTGCCTGCTCAGACCATCACTGACCTGGCAGGTGGAGCTGCCGCAGAAACACAAGAGGCCTCCCTTCTGTGCTCCTCATGGCCCTGCCCTCTGAGTGACAGCCAGAGAGCTACAGGGGAAGGGACGGGAGGGATAAAAAGGAGCTTCTCCAGGCTTCTGCACCTTTCAGAGCTTGGAAAATGAATCCACTAACTGCCCAGGGTACACAATTCTCCCAATCTCCTGCATGACCCCCAAACTCAGTACCCTCTGTGAACCTGTGCCTTCCGGGGCCTTCCCCAGCCACTCAGCATGCTGCTCCCATCTGACTTTTCACTGTGCTTCCCAGTCAGGTGCAAAATGAACACCACCCCATCCCACCCCAAACCCGATATTCCCACTCCAAACCCGATATTCCCACTGTTACATTCTTATGAATTATTTAAAGGGCTTCCCCATCAAAGGCCATGGAGGGTCTTCCGTCTGAATTCCATGATAGGGAACCATAGATCAGCACAATATGAATTGGTGTCTATGTTGAATGACTTCAGTTGAACTTTCAGAAATTTCATGTAGAGATACATTAGCATCCGTAAATTATCTGGCAATAGGAACGAATGGCTGCTGAATTTCAATTCAAAATATTATTAAAATACCGATCAAACTATCACTACAATTTAAAGTGTTAAAAAGATGAAAAACATGTTCTATACTTTCTAAGTCTTCAGTCATATTCTTTTACTATCTTCCTGACAGTTGTTTATTTATTTAATTATTAAGACAGGGTCTCTGTTGCTGGGGTGCAGTGGCATGATCATGGCTCACTTTAGCCTCGACCTCCTGGGCTCAAGTGATCCTTCCACCTCAGCCTCCTGAATAGGTGGGACCACAGGTGCGTGCTACCACACCCAGCTATTTTTTTTTTTTTTAAAGACAGAGTCTCACTATGTTGCCCAAGCTGGTGTCAAACTCCTAGGCTCAGGCGATCCTCCCATCTTGGCCTCCCAAAGTGATTATAAGTGTGAGCCACTGTGCCCAGGCTTCATTACAATTTTTAAAGATGTTTATTCATAAAACAAAGAGTTACTGATATTCAGATATTACACAAGGACCAAATACCACCACCTTTAATCCCCCTAACAAATGCTTTAGGTATTTTTAAGACTTAAAATGTCACTCATATATTGTATTATTGAATTCTAGTATTTCTGGTATTGTAATAAATTACAGTAAGGACTTTCAAATGGAAGCCCAGGATGAAAAATGTTATATTTTACTTTTTCCCAAATTCTCATTAAAATTGCAATTTCACGCATTTGCTTATCTGCACATTATCTATATGTATTTTTAGCCTCATCTTAAGTAATAATATTTCTGAAATAGCTTAGATATGCTATTTTTATAAATTATATTAAATATAATTTAATACATAGTATATACAAAATAAATATGTAGCTGTATTTGAATTTTCTCTATAATTATCCCAAATACCAGTTATCAGCCATACTTTGGGTTACAATGATTAATAAGAAGAATTTGAGATTTGGGGTGAAAAGCCTTAGATTCTAGTCTTGTCCCCTTAAGTTCCTTTGTAAGATTAACTAGTACTGAACCCCATTGTTTGCACCTATAAAACTAAATAATCATGCCTTCTGTACTATAGGTGAGAAAAAGTCTTTGAAAATATTTTGGGTCAGGCGCGGTGGCTCACACCTATAATCCCAACACTTTGGGAGGCCACAGCAGGCAGATCACTTGAGGTCAGGAGATCAAGACCAACCTGGACAACATGGCGAAACCCCGTCTCTACTGAAAATACAAAAAGTTAGCAGGCTTGGTGGGGCATGCCTGTAGTCCCAGTTAGTCAGCTAGTGGGGAGGCTGAGGTGGGAGGACCACCTGAACCCGGGAAGTCAAGGCTGCAATGAGCTGTGATCGTGCCACTGCACTGCAGCCTGGGAGACGGGAGTGAGACCCTGTCTAAAAAAAAAAAAAAAAAAAAAGAATATTTTGTAATAGTATAAAGTACTGTCAAATGAAACCTCTTTTTTGGGTAATGGGTCTTCCTAATGGCATTACCCTCCTCCAATTTTCAGTTTGGAAACTAATATTCCAGGGCTTACTGAGAGTATAGTTAGCTAGAGTAGAGGCTACAGTTGCCAAGACAATCTTCCTATTTCCTCCTCAAGGAAACTAACATCCTTTCCCCCAGATCTACCCCTCCCCTGGCGCCCAGAAAGCTGTGCCAGACAATCCATCCATGCTGTCCCACTCGGAAGTAGGGCTGGGCCAGGCCAGCCCAGCCCAGCTCTTAGCTTCCCCATCGTTGGATCCTCGGACCACCTCTGGACAGAGGAAAAACACCCAGAGTGAAGGAAAGGAAACAGGTGGTTCAACTTCCTCTGCTTGGGGTCCAGAAAGGAGCAAATATGGGCCCATCAGTGTGTGTAACAAGAACAGAGGAACCCCACTGGGTTTCAGTCCAGCTTCTTCTAATAGAGACTGTCTTTTGTGCTTTGTCATAAGAAAAGTCAAGCAGCTAATAAATAAGAGAACCGACTGGGCGCGGTGGCTCACGCCTGTAATCCCAGCACTTTGTGAGGCCGAGGCGGGTGGATCATGAAGTCAGGAGTTCAAGACCAGCCTGGTCAACATGGTAAAACCCTGTCTCTACTAAAAATACAAAAATTAGCTGAATGTGGTGGCGGGAGCCTGAAATCCCAGCTACTCAGGGGGCTGAGGCAGGAAAATAGTTTGAACCAGGGAGGCGGAGGTTGCAGTGAGCTGAGATCACGCCATTGCACTATAGCCTGGGTGACAGGGCTAGACTCCATCCCCCCCCCCAAAAAAAAGCAGAACCAGTATTTTAAAATGTCATCTCTCTTCCAGATTGCTTTAATTTAGGCTGGAGTAGGCTGTGTGTCCTCAGGCCCTAGGAGACAGCTTTTGAGCCATAGAGAGAACCACAGAAAGATCCAGTGTCTCCTACCACACCCCTTAGTTTTGTGTATCTGTTATGTCACTGGTGACCAGAGACACGAGGCTCCTGCAGAACAAAGAAAGTCAACTCCACGCACACTTCCAGTCCCCACGCCCTTCTCCTGACTCTTCTGGCATCCCTGGCCTTCGAAAGCTGACTTTTAAAACACTGTTCTTTGAAGCCCTTCCCTGGTCAAACCAGCACCATTGTGATGGCTCCTTCTCTCTGCAGCTCCTTGGCCCTGAAGCACCACAGACGTCATAAACTCACTTGCCCTTTAACTGTTAAGTCACTTGCACGAGTTAACTAGAGCCCAAACCAACATGAAATTTTTTTTTTCGTGAAAAGCTCTCACTCTGTCACCCGGGCTGGAGTGCAGCGGTGCCATCACGGCTCCCTGCAGCCTGGACCAGGCTCAGGCGATCTTCCCCGCTCAGCCCAGGAGTGCTGGGATTACACTACCACACTGGCCCCAGCATTACCCGTTTTGAGGTCAGCCATGGTGTCCTACCAGAGGCTCAGCAAGTGTTGGCCAGCTGAACAATGAATATTACCAGACCAGGGGCACGGAGAGACACGTGCAGATAAAGGAGAGGAGAAAGGTGAGCTCAGAACTGGAAAGCTTTGTGGAGACCTGGGGTGGTTCTGTCTTCTCCTATCACTGTCCCCTCAGTCACCCGGCTCGTACGCCAGAAGGAGCCATCATGTGCCCTGCTCTGTATTCCCTTCCTCCTCCTCTCCCTTTCCCCTGCTCAGCTGCTCCTCACCCTTCACATGTCAGTTTGAACATCACGTCCCACAGGATGCCCCACCTGATCAGGTTAGGTTCCCTATCAGTTACTCTTCAGCTCCCCTGTGCCTTGCTTTTTAAACAAACGTTCTCGTTCATAAGTAATAGTCGTTTCTGTCATTGTCTATTTAATGTCTTTCCCCCCATTAGACTGGAAGCCCTGTGAGGTCAGGGACCACATCTGTCTTGTTCCTGTTGTCATAAGTCCCAGGGCCCGTGGCACGCCAGGCATGCAGTAGACTCCGCATCCATGTCGATGCAGGGAACTGACAGGCACAGGTGTGGGCCAGAGCATCCTGCACAGCTTGATGGGGTGGGAGGCAGAGCCCCATATCCCTGAGACCAGCTGGGATGAAACCTCACTGCACATTCCAGGTGACTTAAAGACCCAGCAGGTATGTGTGATAGCAAAGCTTTGCCCAGACAACTACAGTCCCTTCCCTAAGGTCCCAAATTAAAGAAAAAGAATGACCCAAATCACCAGCTATCGAACCTGTGTCCCTCTATTCAGGCAGGTCAGTACTGCTGCTCTTGGCTTTTCATTCAGCCTTTTCCATCATCACCAGGTCAGCAGTCACAGAGCATCTCCTGTGTTCCTGGCAGGTACTGGGTACTGGGTGCTGGGTGCTGGCTCTTGGGAGTCAAAGGCACGTGAGGCCTGGTGCCTGCCTACAGGTGCCTCATGGCATTGTGAGAAAGATAGCAATGTAAACAAATAGATAGGAACACAGGCTATACCAGGATTTGCACAGGGAAAGGGTGGAGAGGGATTTGCTCTAGCAAGGAGGCTTCATAGAGGTGACAACTTGACATCTGGAAGCATCAAGAGGAGTTTGCCAGACAGGGAAAGGGCCTTCAGAGAGAGAGCAGGGCATGCGGCAGAGCTGCAGGGCAGTGTGTTTTGGGGGATGGGTCTCAGGGGACTGGCAGGAGACGAGGCTGAAGGGGGCAGGGTCCCATCATGGGCAGGCTTGGGTCTCCACTGAAGATACTGCACTTAATTCTGCAAGTCCAAAGAAAACCATGGCAAGGTTAAAGCAAGTAGATGATTCCATCAGATCTGTTTTAGAAAGATAACAGCATGCTCCCAACTAGAAAAGTGCCACCCCCTATAAACATCCTGGCACCATGTCCTTGAGAGCTCCGGGAGCCAGCTTTGGAGCCGGGAAGCCTCACTGAGCTGTGGGTGCCTGGCACCCAAATGGACATCCTTAAAATGAATGTCACAACAAAATTGAGAGGGAACCAAGGGCACACGAGGGCCTTTCTAAGGACTCTCGTGTGGGAGAAGTTGAAAAACAGTAAAGAAGAATGCAGCAGTGCCCGTGACAGTGTCTCTGGGAGTATCATCTTCTACCTTTTTTGGGGAGTTTCAGGGCGCTATTGACTTTGTAGGTAAGGAAGAGCCATATCCCAGGAGGCCACAGTGGGCTGAGAGATTTAGCAAGTGGAAGGCACAGCCAGGATCTCGAGGAGAAATCTGATCATGGCCAGCCCTGGCTGGAAGTTTAATTCCCTGGGAACTGCTGTGAGGCCATTCACTCATTGAGCAGAAAGACTTAGCACCATATGGGAAAAGGGTGATACCCCAAAAAAGAAGGACTCCAGCAGCTGTATTCAAATAGTAGTACTGAATTCTCACAGAGGACTTCCTCTCAGGGAGCCACAGCAGCACCGTCATCAGAATGTGGTATTGGAACCCCCTCAGTGTCCACAGAAGTTATTTGGAAACATAGTGAATAGGGAAAGACTTAGATCAATTTGTGGTTTCTAGAAAATTACTCTGTTAGGACTGTGGAGAAAAAAAGTCAAGTACTAAGTGCCAGAAATGCAAAATATATGACAATTTCCCATAGATGTGATTAGTATTGTCATCACGCCGGCATCACCTCTTTCACCGTCAAATTGTAAGTCAGATTATGTCAGTGCTTATCTGATCAATGGGCAATGGCCGAGGTGTCAGAAAAACCACAGTTCGATGGTGACTGTTTCCTTCCTATGCAAAAGACACGTGTGCTATGGTGATACTGGCCTTCACCTTCAGGAGTCTGAAATCATAGACATGTGTATACTAAGATGTGCAAAGCAACTGACCAGTGATTTATTACAACAAATAACACCATAGGTAACTGTCAAATAAAAGCCCAAGATGTCCGGAGCTCCACAGCAACGTGTGGAGATGCCTGGCATTGCTCTAGGTACCTGTCTGTGTGAGTAGTGCAGTCCCGCAAAGATGGCCCTGATCGGGAAGAAGTGCAGCCATTGTAGGCCCTCAGATCGTCCCTGTGCTCACCACCCTGGCCTTTTCTCCAACTCTTGTTGCATCAGGTAGCACCTGCTTCTTCCTTCCCTCTCCCCTCCAGCGAATGGTAAGCTCCCAGAGGGCAGGGCCAAGTCGCATCCTCTCACTGTCCCAAGCGACTGGCACAAGGGAGCTGCTTGGTCCATTCTTGACGGATGAATGAATAAATGGTGATTAACCTAAGAAAATTCTGCCATTTCGCATCTTGGGGATGCCTTACAAGAGAAAGGCATCATTTACAAAAGGCTGCAAGAGGGCTCTTCAGTTTATGGACCTGCATATCCAAGCCGGCCTAACAATTTCTACCTGGGGGAGCTAAAACACGGAAGCTCTCAAACATGAATATGCATCAGAACCACCAGAGGAGTCCCAGTCAACCTCCAGGTTTGCTGCACAAACCATGTGGGACTGGGCCCAGGAATCTGCATTTTAACAAGCCCCCCCCACCCTCCCCGCCCATTATTCTGATTCAGGGAGTCACAGAACACACTCAGAGAACGCTTTTCAATCACCAGGCCCCTAAGAGCACAGGCGTGGCATTAGATAGAATCAGCTTTATCCCTGTTCTGTTATATATTTACTAACTACAGGGCCAAGTTGCACATGTTTCTCCTCAGTTTCCTTAGTTATTAAAAGGGGATGAGTACAAACTCAAAGACAGAAGGGAGAATGGTGGTGGGCAGTGGCTCATGCCTTGTAATCCCAGCACTCTGGGAGGCCAAGGCAGGAGGATCACTTGAGCCTAGGAATCTGAGACCAGCTTGGGCAGCATAGGGAGACCTTGTCTCTACATAAAAAATTAGCTGGGCATGGTGGTGCACACCTATGGTCCCAGCCACATGGGAGGCTGAGGCAGAAGGATGGCCTGAGCCTGGGAGGTCAAGGCTGCATTAAGCTGTGATGATGCCACTGCACTCCAGCCTGGGTGACAGAGTGAAACCCAAGGATTCTACTTTTGGCATCCTTGTTAAAAGTAGAATGGTGGTTGCTGGGGGCAGGGGGACATGGAAATGGAGAATTGTCTAATACAGAGTTTCAGGGATTTGGGTGGGGGGAGGTTTAGGATGGAGTCTCGCTGTATCACCTAGGCTGGAGTACAGTGGCACGATCTCGGCTCACTGCAACCTCTGCTTCCCGGGTTCAAGCAATTCTCATGCCTCAGCCTCCCGAGTAGCTGAGATTACAGGTGCCCACCACCACGCCCAGCTAATTTCTGTGTTTTTAGTAGAGACAGGGTTTCACCATGTTGGCCAGGCTGGTCTCGAACTCCTGACCTCAGGTGATCCATCTGCCTTGGCCTCCGAAGTGCTGGGATTACAGGCGTAAGCCACTGCGCCCGGGCTGCAGAGTTTCAGTTTTGCAAGAAGGAAAAGCTCTGGAGATCTGTAGCACAATGTACATAGAGTTAACACTACTGAACTGTACGCTTAAAAACATCTAAGATGGTGAATTTTATGTTACATGTTTTTGCCACAACTAAAAAAAAAAAAATTTTACTAAGGATGGATAATGGTATCTACTTCAAAGTGTTGTTATGAGCATTACATGAAATAATATATTTAAAGGGCCAGGCAACAGGCCCCAGACTAGGAACTGCTGAAAGAATTATAGCTATTATTATGATAGTAGCATGGGTGTTAAAAAATTTAACCATGAGGCCGGGCGCGGTGGCTCACACCTGTAATCCCAGCACTTTGGGAGGCTGAGGCAGGCAGATCACCTGAGGCCAGGAGTTCGAGACCAGCCTGGACAACGTGGTGAAACCAAGTCTCTACTGAAAATACAAAAAAAATTAGCCAAATGTGGTGGCATGCACCTGTAGTCCCAGCTACTTGGGAGGCTGAGACAGGAGAATCGCTTGAACCTGGGAGGCAGAGGTTGCAGTGAGCCGAGATTGCGCCACTGCACTCCAGCCTGAGCAACAGAGTGAGACTCAGTCTCAAAAAATATATAAATAAATAAATATAAAATATAATCATTAAGGAAGATTTCAAACCTCCCCAAAAATCCAAGTAGCTTTTTGATGAACTGCATTTTTCCAAATCCTGACCAATAGACTATTTTCATCTCACCTATAGATCCACATGTTAAAAAAAATACCACCTAAATTACAAGTGGCTATGTGAGAGCCTGGGGATATTCACGCTAGGCAGTTTCATTCATAACACTAAAATCATCCATCTGCAGAGATGCAGGACACAGAACAAATATGCTACATTTTGTTTTGTACCTTAAGCTTCATTAAAGAAAATCAAGCAAAACCTGCCACCATAGAAGAAATGATCTCCCAGTCTTGAAAAACTATGTGAAGTGTTTTTCATCTTTGATATGCGCATGGAACCCAAAGCAGGTTCGGGAACGTGGCACAGACTCACGGCCACCGTGTGGATTCTCTGTGTACCGTTTTGATTTCATGTGCATCTATGCTAATTTCGTCTCCCCAGCCTATTGTTGAAACCCTAGCAGGACAGATGTGCTGTTTCACAGGGGCCATAATCCACTTGGTGGGCAGATAACCAAGAGGCCTTTGGTCTTCACCGTTCACTCCAATAAGAAAACTAGACAACTGCCTTGTAAAACAGCATGTGACCCAGGCCCTGATTTCCACATGACGCCAACCTACAGGACCTCCTCGGAACTTCCGACCAAATGAGGAAAATTCCTCCTGGTCATCAGCTCGAGGCTGAATTAAGTTATGGAAAGGACAATCTGGGGGTATAAACAGTAAAAACGAGAGGACTGGGAAGTGACTTGCAGTACAGGAATTTAGGCCAGACAGGTGTTCATATGAGTAAGAGTCATCATTCTAAGGCTGAGAAGGTTGGCCACTACTGGTAAAAATCCTGATCCTAGTAGGCTTAGAATCTCTCTCAATCGAAAGATAAATCCCAAAAGTCATTGCTAAGGACTCCCCCCATTTTTCTTTACCTCCATCCTTTGTATAACCATAACTTATTCACTCTCAGCCCTCATCATGGGAGCCCAGCACTCCTATCCCAGCAGCCCTGAGTAACATCAGCACTGACTGTTGGGAAGTGGTACTTGTGAAATCCAGAAACGAGCTGCAACAGATGCAAATGGACCACCATCGATGTGCCTTAGGATTGCCCCAACCACCTCTAGGTATCGAAGGACCCCTGCACCCCACTCCCACCAGCATCCTTGCCCACAGGTCAAAGCAGGGTGGATTAGGATGAAGGGCTATCATTGTAAGCAACAAAAGGAAGTGATGAAAAGAACACAAATAACTAGACATTAACTTTGGGTTCTGAGCATGCTGCTGATTCTGTCTTTTGCCGATGCACTTAAAGAAGCTACCTTGTCTTCTTAATGTGGGGATCTCTGATGAAGGCTTGAAGCTCTGAGACCCAGGCATCAGCCCCAGCTCTGGCTTTCCCTAGTCACATGACCTTGGAAGATCACTTCTTTTTTTCCTTCTTTTATTACTCTGAGCTTCCGTTTCCTCATCTAGAACAGGGCTTAGGTTACTTGACACAGTCTATATAAGTATGGTAGAAGTTTTTTTAAAAAATGAGTCTGTAAAATGGGGCTATTCCAGGAGATTTTAGAGACGCCTTCCCATCTTAACATTCAACAGATCTGTGATTCTTTTGTTACAGCTCATGTCCCTGGTATTTCTTTCTTTTTTTTGAGATGGAGTCCCGCTCTTTTGCCCATGCTGGAGTGCAGTGGTGTGACCTGGGCTCACTGCAACTTCCGCCTCCTGGGTTCAAGCCATTCTTCTGCCTCAGCCTCCCAAGTAGCTGGGACTACAGGCATGCGCCACCACGCCCAGCTAATTTTTTTGTATTTTTATTAGAGACAGGGTTTCACCATGTTGGCCAGGTTGCTCTCGAACTCCTGACCTCAGGTGATCCGCCTGTCCTGGCCTCCCAAAGTGCTGGGATTACAGGCATGAGCCACCGCGCCCGGCAGTCCCTGGTCATTCTAATGGTCTTCTGTAAGTGTGTACCAACAGACTCATCTCTTTGTACTCAGTACTATCCTACCTTGCATTTTCTCATCACCTTCTCATGTTACCTCTCAGTTATGTTACAGCAAGGCGGTAAGATTTTGCCATTAGCCTGACGGTACAAATTTTTACAACAATAATCAGTTGCCAGAATATATTCCTGCTTTTAAAGTTCTACATAATATTTCAAAAATATCTAGGGAAGTATTTAGATTTTCCTCCCACAGCTGTTTTCTGCTTGATTTCAAGAGCTAACTGAACAGTTTCCTGTCTTATGTCCGATGTGTTTTTCCTCTCCATTAAAATGCTGAAGATTTTTATTCTTTTCCCGTCTTTAGGAGAAAAAAGAAATCTCTCCTCTGTAATTTACTTTGGCTTTCTCAAAAGTTGGGTAGGAAAGTCAGTATAATTCGAGTGGAATCTAAAATGTTCTTGTTGTGCAAGTGTGCGCAGAAGGGAAACCTATCATTTGAGCATTCTTTCGGGAAGTTCGTGTTCTCTGTTTTCCAGGGAGCCTTTACTTTCCAAGGGAGTATGATCGACATGCCATTACTGAAGCAGGCCCAGAACATTGTTACGCTTGCCACCTCCATCAAGGAAAAATGATCTGTTAAATGAAGCTCTCATCAGGTGGGCTGAACATATACAGTGGGTTTCTTAAAGACAAACCACAATACTCAAAGCAACTTGTTAGGATGCCAGATTGGGACCTGACTCCATTTACAGTTCATGTGAATCACGATTTTGTTGTTGTTGTCTTACTGGCCAGTTATTCCCCTAAAAAAAATGAACGTTTTTTCCTTTTGGATCCAAGTTTATGATTTTATGATTTTTAGTGTATTAGAAATATGAGCTTATGATTTCACAGGGAGGTAAGATCCTGGGGAAAGATGGGCTATGAGGGGAAGGTAGGTCTTTAATGACACGATCTTTCCCAAATAGACATATTCCCTCCACCCTTCTCATGTTACTAAATGTTTCCTGCTTGTTCATGTGTACAGCTGACACCACAAATAATTTTAAGAAAAGCCAGGCCTTTAAAAAATAGTAACAACATTAAGGGCGCATCTCTATTTCACTAGTAATCTGATAAAACAACAGAGATGGCATCAAAAAAGGATACTAAGTACTATATTGGCTTAAAAAGACACTTTCTAAAAATAAACTTTCAAAACTGGTTACTATTAACCTCCACCCGCGAAATGAAACATCCATCTCCTTGAACCGCTAGTGAGGAACAGGAAAGCTGTCATCCTGAGTGAATGCTGTGGGTCCACCGTTACTGGCAATTAAAAAATAAATGTGGAGAAACACACGACCATCCATTCTCCCCCTTTATTTTCCCGTTTAACTGTTTGCCATTGAGGCCATTTCCCCCTGGAAATGTATGGCCGAGACAGGACTCCCTCAGTCATAAACTTGCAGCGTCTCAGAAGACACAATGGCCCCGAGCTGGTGCCTGTGGCCCCGGCAAGATTTGCATCACATTAGAGATGCGGCTGCAGGTCAGATGTGTGGTGTGGTTAACGGGCTTAGTAAAGCTGTTTGGAAGAGGTTAACCCAGCTTGTAGTAAGGGTAAATAAACATAACAACCAGCCATTGTTCCCTATTCAGCATGTACTCTTATATTGAAGGCTAAAGGGTATTGAAGCTGCAGAGGGATCAACTTGTGCTTGCCAGAGGACGCCAATGAAGTTTGAAACACCAACAATCAGAGATTTTGTTTCTGTTCCTCATTAAATCATGAGCTTTTGTGCCGAGACTCTGGACGACTGTTCCTTAAGAAATTAACAGAATGGGAAGTTTTAAACTCTACACCAACCTTTTCATGACCTACACAGCAGCAACACTGCTACTCTTAGACAAACACCGCGGGGAAGGCTGTTCTGTTTATTTAAATTTGTAAATAGAAAACAGTTGTTTTTTACTTTCATTTTTCACCTCCTCCTACGCCCTTTTGGATTATTTCCTCCGCAGCCCCTAGCGTGAGCCCCAACCAGGCCTCTCCTTTTCCCCACTTCTTGCAATTCCCACAGGAAGCCCAAGAGGTGAGTGGAGCTGAGGTTAGACACCAGGAGAGGCACCATCACATGAAAGCATGGCCGCAGAGAAAGCACCGCCACCAGGTGACCCCCACCCTGCCCAGTGCACAGCAGAGAAGGACAGCCATGCGGGGAGCCAGCACTGGGCAAGATGGCTGTGGGGACCCTCATTCTGTGAAGACAACAACTCATTTCCCAAACACGGGATCCAGGAGACAGAGAGCTCCTAAATGGAGATGGCACACGCTCCGTGGGGTCCCTCATAAAGCAGTGCCACCCTCCACCCTGGCTGCCCTGTGCTGCCCCAGAGTGGCCAGAAAGGAAGGTGGGAGCTAGCCCCATCCTCACTCAGAGGCAGGAAGGAGGAAGATGGCATCTCACCAACGTGAGAGCCGAACGGCCTCTAGCCACACTGCTTCCAGACCCCAGAGGGGGCAGCAGCAGCAGTTCCTGCAGGAGCACCCACAGCACCCATTGTTGCAGCTGGGACCCACCCAGGATGGGACTCCTGGAGTCCGGTGCGCACCAGGTAACCCAGGACCACGCTGCGCACACCCAGTCTGCCCCTCTGCTCAGAACGCAGAGGGATGGGAGGATGGCTTGGCAGTGGGAAGGCAAAAGAAGGCCTCTCTCACTCTGCCCCTGCCATACACACCTGCTGAGGGTGTTAGAAACAGTGGAGGCAGGGCTGGTCCTAAGCAAAAGAAGAAAATAAACCCCATCTTGTCCTTCCTATGGGCAGCCCTCACCCCAACGTAACTGCCCTTCCCATCCTCCAGCCTAATCCAAAGAAGCCCTTGGCTTGAGGTGATGAAGGGCTTGCATTCTAGTCTCCACCGTGGCCCCACAGGCAGCCAGGCAGCCAGCCCCACACAGAGGAGCCTCTTCAAGACCTCCCCAGCCAAGGAGCCCTAAGACCTGGGGAAAAGCAGGCCCCTCCGCAAGGTCCCTGGGTGGTACGGAGGCCTGACTGGCTAGGTCTCCCACTGCTGGCCACTCCCAGGCCACGGTTTCCTAGGTCCCAACCACGGTTTCCGAGGTCCCAGTCACGTCGGACTGCTCGCCACACCCCTGCCCTCATCCAAAACTGCTTTGTTCAAACAAAACCACCTTGTTTCAGTCTCCCCAAATGTCCAGTTTATTATCTTCCTCATAATCCATGGTCCCTATCAGGGTAGGATCATGAGACTAGGACATATGAGAGTCACAAATCTGGGCCAAAGTCCCATTCTCTGAACAGAGACCCAAACGACAAGGGTCCCAGAAGAGAGCTCAGTCCTGATCAGAAACCTTAGTCCTTGAAGAACGAAACTCCAGGAAGAAGATGCTGGAAGGCAAAGGGTATTCCCCCTCTTTCCCCAGCCGCATCTCTGCGGTGCCATGGGTGGGCCCAGGTGCCCTGGGAACGATGGGAGAGCAGCCAAGGGTGGGTGAGTGATCTCCACTGAGCTCACCGGGCACCCCGGACATGGGGAAGTGACAGCTGCCCGGCTCCTGAGCCAGGCATGGGTGACAGGAAGAGGACCTTGCAGCTAATCTGATTAATTAGAAACCATACCTGTTTATATTTTGTGTAGCTCATCACAAGCCGCTTAGCCATATCACCCCCCTGTTATTAATTCTTGGGGTCTAAATTATGGGTAACACTATTAAAACATTATCAGAACTAATGAGAAACAATTACTTAGAAAATGAGCCGGGACAAGATTGAGTCGAGAACATCAGTGGTGATCGCTGTAGATTAGTTTAATAAATCATCAGGTGCAAGGCAAGACTGACTGTATGTATGCAAAGCCCCGTCACGGGAAAATGAAATTGAGATTTTTTTTTGCATAATTTTTTCATTAATCTCAATAGGACCCGTGTGGTGTAGATTGCTTTATTCCCCTAATACCTTGCCTGAGGGGGGGTGCCCAATAATGTCTTCATTGTTTTACTGAGGTCTTAATGACAATCTGTGACAACCTCATTTTAATGTATAGGGGATTATATCAATACAGTCATGTTTTATTGAAACGGTGAGGGGAACTCCTGTCCGAGTCGGGCAGTGTCTGTGAACACAAGTTAGGACGTTTCTTGGCATCCGGGAGCCTTCCCGGCTGATGTCCCAGTGTTAGTCCTCCCAGCCGCCCTCCCCTCCTCTCCTCCAGGGGCGGCCAGGAAAACAGTCCTGCGGGATGAAGACTTAACCGCCTCCGATTTGAATCTGAAAGTAACTCCTTCCCTGGCATATTTCGCTGGGCAGATAGAACAAACCATGTCGTTTTCCCCGGTCTCTAAAATAGACATGTTATTATCATTCACACTTCTGCACCCGGTGGTTGTGCGGGAGTTCGGGAAACTGACGTGCTTCATTGGGGACATTGTAATTTTGTAACAATGCCACGAGGAGGAAAAAAATACAGAGTTCTTTGTTTTGTTTTAATTGGAAGGACCTTCTGCTTTTACGATTTCGGTTTACCTTGGAAAACCGAATCTTCTGTGTTTTCTTTCTTCTAGTACTAGAAAAGCAATGAGTGGCACAAAACAGGTTCAGAGACGCCTGCGAGGCCCCGAGCTCATGGACGCGGCTGAGGGTCCGTGTCACCCGCGGAGCCCCTGCCATGCTTCCCGGCTGATCTTCGCGGGGAGCGGACACCCCAGCATTTCAGCGTGAAAGTCTTCGACTTTCTTTCCGCGCTGTATTTCCCACGGGCGGAGCGGGGTACCTGAGCGCGGCCCCCACGGAGGGTCAGTGACTTTCCCAGACCCCGCTTGGCGCCCGCGAGTCCGCGCGTGGGACCCAGCAGCTCTGCGCCGGCTGGGTTTGAAGGGGGTGGTGTTCGTTTGTTTAAATTCCAGTTGTTATTTGGCAGCATATCGCCTTCCCAGTCAATAAGAATTGCCCACGACGTAAAGAGCGACTTGCGGGAAGGGGCCGAAGCCGTCGGTAGCGCCCGGGCGGCGGCGGCCACTCGAACCCCGTTTCCATCGAGCTCGCTGCAGCCTGCGGGGCGAGTTCGTTTTGCTTTGACAAAATCATTTGGGACTTCTTTGTCACTCATGCCCTTCCTTCTAAATGATTTTTATTTTTTTCCCACTGTAAGTGACCGGTTGGGTTTTACTTTTGCTTCTTCCGACGGAAAGGGCGCCGCGAGCCGGGGTGGGCGGCCGCGCGGGCAGGAGGAGCGCAGGGGACACGCGGTGGCCGCAGATGCCGAGCCCTGCGGAGCCCCGAGGCTGCGTCCCCTACGCCCCGGCTGCGCGCGGAGCCGGGGCCGGGGACGAGGCCGGGCCGGGGGGAGCGTGGCGGCCCAGGAGGCCTGGACTGTGGGCCCCGCTCGCCCGCCCGCCGCGGGCCGCCCGGAGCCTGCGCGCCTGTCGCGCAGCCTGGCTGTAATGGTGGCAGATCAAAGGCGGCCCCATGTCCCGGTGGAGCCCGGGACAATCCCGCGCCTTTGTGTGCTGTTGCTAGGAGCCCGAGAAACTAAGAGAAAGTGTCAGGAGCATGTTAATCAGACTCGTTACACTGTAACAATAACGTCTCTCTTGGGTCTCCCAGGCCCCAGCACCCCCGCGCACCCCGCGCACAGGCCGGACACCTGCGCGGGGCCCTCGCGCACGCTCTGGGGTCCCGCCGGCCCCGGGGTTCCTGCAGCCCCGAATCCGCGCCCAAGCCACGCGGAACGACGAGCCCCGAGGGGACCCACAGGCTCCTGGTGCAGCTCCCTGGCTGTGGTCTCCTTGACCTAGGCCTCGGCCTCACCCCGCCAGGCCGCAAGCCCGAGGGACGAGTCGGCCACTTTGTTCAGTCACAGTATTCGAATCAAGAAGAAAATGAACATTCCCTTTCTGGTAGCTTTTTGGTTATGAGTTTTTGCAAAACTGTGAAGTCAACTTTGCCGATTTCCCTTGGGAATCCCTGGAGGCCACTCTAAGTGATAATCGCAAGTTTAAGAAGGAAATGGGGAAGTTTTGCTGAGAGTAAAGATGTCCCTGAACTTTATGAAGGGATTTGCTTCATTCATTCGTTTAGTCATTCAACAAACACCTGTTGAACCCGATTGGGTGCCAGAGGGGCCAGTCACAGGACTTATTCCAGATGAACTTTTCTTTTGAAATTAGAATGCCCTTGTGGAAGCCAAAGGAGGAGCAGAAGCCTAAAATAATGTCAAGTGTCAACGCAAAAAAAGTGCCATTGGCTACTACGGTGTGTGATGATAACAAGAGAGGTGCGAATTAGGAATTAAAAACGTTTGAAAAACTACAGGCCATATGCTTTGAAACCAGTCACTTTTTCCACCTTTCATCTCCCTCTCCCCTCCAGTTTTGGTGGGCAGGAGCTCTGCCAGGCTGCAGTCCTCAACCTGTCAGAGGCCTGCCTGAGGTCTGAGGAGTGAGGCCAGGCCTTCTGTTTGTACACAGCCTTTCAAACTTGCAGAGAGACACACTCCATCCTGGCCCCATTCCCCTTTGCTCATACGCAGGGAATTGGAAAACTGTCCTCAGGCTTAGGGCTGAATTTGGCCAAGTTAAGGTGCTTTTCTCCCATACAAACTCTTGTTCAAGAATCAACCCATTCTGGAAGGTGTAGAAGGAGGCCAGACTTCCAGAGTCTAGCTACCCGCACCTAAGTCACAGGACAAAGCTGGCTGTCACCAGGATGGGTGTAAGACAGCCTCTCAACTCACCTGTGCCTACCATTGACTGAGGAGGAATCCCGAAACTGTGTGAGACTCCTCTGTTGGTGAAAATTTCTCTCTCACTATTGCATGCAACATGTAAACATACAGAAAACTGGGTCGGGCACAGTGACTTCTGCCTGTAATCTCAGCACTTTGGGAGGCTGAGGTGGGCAGATTAAGGTCAGGAGTTCAAGACCAGCCTGGCCAACATGGTGAAACCCCATCTCTACTAAAAATACAAAAAATTAGCCAGGTGTGGTGGTGCATGCTTGTAATCCCAGCTACTCAAGAGGCTGAGGCAGGAGAATCGCTTGAACTCAGGAGGCAGAGGTTGCCCAAGATCCTGGCACTGCACTCCAGCCTGGACAACAAGGGCAAAACGCCGTCTCAAAAAAAAAAAGAAAAAGAAAAAGAAAGAAAGAAAGAAAACGGGACAGGTTCCCTGGGGATTGGAGCCTCAGGCCTGGAAGGAACTTTAGAGATTCCTTTCATTACATAAATAAAAGAGTTGATAGGCTGAAAACTCCATCTTACAAAAAAACAAGAGAGGCCAAACGCTGGCTATATGATGATGTTAAAATAGCTGGCTAAAAGGGAGAGCTTCAGTGACAAGAAACTGGATTTCTTTGGTTTACATAACGCCAAATAGCTGGTTTGGCTGGGTTCTGTTTTGTTTTTAAACACCGAATCAAATTTCCTTCATAATCAGACACACTAATAGAATCAAGAGAAAAATGAACATTCCATTTCAGAGAGCTCTGTGGTGGAGTTTCTCCCGAAGACTACACACTCTAGGCATCTGGCTTCATGTGAAAAAGGGGCAGGGGTTTTGAGTTCTGTGAAAGGAAGAACGTAAAAACCAACATGAACTTCTGGCTTCGATTTTCTTGAGGAACTGTGCTGGCTAGTAATGCAAACCCCAAATGAGGACAAGGGCACATCCAATTTTCCCCATCCAATTTCCAGGTCCTGGAATTCATGCAGCGGCTCTCAGGAGCTTCTCCCAGGCTGGCAGAAGGGAGCTCCAGCCACTACCTGCCCCCGCCCCTGTGTACCCACATCAGTGACAGCACAGCTCTCTCAAGAGGCCCTGGCCACTATCCACACTGATCTTTTCCGAAGCCTTTGCACAAGCTGTAACCCTCCCTCTCTATGACACCCAACAAACACCAAAGCATTCTTCAAGACACAGCTTGAAAGCCACTCCTGTGAGGTCCTCCCAGCTCCCCCAGAGACAACTTGCTGCTCTTCCCTTAGTCCTTCTGTTGCATGGATTGGATTTTCATTATAGTGGTTGTTTAGATGTATGTCTCCCCAAAAATAGTGTGGATGCTTTGAATATTGGACATTGTCACACATCTCTGATCCCTCTCCTGCTCTTGCCTCTCATCCCCAGCATGAGCTTGTGGAAAATGTGTTCATTAAAATCAGGACCTGAGTCTCTCTCCTCCACTTAGGTTCTGATCCTGGCTTTACTACTAATGGGTTAGGTCACGTGCAGACAGAAGAAGAAGCCATTTATTCTCTCTGAACATCAGTCTCTTCAGCTACCCAAATAAAAACACTTAACTCCAAGAGTTGCTATGAGGATGTGGTAGTCAGAGAGATGCTCCACTTCCAGAATCCCCCCTTGCCAGGCTGGGGAGATGCAGTCAGCAGACAGCTCCCCACCCCGCTGCCTTGCCCAAGACCCTTCCAGGGCCCCCCACCATTTTGGTGAGAGGTGGGACACTTTGGCGGGGCATATACATGCCAGAGTTTCCATTGGGGTTAGCCAAGACTTTGTTGGGTCTGCTTGGCCAGTCAACTTCTCCTTCACACCAATCCTGAGTTCTCCTTCCTTTCCCGGACGTTGTTCCCTAGCATCTTGCATCCTAAAGTCTGTCTGAGCATCTGCTTCTAGAGCCCCTAACCTGTGATGGAGGATTAAATGAACTACTGTATTCAAAAGCACCTGGTGTATGGTGGTTGCCAGGAGCTGAGGGTGGGACAATAGGGAGTTACTGTTTAATGGGTACAGAGTTTCACTTTTGCCAGATGAAAAAAGTTCTGGAGAAGAGGAGGGCTATGGTGGCACAACGATATGAATGTACTTAATGCCACCATGGTTAAAATGGTAAATCTTGTTTCTTATATTTTACCATAATTTTTTAAAAATAATTTTTTAAAAGAATGAATGTAGGCCGGGCGCGGTGGCTCAAGCCTGTAATCCCAGCACTTTGGGAGGCCGAGACGGGCGGATCATGAGGTCAGGAGATCGAGACCATCCT
>NW_012114252.1:10430996-10447211 GCF_000951035.1 Colobus angolensis palliatus
AGTGCTGGGATTACAGGCTTGAGCCACCGCGCCCGGCCAAATACAGTGTTTTTAAAGCACCTAGCATCATGCTTGGCACGCAGTAGGCATTCAGTAAAGATCAAATGACTTCCACCCAGAGGCCAAACCTGCACGCAGTCGAGTCTGGGAATCGCACTGCACAGAGCTGGCTGGAATATGCATTTCTATTCAGCCAACCCCATTTTATCCTTTATTTTTATTTATTTATTTATTTATTTATTTATTTATTTATTTATTTATTTATTTATTTATTTATTTATTTATTTATTTTGAGACAGGGTCTCTTTCACCCATGCTGGAGTGCAGTGGTAAGATACTGGTTCACTACAACCTCCGCCTCCTGGGTTCAAGCAATTCTCCTGCCTCAGCCTCCTGAGTAGCTGGGACTACAGGGGCGTACCACAACATCCTACTGATTTTTGTATTTTTGGTAGAGATGTGGTTTCACCATGTTGACCAGGCTGGTCTCAAACTCCGAACCTCAGGTGATCCACCCTCCTCTGCCTCCCAAAGTGCTGGGATTACAGACATGAGCCACCTGGCCTGGCTTCATATTTACTTTGATTACTAGATGAAGTATATGCTCTCACAGGACAACATGTTCAAATTCTGGGACATACCAGAAAGGGCGGCACACTCCCACAGCCACGTGCATTTTGGGAGCTGCGTTGCTCTTTTGTTGTTGTCGTTGTTATTGACAATCTCCTAGCTCCATTGCTGGCCTATGCAAGTTTCTCTCAGTGCTGGAGATGTTCTGACTGTAAACTCTTATCTGATCGTTTTGTCCAGTCCCCTGATTTTGTAGACACTTAAGGGCTGGAGGATTATGCAGTACCAACGTCCTGGCTGAAGGGGGCACCATCCACATAGAAAAAAATGCAATGCTAGGGCACCTCCTGGAGTTGTGCAACTATTGGCCCTGCCAGGGGACTTGCTCAAGGTCACACTGCTGGCAAAACCAAGACTACCACTAAACTCTCCAAATTCTCTCCACTAAACCGCACAGCTTCCTCCCCGCTCGAGCGCCTCAGATTCATGTTTCCACATCAGGTTCCCCAGTTCATCAATTCTGTAGGGTGAGCAAGCTCCAAATGTGTTTTTTGAAACAATGAGAAAAATAACGAAGCCTCCTTTTCAGCAACTGCCTCCCTCAGAGACAGTGCCTGACCCCAGCAAAGATATTCGAATTCATCACAATTCAAACAACCAGTCATCAAAAACACAGCCAGGAAGCCCTGCCACCAGGCCAGTGCCACCTCACAACGCGTCTTGATGTCCCCCGGCCCCTGTAGGTCCCTGAGCACCTGCCTCCCAGACTCAACATGCCCCTGCACATTTTGCAGGATTTTCTGCTGGGGGCTGGTCTGAATGGCTGGAAAATGTCTTGGGTTGTCTAAGGGAAGAAGGCCCGGTGCAGGCATGGTGTTGATGCCAACTCCAACGACAGAGGCTGCAGTGCCATGCTGAGCTGGCTCCCTCGACACCACCTCTTGGCTGCGGGCCTCGCTCCCATGCTCCATCCCCCATGGGCACCGTACTTTGTATCACGTCTCCTTCCATCTAGTCCTGCTAGATTCTTCCTTCTGCCTTATAATTTTACCATCTCTTCCTTCCTCCCCTCACAATTCCCCCGCAAAAATAACAAATGTAGGAAAGAAAACAGCAACACGGGCAAACTATGTTTGTCTAATTCTGTGTGTGTTTTGGAGGTAAATCGAATGTCTTAGGCCATGAGCTGCTTGCAGGACATTCCACAGTCTTTCCTTGACTGTGGGCTTGGCATAGGACATTTAGGGTGTCCATTTTACCAGAGAGTCCCCGAGCGAACAGACAGATAATGCTGTACTTTGGGAATCAAAGTAGAAATGTCAATGAGGCTGCTAATTAGTCAGCAAATTAAATGTTGCTGCCAAAGCTGCTATTTCTTTGTTTTTTATTTTTTGGATTGTTTTGTTTTGGGTTTTTGTGGGTTTTTTGTTGGTTTTTTTTTTTTTTTTTTTTGAGATGGAGTCTTGCTCTGTCACCCAGGCTGGAGTCCAGTGGCGCAATCTGGGTTCACTGTAACCTCCACCTCCCGGGTTTAGGTGATTCTCCTGCCTCAGCCTCCACAGTACCTGGAATTACAGGTGCACACCACCGTGCCTGGGTAATTTTTTTTTTTTTTTGAGACAGAGTCTTGCTCTGTCACCCAGGCTGGAGTCCAGTGGCACAATCTCGGCTCACTGCAAGCTCCGCCTCCCAGGTTCACTCCATCCTTCTGCCTCAGCCTCTCAAGTAGCTGGGACTACAGGCGCCCACCACCACACCCGGCTAATTTTTTGTATTTTTAGTAGAGACAGGATTTCACTGTGTTCACCAGGATGGTCTCTATCTCCTGACCTTGTGATCCGCCCACCTCGGCCTCCCAAAGTGCTGGGATTACAGGCGTGAGCCACCACGCCTGGCCATGCCTGGTTAATTTTTGTATTTTTAGTAGAGACGGGGTTTCACCATGTTGGCCAGGCTGGTCTCAAACTCCTGACCTCAAGTGATCCAACCGCCTCAGCCTCCCAAAATCAAAGCTGCTATTCCCAATATCCTACCTTTGATCACGCTGTCTTAATGCAAAGCCAACATTCAGCTTCTATGTAAGTCACAAGGAAGATGATGATCTGCAAATTAGTGACTGAAACTCATGTGAAAGCCTAGAGTGATGCTTATAAATGAGAAAGTTTAACCTCACATCAAGTTTATATGTACACACAAACTCATAAAGTATATATTTTAGAATGATGTAAACTTATAAAATGTTATTTCTATCCTATTCTTAACCTTATTCCTTTTGGGGGAGATATTACCAGAAAGGTAACAACAAATGATTAGTAGCAAAACAGGTATTTCCAAAGGATGATCAACATTCCATTTTAGGTTACGACAGCGTGGCCCAAGATGGTCATTTTTATAACTTTGCCTCATAAAAGCGTTTTTAAAATATGATCAGTTTTTGTGTCATATAAGGAATTTTAAATTGTCAAATACATGAGAATACTTAAGGTAAATGTTTTCAAAATAAATAGCCAGTGGATGGGCTATGAATTTGCATGCACTGCCTATGAAAATGAGCATATTTTAAAGCGGTTTGTTCAGAAAGCGCCACTGGCCTTTTCCCTTCCTTCTCAAAGGGCATATGTGTTAGATTAGTGCTCAGAAAAGAGAACATGTTTTCATAGCCTCCAGTGTAGCGTTTATAAAAATTGTGATGATTTTAGGACTGCACCTTCATTTTTTGAATTTTCAAAACTTGTCCCTTTTTACTTTTATTTTCTTTCAACAAAACGAAGACCTAAGAACCCCTTTAAGAAATGTTATCCATTCCCACCGAGTCCCAGTTTGTTGACCTTCAGGCCACAGAGTAAAACCTTTCTTTTAAGTCAAGCATTCCCCATTGGGAAGCACTCCAGCTTTTTCTTTTTATGAGGAACTTTAACTGCTGGACTTAATTTAATTATTGTATTTTGTACAAACTCCCAGAAGCCCCAGGCCATGAGCTTTACTTTTTTCAAAACTTTCAAATAAATATCTTTTAGGATCGCACGTTTCTGATGGCAGTGTTCCGTCTTTGACTTGTATTTCTAATCCAAATACTAAACTTGGATCTTTCTATTTCCTGTGACCTATTGATGGATGGGTTTCAACCTTAGCATCACTTTGCCACAGACCGTCTTCAGGAGCAGACACAGGCATGCAGTCATTTGAGTTCTTAGTGTGGGCGCCTAGGTTTCATAACAAGAAAATAAAAACCATCTCCAAAGTTGAATTACATTTTAAAACCTGGCTAGTTCTGGAGACATGGTCTTCCGTAAGGAGGGTTGCTAGGCAGACATTGCCATGAAATCAGGAGCCTGCTGGCCCCATGGCCGCAGCCTGCCACCATCTGTCTTTAAAGTTCCTTTAAGGTGCTCCCCCAGCACTGGCTACTCCTCCCCCATCCCAGCAGAGGCTCATTGCAAACACACTCACACACACAGACACACACATCCACTCACACACACATGCATACACAGACACATGCACACAGGAAATTGTCATCCTTAGCAAACAGCAAGAAGTCAATATCTCTATTTCTTATCTCTCTTTATCCATAAACATTTCTTTTTGATCCTTTAGATTTCCATGATTTCCAACTGGAAATCAAAAACTTTGACATCTTGACTCTTAAAGGTGGAAAATAAATTTGTTTTGGATAACTGGCTTAAAACTCACTTAGGAATATAAAAATGTGAAGCAAACATAACTTTTCTAAATTCGTAAGATCTGCCCAAAATACTCTGTGAAGTTTGCGTCCCTTATGAAGCAAGTTTAATTTGTGGACTTCCATGAAATTGGAATTTAGGAAGATGTTTTTAAGTAGCATTATATGCAAAATGAATCTGATTTCCTTACTTTTATGTAAAAATTTAAATTACAGCCTGAGCAACAAAGCAAGACCCCATCTCTACAAAAGAAAATAAAATTTTAAAAAATTAGGCTGGCATGGTGGCACGCATCTGTGGTCCCAGCTACTCAGGAGGCTGAGGCAGGAGGATCACTTGAGCCCAGGAGTTCAAGGCTGCAGTGAGCTGCGATCGTGCCACTGCACTCCAGCCTGGATGACAGAGTGAGACCCCTATCTCTTAAAATAAATAAACAAACAAACTTTTTAATTCTAGAAAGCGCAGCATTTTCTTGCCAAAGCAGGACTTAGAGGTCACCTAAGCCAATGGACTGGACCTTGGCTGATATTAGAATTATTTCTTGGGCTTTTAGTAAATACTAATATTTGAGCCCCACCCCAAACTCATTAAATCAGACTGTAGTCTAACCCCTCATTTGCAGATTAAAAAGAGAAACAGCCAGACAGAACTCCCTGGCCTGGAAAGCTGAAATGCGGCCTTTCCATTAGCAGTCAAAGGGACACATTGTAACATGATTTGGGAACTCCTAGCTATGCTAAACTTTAAAAAGCAAAGTTCAAACCAGTTTCCATAATTGTGTTTGGGTCTCATGAATTGATTTGATAAGTAAGAGTTGATTGATTGCTCCCACATGACCTAATTTCTAATTTTATACACATTCACATCCCTGAATGATTGCGGAAGAGGCTGCAATAGCCATCATGTTGAAATGTCTCATGCTGAATTTTCAAAATCAGCCACACATGTGTGGATGGCTGTCCTGTAAATGTCACTAAAAGAAGTGTGGCCTCTACAATGGCAGTGTCATGCTTCATAACTAATATTACATAATTTTATTTTTCTTATATATACTTAAAGCATGTAAGTCAAAAGCGGTATTTGTCCCAGTGTCAGCTCAAAACTGTACCGTTTTTACGAAAATGGAGGCAAAGGCCGGGCGCGGTGGCTCAAGCCTGTAATCCCAGCACTTTGGGAGGCCGAGACGGGTGGATCACGAGGTCAGGAGATCGAGACCATCCTGGCTAATACGGTGAAACCCCGTCTCTACTAAAAAATACAAAAAAAAAAACTAGCCGGGCGACGAGGCGGGCGCCTGTAGTCCCAGCTACTCGGGAGGCTGAGGCAGGAGAATGGCGTAAACCCGGGAGACGGAGCTTGCAGTGAGCTGAGATCCGGCCACTGCACTCCAGCCCGGGCGGCAGAGCAAGACTCCGTCTCAGAAAAAAAAAAAAAAGAAAATGGAGGCAAAGACGTCAAGTAACAGCTCAGCGAAGTGAGTCCCACAGCCCCGCAAGGCGGAGGTGAGCTTAGCTGCCCTCCCTGGGGGTCTCAAGAGAGCAAAAGAGGCCCCGAAAGGGCAGCCTCCCTCTTGTAAGAAGCTCAACTGGGAGCTCAGTGGGCTTTGAGCCATCTTTGCAGAGACAGCTTGTCTCGCCCTGCCTCCCCCAGAACAGTAAACCTCCCCGGCCTCTCCTGCTCCCCCACATCTGCCTCCTTCTCCCCTTTCCCCACAGGGCTGGCCTGCTCACAGGTCTCAGAGAGAAAGGCGCTTCACACTGGAGGGTCTGGTCCTAGGCTGTTCTCTCCAGCCGAGGACCTCCCGGGAGAGATCCAGAAAGCTTTGATCACAATTATTTGCCTTGGGCTAAAAGACCTCTGGTTGGTCACTCCTCTAGGATCCTAATAAGGCCAGGACCTAGGATCACAGATGCATACCTGTTTTTCTTTTTTTTAATAAAGGGAATGCTGAGATGCAATGACCATTACTGTAGAGTTACAACAAGAGGGTAAAGTTCATACATGGCGACCCCCATCAAGTCCGTCCACTGATCCACCCTCCAGCACATATTTACTGAGCTTCTGTTATGTGCCTGTGGTGAGTGACATGACATCACTTTGTTAGTGACTGGCCAAAAGGGTGTCTTGAAGCCACCCTAGGGCCCTTCTGGTCCTGTTCTAGGAAGTGAAAGCTGGGGGCAGTGGAGCCCTTTCTTACTCTGTCCACCCTCCCCCACCCCCATTCTGTTCCAATTGTTCTTCCTTATCCTTCAAAGCAAACGTGCAAGTCAGCCAAGAACTGAGCTCCAGGTGTGAGACCAAAAAAAAAAAAAAAAAAAGGAAGAAAAGGGGGAAGCAATCTAAAAGTCTCTTAGATGTAAATTGTCATGCAGCCATAAAAACGGGTTCTTTTGTTGTTGTTTTTGGTTTTGGTTTTTTTTTAGATCAAACATATTTTGTTGTTGTTGTTGTTGTAGTAGCTGTTTTTGAGACAGGGTCTCTCTATCGCCCAGGCTGGAGTACAGCTGCACGATCTTGGCTCACTGCAGCCTCGACCTCCCCGGCTCAAGCCATCCTCCCACCTCAGCTGGGATCCCATCCCAGGTAGCAGGAACTACAGGCCTGCGCCACCACTCCCGGGTCATTTTTGTATTTTTTGTAGAGACGGGGTCTCACCATGTTGCCCAGTCTGGTCTTGAACTCCTGGGCTCAAGTGATCCACCCGCCTCAGCCTCCCAAAGTGCTGGGATTACAGGCGTGAGCCATGACACTCTGCCAGATTAAACATGTTGAATGGCAAGGGAGAATGCTGAGAAGTTTGCCTCCATTTCATTATTTCACTTTGTTGCTTTTCCACTTTCCTGTACATTCCAAATGGAGGACAATGAGCACCCGTTACTGTGATCATCAAGAAATAAAATAAACAATAAAATAAGTAAAGGGGATTTTGGAGTTTCCCTATTTTCTAAAATGGACACTTACGAGTTTTCAAATCAGAAAAATGTGTGTTAACATTTCATTTTATTGTTGTTTTACATAAGAATAATCAGATGTGAGGAAAATAAGTGTGAGTGAAAATCAGAATTTGAATGGGAACTGAAAGACCTCCAGAGCTTTTTTTGAGTTTTTTTGGTTTTTTTGTTTGTTTGTTTGTTTTTGTTTTTTGAGACCAAGTCTTGCTCTGTCACCCAGTGGCGCCATCTCGGCTCACTACAACCTCTGCCTCCCAGGTTCAAGCGATTCTCCTGTCTCAGCCTCCTGAGTAGCTGGGATTACAGGCGCCTGCCACCACGCCCAGCTAATTTTTGTATTTTTAGTAGAAACAGGGTTTCTCCATGTTGGTCAGGCTGGTCTCGAACTCCTGACCTCAGGCGATCCACCGGCCTCGGCCTTCCAAAGTGCTGGGATTACAGGCGTGAGCCACCGTGCCCAGCCTTGAGTTCTTATTATTACAAGATGACTCAGATTTGGGGTGGAGAGCATTTTAAAACATCAAAACATTTTCTGCCTATCAAATACATTAAACCTTTCTTGATGATTAAGAAAGAATTAATCCCTCCAAGGATGGGCAACCCCACAGCGGGTGGCTTGGAAAATATTTGGCTTTTATCTGCAGACTTAGTGTTTTCTTTTACCCTTTGCATCTAGATCTGGGAATTTATCCTAAAGAAATTTTTTTTTTTTTTTTTTTTTTTTTGAGACGGAGTCTCGCTCTATCACCGGGGCTGGAGTGCAGTGGCCAGATCTCAGCTCACTGCAAGCTCCGCCTCCCGGGTTCCTGCCATTCTCCTGCCTCAGCCTCCGGAGTAGCTGGGACTACAGGCGCTCGCCACCTCGCCCGGCTAGATTTTTGTATTTTTTAGTAGAGACGGGGTTTCACCATGTTAGCCAGGATGGTCTCGATCTCCTGACCTCGTGATCCGCCCATCTCGGCCTCCCAAAGTGCTGGGATTACAGGCTTGAGCCACCGCGCCCGGCCTATCCTAAAGAAATTTTGTAATTCAGAATATCAAAAAAGCCTCATTGGCAAATACTACTTTATTCACAGTTGCATTATGTAAATTACAGAGGCATGGCTAAGTCAACCGCGAGACATTTACTTGATGGAATATTAGACAGCCACTAAAACTGGTGCTTCTGAAGGTGGTAAGAAAATGCTTTTCCTATAAAGTCAAGTTCAGAAACATACCAAGCTGCCAATGCAAGTCTGGAGTTGAACTGCCTGGCTCTTCCGCTTCTTAGGCTTCTTAGCTAAGTAACCTTGAGCAAGATCCTAACATCCCTGTGCCTCAGTCTTATTATCTGTGAAATGGGAGTAATAATAGTACCTACCTGCTAAGGGCTTTTTGAGCCTGAAATGAGTTAATACATACAAAGCACAGTGCCTGGTACACTGTAGGCGCTGGACAAATGTTGGCTCCTATAATTATTACCTGTGTTTATAACCATGTGAAAAAGAAATCACAACACTGGAAGAAAATACCATAAAATGTTAACAATTACAGTGTTTGAGTGATAAGACTACTGGTGATTTTTATTTTTTCTTCTTTTTACATTTTTGTATTTCCACATTTTTCACTAACTGTATATCAGTTTTTTTAATTGGGCATGATGGGTCACACCTGTAATCCCAGAGTCTCAGGAGGCTGAACCAGGAGGATTGCCTGAGGCCAAGAGTTCAAAACCAGCCCAGGCAACATAGCATGACACCCCTTCCCCGCCATCTCTAAAAAATAAATAAATAAATAAATAAAGCTGGGCATGGTAGTGCTTGCTTGTAGTCCCAGCTACTCGGGAGACTGAGGTGGGAGAATCAGTTTGAGCTCAGGAGTTTGAGGCCAGCCTGGCCAGCATAGCAAGACTCCATCTCAAAAAAATAAAAAAGACCCTGAATAGAGAGCCCCAGCAGATGGTTTCATAAGATCTGAAACATCCAGGTGCCAAGACTTTGGGCATGGGCTTGCGAGGTACTCCTCTGACTGCGCCCCATGGATACCTCTCATCCCGGGGAGGACGGTCAGGCTGTGCTGAGTGATGGACAGCACTCGGATTGGCAAAAAAGTAACCTGAGCTCCAGTCTGCCACCTGTTCCCTGCAGGTTCTTGGAAGGAGCTTTTTCCTTCTCTATACGGAGGAATCTGATGCAATTAACATCCTCAATAGCTACAGAGAACTTGCAAAGGAGTGGAGAGAATGTCTGAGGTCCAGCCTTGGTGTAGAGAAGTGGCAGAAAAAGAAATCCTGAAAGGTGTCATGCTTGGCTCCAGCTCTGTGCTCTCAGAACTCCCTTCCTCTTGGGCAGAGGCCCATCTGCTCTGTTTACACACCTGGACCTGGTGTGAAGGGAGGTTTGGAGGAGGGTAGCTCCCTGACCATTTGTGGAATCGTTCCTGCTTCCAAGCAGCACGCTACAGGCCAGCCTTCAAAGAAAGACCAGAAGCCAAGTGTACTCTGTCATCACTTAATAATGCTTGAAGCTTTTCATATAACAAAAGGAATGAAGCAGCCCCACCTCCCAGTGTGGGAGCCCGATCATTCTTCCATCGGTTCTGCACCAGAAAGCTTTTCCTGAGCTTTCAATATTAGATCTGACCAATATGAGCAACCAATGCCCTTGGTAAGGTAAAATAGGAATAAAATAGCTGTTTGCAATGTTATTTCCCCACGCAGTGTGGTAGGGAGGGAACTGATAGGTTGCAATGCAAAGTAATCTAGTAGTATTGTTTGTAGAACAGACAAGTGTGTCCAATTTAAAGAATATCAACATCATTTTTCTATATCATACTCTTGTGAGGCTGGATTCAACCACAGAGGCAGAAAGTTTGTCTACTTTACTCATTCCTGGCAACTAGCATGGTGCCTGCCCCAGTACATTTTCATTGAATGAATGAATGAGTTAGTGGATAAATAAACAAACGGGAGGTGTTCTCCTTTATATTGTGTTAGAGGCTGAGGATATAGAAATATATAACTCAGAGTCCCATTCCACAAGCGCTTGCTAGTGAGCCACCACAAAGAGAAAACAACTCAAATTCAATGTGAGTAATTCCTAAAATCATAGCACTAACATTCAGTAGTCATGTTGAGCTCTTCCTTTATGTGAGGTATCTAGACATAGCGGAACAGAAAACCCTTCAAAAGTTCAGTCTAGTCCGGAAAACAAACATGAAGCAAAGAAGGCACAATACCATGTGGAAAAGCAAGACAGAAATGTGTACATGGCAGAGAGGCTGCACGGTGTCATTTAATCACGAACACTCTGTTATCAGACTGCTTGAATACACAAAGCTGTGTTACCTTGGACACATTACTTCACCTCTCTGGGCTTCAGTTGTCTCATTCTGTAAAATGGTGATACTACTGGAACTCATCTCATAGGGTTGTTAGTAAGTGAGTGAATATTTCTAAAACAGGATAGTGCCCAGCACATACGAGTAACAAATGTAAAATACATGAAATAAATAAATCTTTCCTGTGTCCTCCGAATTTTAAACTCCCATCAAGAACTCTCTGTTTGGCTTTGCCTTTGTAAATGCCTGATTTTTCTCCTGTGCTAGGACTGATGACCCAACACCACTCCAACGCTGTGGGCTCAGGTTAATACAAGAAGGAACAGTTAGATTGCAATCTGTTTGTGGAAAATAATGAGTATTTGTCAGAAGAAGAAAACTGTCAAAGCTGAAAAATGCCTATGCAGGGATTGTAAATACATTCTAAACAACTGCTACTCCCCTCTGGGTCAAGGGCAGACATTGCTAATTAACCTCAATATCCTTTCCAACTGCATCTAGATTCAGGCTCAGTATCCTTTCCAACTGCATTTAGATTCAGGCTCAGTATCCTTTCCCACTGCATCTAGATTCAGGCTCAGTATCCTTTCCAACTATGTCTAGATTCAGGCTCAGAATCCTTTCCAACTATGTCTAGATTCAGGCTTAGTATCCTTTCAAACTGTGTCTAGATTCAGGCTCGGTGTCCTTTCCAACTGCATCTAGATTCAGGCTCAGTATCCTTTCTAATTATTTCTAGATTCAGGCTCAGCATCCTTTCCCACTATGTCTAGATTCAGGCTCAGCATCCTTTCCAACTGTGTCTAGATTCAGACTCAGAATCCTTTTCCAAACAGGGTCCCAAGTAGTGACTACTAATCACGACCTACTGGTGTCTCTGAACTAAACCTTATCTGTATGGTCAGCCTCAGGATTGTTTTCTCCATCGGACACACTGGGCTGCCTTCCAAGCTCCCTGGTGCCAGGAGCTACGGTGCAACTGCCTATCTCCCATGACTGATGCCCAGCTCCCCAAATGCCCTTCCAGGCCCCACTTCCAAGAGAACAGCAAGAGAGTAGGTTCTACCTGTAGGGAGAACAGCAGTAGAGTAGGTTCTACCTAGCCTTTCCTTACAGGTTCTTCATTTTGCAGAAGAAACAGCACAGGCTTTGGCTACAGTCCTGCAGCCACTGTCTAACTCTGTGACCTTAGCCAAGCAAGCTGCTTAACCTCTCTGAGCCTCAGATTTCTCCTGGGTAAATAAGACCTCCCTCTGGGGATTGCTGCAAGGATTAAATGCAATCATGTTTGTATATGGATTGGCTGGAGTGGACTCTGCAGAAATGGCAGAGCCATGATCGATAATCCAGCCCGGCTTCCCACCAGTCAGAAACAAGGCCCTCAAGACTTCCTCCCTGGGGTCCCGGTGTAACAGGAGCCGTGGCCAAGAGAGAGCTGGATGCTTCTGGTGAAGCCGTTGTTGCCCCGGCCTCACACACAGCATTGGCTGTATAGATAAAGCCAGATCATAGGGACTCAGGCAGTTGGGAAACAGTGAAAGCTGGCAGGGGTAGGGAGGGAGGGAACACTGGGTGTGAGGGAGGGAACCTTAGGAAATGATGGGAGGGGGCATTGGAGTGGGCATTATGCTCCCATAAGTGGAGAGGATGCCTTTTGGCATGGACTGGGAACAAGACAAGGCGGACAGTGTCTCTCCACTGGCCTTCTCCAGTTCTTCTAATGCAGGGCCCGTTTACCTGAGATGCTCTATCCTGGAGCTGCTCTCATTACCTCCTCCCATTAGAGGAGTTGGCCCTCTGTGTGGACAACTCACTAATAACTTCCTGTCCCCTCTCCAACTGGAAAGTTGTTCCTGAGAAGCTTTGACTTGGCCTCCTCCCTCGGATTCTGCCTCTGACTGCTAATTCAGCCTCCTCCCTCTGACTCTGCCTCCTCCCTCTGACTCTGCCTCCTCCCTCTGAATCTGTCTCCAATCCCTAATTCAGCCTCCCTCCTCTGACTCTGTCTCTGACCTGTAATTCAGCCTCCTCCCTCTGATTCTGCCTCCAACCTCTAATTCAGCCTCCTCCCTCAGACTCTGCCTCTGACCTGACTCTGTCTCTGACCTCTAATTCAGCCTCCTCTCTCTGACTCTGCCTCCTCCCTCTGACTCTGACTCTGACCTTCAATTCAGCCTCCTCCCTCTGTCTCTGTCTCCTCTCTGTGACTCCACCTCCTCCCAACAGCTTGCTTCTCCCCTCTCTTTCTCCTCCCTGACTGTTTCTTGCTCTGATTCAGCCTCCTCCCTCTGATTCTGCCTCTTCCCTAGAACTAGCCTCTTCCTTCTGATTCTGCCTCTTCCCTAGAACTAGCCTCTTCCTTCTGATTCTGCCTCTTCCCTAGAACTTGCCTCCTCACTCTGACTCTGCCTCCCTCTGACCTCTCACTCTGTCTTGGCCTGCTGTCGCCAGGTGTATGCCTACTGTCCCCGCCCCCACCACATCCTCTTGCTCCCTGTTCCAGAGGAATTGGCCCTGCACTCTTCAAACCCAGGCGATGCTCAAGCACAGCGCTGGCATCTCTCGGTCATCCCCAGGACAGCCGTGAGAGCCTCCTCTCCTCCCCACGTGAGCTGGTGTAGGATTGACTCTTATCTGCCGGTCAAGAGTCGCCAAGGCAAACACCACACCCAGTCACTCTTCCTGGGCCCAGCCTGCCATTCAACAACTGCAGCCCAGCGCCCTGCCCTGCGTGTAAAAGGCTCTGTCAACATTTCCATTGTAGGGTTCTCTTCTGAGAGTTTACAAGCCAACTGGGAAAACAAAATGAGCCCAGGCGGAAAGTTGCCTTACAAGGGAGCAAAAATCTATGCAAAAAGAGCACGGTGCAGCTGCATTCTTGGAGACCGGGAGACTCTGCATTGAAATCTCGGCCAATTTAATGTCTACGTTAGAAACGGATTTGTGTGAAATGCAGCCACTTCTTTTAATTGCTCCAAATAAATATCCTGGGTAATTTTAAGAAAGGCTTCTGCAGTGGCTTCCCAGCAATGCAAGCTATCTATTACCAGGAAGTGCTTTGGGGTATTGTTTGCTGAGAAAGGTGTTACATAAATTGAAACTCCTTTTGCTCAGAGCCGAGTCCTGAAAGTTCATGCAGTGAGACACATTTCTCACAGTGCACAAACTGTGAATTGTATATCAAATTAAACTTTCTCATTAAAATCTGCATTGTTGGACCTCCTGCTGGTTGCCACCATTTTGCTGAAATAAGATACTATTTGGGGTAATGGCAGCCAGGGAAACCTGCTATCATTGATTGTAAACTGGCTTCACTCCCTCCACTTGAAAATCTGGTGGGCTTCATTGTGCAAACATTGCATTTTCTATACAAATATTACAGAGCAAAGCTCTGCTACCGATCCATCAGCCGGAGTAAGCAGGTTTATAGTCTGACCCCAACAGCCCTTACGTCTCCTACACCCCAACACTGGGCTGCAGGAGGATCCTGCAAGGTGGGAGACCCAGCAGGAGAATTCAAGAAGCATGTATCAAAGTCTGCTAGTTTTTAATTAAAAAAAAAAATACAGGGTCTCACTCTGTCGCCCAGACTGGAGTGCACCACCATGCCTGGCTAACGTTTTGTATTTTTACAGAGATGGGGTCTTGCTATGTTGCTCAGACTGGTCTGGAACTCCTGGACTCAGGCATTCCTCCTGTCTTGGCCTCCCAAATTGCTGGGATTGCAGGCATGAGCCACCATGCACAGCCCAGTTTTTAATTTTAAAAATATCTTTAGGCGGGTGAGGTGGCATGCGCCTGTAGTTCCAGCTATTTGGGAGGCCAAGGCAGGAAGATTGCTTGAGCCCAGGAGTTTGAGCCCTGGGTAACATAGTAAGAACCTGTCTTTATTAAAAAATTAAATAAAATAAGATAAATATTTTTTCTTCACAAGGACGTTATTATTTGAGAGAGGAAAGGAGATAAAGGAAAAAATGAGGCCTAGCAGGAGTTCAAATTCACCAGGACCCTTGGCCCAGGACACTCTCAGCAGCTTCACCCCTTCCCACCAACCTCCAAGCCCTCACCCCTTCCCACCAACCTCCAAGCCCTCACCCCTTCCCACCAACCTCCAAGCCCTCACCCCTTCCCACCAACCTCCAAGCCCTCTCCCCTTCCCACCAACCTCCAAGCCCTCTCCCCTTCCCACCAACCTCTAAGCCCCAGATCTGAGGCTCAGGCTTATGAAAGTCAACTAGGAACTCTGTGCGGTCCCCTTGGACTGACAGAGGGGTCCAAGCTAATAACTTCTTTTTACAGATACAGACTCTAAAACAAAAAAACAAAGATTATGTTTGGCCCAAGAGGCTGTCCAGCAGAACACCAGAGGCTGGCCTCCTATGGCTATTTCCCCAGCTTTCAGTTGACAAGCACGCGCTCTCCAAAAGTCAGCGTCAGCCAGGCTCATGTAAATATTTGTTATTGCCATCTAACCTTTCGAATAGCTTGTCCCTGTCTCTCATTTTGTAAATCATTTTGTTGCTCGGGTAATGCAAAATAGCTTTGACTTACAAAGACAGACAGGAGTGGGAGAAGGAGAAAGATGTAGTAAAATGATCAGTCTGTAGTGTTGTAGCTCATATTTTGGTAAATAAAATGAAGACAGCACAGATCAATTTCTAAAAGAACAACCCAGTCTGAATACAGCGAACCTCACCAAATCCTTTTCTAGAAAAGAGCACTAAAGGTTACAGGCAAGGCCTGTGCTAGAGTAGACGCTGCTTCCTCAGAGGGAGCACGTGCTGGGGAAGGTGACTCGAGGTGGCCAGGTGTGTGGGCACTCAAAGCCCAGAAGAAAGGCATCGCCCAGCTGGCGGGCACCTCGGCAAATGGGGGGAATCACCCCTTCCCCGCCCACAAAGGGCACAGGATATCCTTCTGCAGCATGTTTCCCCTAAAAGCCAACCCTGGACAGTCCTAGTCACTAGCATAAGCTGGTCTCACATGTAGGGAAAATATCAAGGAGGGAATCGGCAAGTGCCTGGTGGAGGTACTGGCCCAACCCCCTGTGTACTGCCTTGCCTGCAAAATTATTATGGCTGCTTCTGTTTCTGTTGCATGAAAATTAAATGAGACAGTTCACAGATCCATGAATTCGCTATATTTGAACATTATTCTGCTGACTTTCTTTCCTCACTCTAGCCTTCCTTTACATCTCCTAGTCTTGCAGAGTTTCCACAACTATAATCTGAACCTGTTTCCTATGTGGTCATGCAGTTTTTTAAAACAAAATCTGTTTTCCCATTTTCTCTTCTTACTAACCATCCATATACATACCCTCTAGTCAAAAACCAATAACAAAAATCAATTGCAATATTCCATTCATTCATTCATTCATTCAAGAACTACACTTTGAATTTACTGGGAACTAAGTGCTAGACCGTTATCCCCCTTTCACTCAAGAGTTCTGTTAGCCTGGGAATTACATCAGAAATCCCAGCTTTGGCTGGGCGTGGTGGCTCACGCCTGTAATTCCCGCAGACTTTGCGAGGCCGAGGCAGGCAGATCACTTGAGGTAAGGAGTTCGAGACCAGCCTGGCCAACATGGTGAAATCCCACCTCTACTAAAAAACAAAAATTAGCTGGGCATGGTGAGAGCCTGTAATCCCAGCTACTCGGGAGGCTGAGGCAGGAGAATCACTTGAACCTGGGAG
>NW_012114252.1:10448386-10461828 GCF_000951035.1 Colobus angolensis palliatus
CCTGTAGTCCCAGCTACTCAGGAGGCTGAGGCAGGAGAATGGCATGAACCCGGGAGGCGGAGCTTGCAGTGAGCAGAGATCGCGCCACTGCACTCCAGCCTGGGCAACAGGGCGAGACTCCATTTCAAAAAAGAAAAAGAAAAATTATCAACAATTTTCCACAGACTTGCCATAGTTTGTGGCAAGAAGATGTAATGCCTGCTCTTGTATAGGGCATCAAAAGTCAATGACAGGATAGGCACATCAGAAGATGATACAAGGTGTAATAACAGGCTGGTTGGGCTCACCGCACCCTGCTGCCCCGGGTTCCTGGCAAACATGGCAAAGCCCAGACATGGGCCCAGAGGGGAGGAGCCAGGTGCCCCAGGCTAGGTCATGAGAAGTACATTTGGGGTTATTGGTGGGGCTTCCTAAAGAGAATGAAAATCCTGGTCTCCATCCTGGGCACAGGTGGGTCCTCAGGCAGTTGCTGCAATTCTGAGGGCAGAGGGCTGGACTCAGTTCCCTGTGGGGGAAGAAACTCCCTCTCTCCATTGCGCTCTCTGGGGCTGCCTTCCTGGCAGGATGTTCTTGAGAGACCTCCCAAGGGCCACAGTCTAAAATGACCACTGCTACTAGGTGTCAAGACCCCTGCAGTGGACAACCAACAAATTCCCCTTTGCCATCCCTGTACTTTTAATAATGTCATAACCGCCAAGAGTTTCCCCCCAGGACAAGGGCTATTTCCCTCCCACTCCCAGTCCCAGGGACATTCTCCTATTCGGCCAAACCTGAAGGACGGGACTATGGGTGGCCATCACCCAGCTCCCTTCCCCAGCGGTTCCCTACAGAGAACGGCCAGGTCCCACCCCTCGATGAGCCTACTTCCCCATCGCAGATCACAGAGACCCCAGACTCATCAGGTGAATAGCCCTGGAGGTGTCACTTTCCTCCTCAGACAGGAAGAGTAGTTGGAATCCTGTCACCCAAGAGAAGAAGGTCCAACGGGTAGAGGACGCCAAGCTCATTGTCTTCCTCCCTCTTCACCTCCCAACCTCTTCATCTTCATCTTTCTCTCCATGGGGAGCACCCTCTACCTTCCTTCTCCATCTCATCGCCTTCCTGAGTTCTAGTTCTTTCTTTTGGGTTGGCAGACACCAGAGGGCAACATAATCTCACCTACTTGCCAGTTCTCCCATTTCACCAGTAGAGGGAAGAATTTGAGAGAACCTATATCCACCAGGAGTATGTAGAAATTCTTTAGAAATATGGAATTAGCCAGTGCAATAGAACAGTTCTGTCAAAGGCACCCCATGCCAAAGCATTCTGTTCCCGTTGGTAAATAATCTGTTATAAAACTGTTTGAATGCATATTAACTCACCAGAGCAAGACACTGGCAAAACCTCCCCCCAGGCTGTATTTTGCAGAGACAGCACTTTCGCGTGATGTCAGACCTGAGATTACACTAACACAAGTCACATATTTTCTAAGGTGGCACTGATGCTCTGTCCCTCACTCACCATTTAGTCTTTTGAGATCGGGTTTTTATTTTGGTTCACAAATAGTTGGTAAGGCATTGAGCCCGGCCTGTCTGGTTGTTTTTGATACATGTCATTTCAGCAATACAGGTGCTTCCAGGGGCATATGGGCAAGTGAAGAGGAGTGGCTCAGAACTGATTATACACCGGGCGGTAGAGTTCTTGAGAAAACAGGTACCCAGGCAGCCCCTGTCAATCTTGGAAGTCCGTGCAAGAGCACACCTCACCGCATGCTCCCCAATCCACCACGCACACTGGGAAAACTAGAGAAGGCTCCCTCCTGGGGAAAAATGTCTGGAAGGAGGGATTCAGAAATAAAAGTTGTGCCATTGACTATTTACCAAATTATCATCCTGACCAAGTTAAGATCAAGACCTTTAAAAAGTAGCCACATGGAGCCAAGCGATCTGCTCAGCCATTGCAATGTGCTTGATTGTTTGGATCTAATTACCTGACCTGGGTATTTTCTGCTTGGTATCCCCAGCATTTGAACCACTTCCAAAGCCAGAGGTTTATGGAGCCTTTGAATGCCTTAAGAGTCTATGATTCTCTCCTTCTTTAGATGGACTTTTAGATCCTGGTTGCTGAATTTTTTCATGTGAATTGGCCTTCACTTCTTCATCAACACCCTTTCTTTAATAATCTCAAATCAGGGTTCTTATCCTAAGATCCAAAACTAGATGAACATTTTGGCCAGGCACGGTGGCTCATACCTACAATCCCAGCACTTTGGGAGGCCAGAGCGGGCGAATCACTTAAGGCCAGGAGTTCAAGACCAGCCTGGCCAACACGGTGAAACTCCGTCTCTACTGAAAATATAAAAGTTAGACAGGCATGATGGTGCACACCTGCCATCCCAGCGACTCGGGAGGCTGAGACATGAGAATTACTTGAAGCCGGGAGGTGGAGGTTGCAGTGAGCCAAAATCACACCACTGCACTCCAGCCTGAGTGACCGAGTAAGGCTCTGTCTCAAAATAAAAATAAAGAAGTAGATGAGCATTTTCGTAAATCCCTTGAAATTGTGAGTACAATGTATGTGTGTGTCACATTTGTGGGCTTTCTGGGGAGAAGGCCCATAACTTCCATCAGATTCTCAAAGGGCTCCATGACCCCGTCTTTCCGCTGTGTATTTCTGACGTTGACTAGACCAGAACTTCCCAGTCAGTGTGCAGGGGTGGGTTACAGGTGTGTGCCTGAGCTGTGGATCCCCACAGCCCTTGGGTCGGGAGTGGCAGGGACTTCCAAGCTGGTCATCTCCTGCCAAGAGCCGTCCAGTTGCCATCAAATATTATTTTCTCTGTGTGCCCCACTACAGTAAACTCCTCACTTCTAACCCCTCTGGCATCTTTGCTCTCTGTCTCTCTTCCCTCATCTCCATGGCCTTTATCATCCAGCGGGGAGCTTGGCATCGGCCTGGCTGCCTCTAGTGTAATCTGCTCTCAGTATACTTTGCCAAGAAAGGGCAGGGGTGTGGTGGTCTCCCCTTCCTGGAAACGCTGCTACCCTCATCTTGGGGATCTGCCTCACCTGCCATATGGTGGTACAAGAGACCAGTTCATTTCCTCGCCTGGATTACCCCTCTCACTCTAATCCCACACATCTGCCTGTTTCCTGCGGTAGCTATCCTTTGCCCATGTGTCTAGAAGAATCTCTATGCCAGTTCCCTACTTGGCTCCCAGCTTTGTTACAAATATTCCTCAGTGCACGTTCGTGCAGAGCCTCTTTCCAACTAAGACACTGAAATCTTATGCAGAATCCACGCAGAGCCAAATTCAAACACAAATATGACAAACTGGCTGGGCATGGTGGCCCAAGCCTATAATCCCAGCACTTTGGGAGGCCGAGGCAGGTAGATCACCTGAGGTCAGGAGTTTGGGACCAGCCTGGACAACATGGGAAAACCCTGTCTCTACTAAAAATACAAAAATTAGCCATGCATGGTGGTGGTGCCTGAAATCCCAGCTACTCGGGAGGCTGAGGCAGGAGAATCACTTGAACCCGGGAGGCGGAGGTTGTAGTGAGTCAAGATTGCACCACTGCACTCCAGCCTGGGCGACACAGTAAGACACCATCTCAGAAACAAACAAACAAACAAACAAAAACCAAATATGGCAAATGGGGCAGGCAAATTCCCATGACTTCCTGGCTAACAGAGCACCCCCAAAATACTGTCACCTTCCAGGCCCTGCCCAACCTCCAAACACAGAGTCCCCATGTTCCGTGACCAGACAGGCCACACAGGGTTAGTCTGATCACCAGATGCTCAGCTTACAGCATTTTACCATCAGCAATTCCATAATTCTGGCAAGCCAAAAAGCATGTCATTCATTTAGAATCCATTTATGATTCAGATTTGTATATGAATGACTTCAACAAAATGTTGGCAACTGTCTCCTGCACTTCAACTGTCCATGTCAAAGGCTCGATGACTGAATTCTTCGGTATTCTCCTAACCCACATCACAATTTGGTGAGAAAAGGCAACTGTCTTTCTTCATTTTTCCAGTAAACCAAGCTGATAGCCCAAAATGTCAAAGTCGGGTTTCTAAGCATCATCAAAACTTTCTTCCTTCCTTCCCACCTGAACAACCTGATCCTAGACACAGCCCTGACCCATCACTTTCTAGTCAATACTTCCTTTCAAAAATATCTCACTTCTGAGAGAATGAGGTTGCTGCTCAGCCATGAGGAACTATATGTGCATGTTGCTTTTTTTTTTTCTTTTTGAGACAGAATCTCACTCTGTCACCCAGGCTAGAGTACAGTGGTGCGATCTCGGCTCATTGCAACCTCTGCCTACCGGGTTCAAGCAATTCTCCTGCCTCAGCCTCCTGAGTAGAGGGGACTACAGGTGTGTGCCACCATGCCTGGCTAATTTTTTGTATTTTTAGTAGAGATGTGATTTCACCATGTTGGCCAGGCTGGTCTCGAACTCCTGACCTCGTGATCCACCCGCCTTAGCCTCCCAAAGTGCTGGGATTACAGGCGTGAGCCACCGTGCCCAGCCTAAATGCATGTTTCTTAAATGTGTAAGTGTAGTGTTAACTAGACAGGAGGCCTTGTGAAATAAAATAAGAAATTTGAGGTTGAGAAGGTTGAGAAGAGAGCCCCAAGGTTTGCAGATTTCACTTTGCTACCCAAGAAAAATCACAAGCCCACAAAGACGTTTTATCTTAAAACCTACCACTAACTCTAAAATAGCATTAATTTTTCTTAGAATATTTCCAGCTGTCGTTAGAAAGGTCTTCCATCTGGGCGCTCGTTGAAAGCATGACTGTCCACGTTACGGGGCATTGAAGAATATTTAGAGCAAGATGAGCGACTTCCTTCCTAATGAAACTGACAACCAGGCTGAGTTCAGCATCACTTTACTCAAAGGATATAATCTCAGTAAATCCTTTAAGAAAGCAGTCATGTCGCATTTTTATGTATTTTTGAAGTAGGAGGAAATATTTGAATAAATGCCTGAAAATCACTCATGTTTAAAACCTATTTTTAAGCCAATATCTGGAGTTACAAAAACTATATGATAGGATCTCCCAAATTTTAAAAATATAAAATGTTAAATTTTCTTTTCAGAACAACAAAATCGTATGTGGATTTACAAGTTGCAAAATTTTTAACCTTGTTTTTAAAATATTTGCCAAGTTGAAAGAAGATGAAAGGCTGAACTCTTGTCTGCAGCCATTATAATAGCATATTTCACTGTTATTCCTAACCTTAAGTATGCACCAACTTTCAAGGGAAAGAGGAAAACATTTGGGAAAAAAAAAAAATATATATATACGTATATATATGTATATATATATGTATATATATACAGTAGAGATTTGCGGGATGAAAATAAAAACTTCTATAAGCACGCCTTGAAACCAATGTCTTATTCAAGTCATATATAACAAATATCACACTGTTTTCACTTGATTTGGATATCCAGACCCCAATTTTTCAAGGACCTGAGAAATTATGTGTTAATAATACTAACAGTTAACAATATTCCTTATTTTGTCAATGGAAACCATTTGCATTGAGATCCTGGTGATGTTTGTTTTCATTTCCTGTCATTTTAATGGCAAAAGTTTGTCCATAGTGTAACCTTCCTTCTCCTTTGGTATTTTTTTGTTTACTCAAGAGTTTAAAAGTATTACTTTTTACTCATGAGTTTTTGTTGTTGTTGTTTGTTTGTTTGTTTTTGGGATGGAGTTTCCCTCTGTCGCCCAGGCTGGAGTGCAGTGGTGCAATCTCGGCTCACTGCACCCTCCACCTCCCAGGTTCAAGTGATTCTCCTGACTCAGCCTCCTTAGGAGCTGGGATTACAGGCACCTGCCACCATGCCCGGCTAATTTTGTATTTTCAGTAGAGACAGAGTTTCACCATGTTGGCCAGGCTGGTCTTGAACTCCTGAGCTCAGGTGATCCACCCACCTCAGCCTCCCGAAGTGTTGGGATTACAGGCGTGAGCTACCGCACCCGGCCTGTTTGGCCATCTCTAAGTAAATAAGAAGTGCTTCCTACTTGACACTAACCTAAAACATTGTCAACACTGGATTTTCCAAGCTCCATAACCATCAATTTGCAAATAAATCCCCCAAGAATCCCGTGAGGAAAAAGCCACAGGGACACATGGAGACAGCTAAGGCAGGAGACTCGGCACAGTGGAGGTGTGCAGGAACCCCTGCTGATGGCTCTTCATTTGCCAACAGATTTTCCTCTTCACACATAAATGCAGCGTAGGAAAATGAACTCGAGGAATAATTCTGTGTATTGAATGGTATGGTGGGTTCCTAGACTGTGGCAGGACCCGAACCCCAATGATGTCATGTTATTCCTGGATTGAGTAAGCTACGTGTCACCTCCTCTTTGAAGCCTTCCCTGACCACCCTCCCCAGCCACTGCTTTGTGCTCCCACTGGATCCCGTGCAGCCTTCACTTACAGAACCTTTAGCTGTCAGCACTCATTGGCTTCTATATTTTAATCCCTGGCTATACAGCAAACTCCTCAAGAGTGGCAGTGAGTGCCTCTGTCACGTCATGGTCACTCTCCATCCACTGCCACTCCTGGTCGCCCTTATAGAGAATGTTGAATGAACAGATGCTTGGGTTCTCCAAAATCCTTGTTTTGCTCTCTAAATCCCATTTAGCACATTTAGCCTGGAGCTACTTGCTATTGCCAACAAGGGTGAATCAAGCCTTTGGATTTTCTAACGAAGACACGTGCGGTGGGAAATACAGGCCTCTGACACCCAACGTCAGGGAGGAAGCCAGGAGTGAAGAAGAGCATGCGCGCGCTAGGGAGAGGATAGAAAGTGGGCAGATGGGAGGAGGCAACGCTGAAGATGTCACTGGAGCGAGTGGGAGTCGTGCAAAGGTACGGGGAAGCCACATGGGGATCGGAGAGGGAGTGGGGGACGTTTCCCCCTTTTGCAGCTGGTGCTTCAGGAACACAGGTGTTCGTCCTGAACAACCCATACTCGGGCTGTCTCGGGCCTTCCCTTCTACCCCGGCCTGCCTGGCCTCTGCTGCCGGAGCAAGGTCTGCAGCTTCCCATCTCCCCGCCTTTCCCAAACATGCACGCCCTGCACCGCCTTCCCAGGCTCTGTGCCAGGCGACAGCAGCCACTGTGCTCACACTCATGTGTCGTGTCTCTCCTCCCAGGTAACTTGTTTCCATGTTAACAGGTAAGCTTCCCGCTGGGGATGTCAGGCACCATGCCAACCTGGGAACGACCACCTTTGGGGGCAGATGGACATTTTGGTGCCCATGCAATCCCACTGCCAAGGTTACCACCTGTCTCCAAATAGGGTCCACCCTAGATAGTGAAGAGTCTAGAGAGCGACCACTTGGTCTTACACACTCGAAGTGTGAGTTCCGTAACAGAGGGACAATTATTCACACTGGTGTCTTTTGTTTAGAGAGGGCCTCTTTAATGATGCCCTTATAGCCAGCCTCCCTCAATAAGTTACTGTTTCGTACCCATTCAGGTGGCTCTTTTCAGAAAAATAAAAAATAAGTGTTGGCAAGGATGTGGAGAACTTGGGACACTTGTGCACTACTGGCCAGAATGTAAAATGGTACAGCTAGGCCGGGCACAGTGACTCACGCCTGTAATCCCAGCACATTAGGAGGCCAAGGTGGGAGGATCACTTAAAGCCAGGAGTTCAAGACCAGCCTGGGCAACATAGCAAGACCCCTGTCTCTAACAAAAACAAAAGCTGCAGCTGCTGTGGAGAACAGTGTGGCAGCTCCTCAAAAAATTAAACATAGAATTACCATATAATCTAGCATTCTACTTCTGAGAATATACTCAAAATAACCAAAAGCAGGGACTCAAACAGATATCTGTACACCCACGTTCACGACAACATTATTCACAGTAGCCAAAAGGTAGAAACAACCCAGGTGCCCGTTGATGGATGGAGAAACAAAATGTGGTATGCACATACAATAGAATATTATACAGCCTTAAAAAGGAAGGGAGTTCTGATGCACACTACAACACAGATGAGCCTTGAGGACATGATGCTATAGGAAGCAAGCCAGGCACAAAAGGACAGAGACTGTATGATTCAAGTTATATGAGGTAACTGTAGTAAGCAGATTCATAGAGACAGAAAGTAAGATAGTGGTTGCCAGGAGCTGGAGGAGGAACGAATGGGGAGTTGCTGTTTAATGGGAACAGAGCTTCAGTTTGGGATCATAAGAAACTCCTGGAAACAGATAGTGAGGATGGTTGTTCAACAGTGTGAATATACACAATGGCAATGAACTGTACTCTTAAAAATCGTTAAACTGGGTTTTTGGGAGTTTGTTTATTTGTTTGTTTTGAAACAGTCTCACTCTGTCACCCAGGCTGAACTGCAGTGGTATGATCTCAGCTCACTGCAGTCTCAACTTCCAGGATCAGGTGATCCTCCTGCCTCAGCCTCCAAAGTAGCTAGGACTACAGGTACACACAACCATGCCTGGCTAATTTTTCCATTTTTTATAGAGATGGCGTTTCACTATGTTGCTCAGGCTGGTCTCAAACTCCCAGAGTCAAGCGAGTCACCTGCTTCGGCCTCCCAAAGTGCTGGGATTACAGGTATGAGCCACCACATCTGTCTTGAACTGGTGATTTTTATGTTATGCCTTTGTTTGTTTGTTTGTTTGTTTTGTTTTTTGAGTGGCATGATTATAGCTCACTGCAGCCTTGACCTCCTGGGCTCAGGTGATCCTCCCACCTCAGCCTCCCAAGTAGCTGGGATCATAGGTATGCACCACCATGCTCGGCTAATTTTTTAAATTTATTTTAGAGATAAGGTCTCACTATGTTGCCCAGTCTGGTCTTAAACTCCTGGACTCAAGCGATCCTCCCACCTCAGTCTCCCAAAATGCTAGGATTACAGGTGTAAACCACCATGCCTGGTCTGTTACAAATATTTTATCACAATAAAAAAAAATTTTAAACATCAATCCCCCTTCTTTGCAGCCCTAAACCCAATTTGACTGTCCATGTGCCCCCCAGAGCAATCATCAGGAGCCTGACACCCCACCCATCCACCCACAGCCCTCCAGATGCCCTGCCTGCCTCTGGCATGGAGTGGGCCTCTCTGCCCCGTGATTCTGGCCATCCCAGCTGGTGTTGTTGCCCATCTCTGGATGGTTGAAACCTCAGCCTTCCCCAGGGGCCTCGCAGTGGCCTGGGCTTCTGCCTCTGTGGCCTGCGCTCATGCTCCAACTCCAGCCCCCAAAGCCCGGGAGTAGACCTTATGAGACACTCAAAAACAATTTCCATTTTCATCCTCAGACAATGCCCCAGACATGTGTTCAGTGCTCAGTATGGATCAGGGACAGTGCTGAAACTCATTTAATTCTCACAACAATCCAACACATTCGTTCTTATTATTACCAACATCCCATTTTACAGATGAAAAACCCGAGACTTGGGGACTCAGTCATTTGCTCGAGGTCCCAAAGCCAGGAAGGGGCAAGTTCGGGATATCAAACGAGCATTCTAATTCATGACCCGTGTTCAGCTAGGATCCCACACCCTGAGAAATCATTCATAAACTTAAATCCTGATGAGGGCATCTTGATGCTTGCCCCCACTGATGCTAACATACACATTTAAGAGAAAAGAGAAAATGTTTGCTATACTCTGGCCGGTGCTCACTCCTGAAAAAGAGATTGCAGAAGACCAGATGCAAACTAGAAGTCCCAATCTGTATAGAAGTACCAAGTCCCCACGTGACCAGATCATAATAGCGTGCTCTAGGAATTCCAAGGCTACAGGCTCAAAGCTGACTATTTCTGAGTTTTGAACAACCGCTTCATCGGCCTGTTAGCCTGAAACCCCAGCATCTAATTTGTGATCTTAGGAAAGCTTGTTAGAGGGTTTCCATAGGAAAGCAGCAAGTACAATCCAACTCCAGTCTTTCCCAAACACAGATCAGTGTGACCCAGCTGCCTCACCAGCAAGCAGGCGGCACACAGGTGTTTAATTTGGAATTTGATAGCTGCCTAAATTTCAAGGTCTCCCGCGGGTGCACAAAGAGTTCTCAATGGCCACTGGCGGAAATTCTCAGAAAAACAACCCTCCCAGTTCTTGGAATCACAACCACCACTTCCACTCTCCGCCTCCCTGTCAGTGAAGAGGCTGTTTCGACTTGAATTACAGGGGCCCGTGTGGAGTACCTGCGGTACCAGTGTGCCTGTGACAATCGACACTCTTTTGCTGGCCATCCGGTGTTATTTCAGACACTGTTGGACAGATGGGCTCTGTTCCGAGTGGGGAAGAGTGGAAATGTTTTATAGGGCTTGTCAGCTCACTGCACACAAAATGTGCTCTGCCGCGTTTCCAGGGTGGGGGCTGAATTGGGGCAGAAGGCTTCTGGATACTGAAAAACGGTTTCTTCGCTGGCGTGTTCTCTGTGGTCTCTGGGCCTGGGCATCACCGTGGGGGTCTGGTTTTCTGCTGGGTCCCCGCACAGCCCGCGTCTCTGCCGGGTGCAGGGCACGTGTTTGCAGCTTGGCAGCTGTTGGACATCCATTCTGGTACTGACACAGCCCAATGACTCACACGGGCTGGGCGAGGAAGCACAGAACATTTGACAAGCAGAAACAACTGAATTCCTTTTGGAGGGGTGAGGAAATGACACTCCAATGGGCTTGATCTCACCATTTGGTTTGAACTGGGGAGCCCCCATGAGCTCACCATGGGAGGCCACCCGGATGTCATCCCAGCCAGCCACCATCATTAATTCTAAGCAGAAGAGGAGCCAGGCAGGTGTTCAGGGAGCGGCAGGAAGAGGTATAAGGTGATTGTTTTGAGACCATACTGGATGTGAAAAAAATAAATCATTCAAATCAAAGACTTGAAGGGAGAGGCAGTCTCATTTGTAGTCAGGAGCATGGGCTTTGGATTCAGACAGAACTGTGTTCAGATTCCAGCTCCACCGCTTATGCTATGGCCAAGCTATGTAACTAAGCCTCTGTTTCCATTTCTGCAAAATGGGGGCAAAAACAAGACTCCTACCTGATGAGGCTGTTTCAGGAATGAATAGATGATTGTATATAGCACATGTATGTATAAAGCCTGGCATAAACAATTAATGATAGATATTAATCATGACAGTATTCTTTTGTAGAGATGGAGTCTCACTCTGTCACCCAGACTGGAGTGCAGTGGCATGATTGTAGTTCACTGCAGCTTCCAACTCTTGAGCTCAAGTAATCCTCCCACCTCATCCTCCCAAAGCACTGAGATTACAGGCATAAACCGCCATGTCTGGCCAATAATAGTACACTTTGTTATTTTATTTTATTTTTCATAAAATAAAATAAAATGGGGTCTTACTCTGTCACCCAGGTTGGAGTGCAGTGGCGTGGTCATGGCTCACTGCAGCCTCAGTCTCCTAGGCTCAAGTGATCCTCCCACCCCAGCTACCCCAGCCTCCCAAGTAGCTGGTACCACAAGTGCATGTCACCGTGCCCAGCTAATTTTTTGTATTTTTGGTAGAGATGGGGTTTCACTATATTGCCCAGGCTGGTTTTAAACTCGTAGGTTCAAGCAATCCTCCCACCTCAGCCTCCCAAAGTGCTAGGATTACAGGCGTGAGCCACCACACCCAGTCCAATAATAGTACATTTTATTTATTTATTTATTTTTGAGACAGGATCTTGCTCTGTCGCCCAAGGTGGAGTACAACGGTACCATCTCAGCTCACTGCCACCTCCACCTCCTGGGTTCAAGCGATTCTCCTGCCTCAGCCTCCCAAGTAGCTGGGACTACAGGCACCCACCACTACAGTCAGTGGATTTTTGTATTTTTAGTAGAGACGGGGTTTCCCCATGTTGCCCAGGCTGGTTCCAAACTTCTGACCTCAGGTGATCCACCAGCCTTGTCCTCCCAAAGTGCTGTGATCACAGGCGTGAGCCACCATGTCTGGCCAATAATAGTACACTTTGTTATTTTATTTTATTTTTCATAAAATAAAATAAAATGGGGTCTTACTCTGTCACCCAGGTTGGAGTGCAGTGGCGTGGTCATGGCTCACTGCAGCCTCAGTCTCCTAGGCTCAAGTGATCCTCCCACCCCAGCTACCCCAGCCTCCCAAGTAGCTGGTACCACAAGTGCATGTCACCGTGCCCAGCTAATTTTTTGTATTTTTGGTAGAGATGGGGTTTCACTATATTGCCCAGGCTGGTTTTAAACTCGTAGGTTCAAGCAATCCTCCCACCTCAGCCTCCCAAAGTGCTAGGATTACAGGCGTGAGCCACCACACCCAGTCCAATAATAGTACATTTTATTTATTTATTTATTTTTGAGACAGGATCTTGCTCTGTCGCCCAAGGTGGAGTACAACGGTACCATCTCAGCTCACTGCCACCTCCACCTCCTGGGTTCAAGCGATTCTCCTGCCTCAGCCTCCCAAGTAGCTGGGACTACAGGCACGTGCCACCACCCCCAGCTAATTTTGGAATTTTAAGAGAAAACATGAGGTTTCACCATGTTGGCCAGGCTGGTCTCAAACTCCTGACCTCAGGTAATCCGCCCACCTCAGCCTCCCAAAGTGCTGGGATTACAGGATTGAGCCACCGCACCCAGCCCCCACCAGATTTTGTGTTCTGAATCAGACTTTAGGGAGCATTGCCCTACCTAATGCAGAACACTTTGTGTGTGTGTGTGTGTGTGTGTGACAGAGTCTCACTCTGTCACCCAGGCTGGAGTGCAGTGACTCAATCTCAGCTCACTACAACCTCTGCCTCCCAGGTTCAAGCCATTCTTGTGCCTCAGTGTCCCAAGTAGCTGGGACTACAGGCACCCACCACTACAGTCAGTGGATTTTTGTATTTTTAGTAGAGACGGGGTTTCCCCATGTTGCCCAGGCTGGTTCCAAACTTCTGACCTCAGGTGATCCACCAGCCTTGTCCTCCCAAAGTGCTGTGATCACAGGCGTGAGCCACCACGCCGGGCCTTAATGCAGAACACTAGTAAGCCCATGTCCCCACATCATTTGCCTGAACTATACAGCATCGCCATGCACTGTGCATGCATCTTCAGCCACTGTGTTTGGGATATTTCATCCCAAGAACCAACTGGACTGGATGTTGTGAAATATTCACTTGGAATAAATAACAAGTATCATATGCTACATCAAATATAAGGTGCACTCATCCCCAACGACAGTGAGCTCCATTTGTGAACTGCACCCACTGACCAGCTTCAGTTCCATTTGGACACCTAAAGTCTGCCTATCACAACCCCCACCTAGCCTCCTCCTTTCACAGGAGGACAGGGAGGAACACCTTGTTCACTCCAGCCATGTAAACCAGTACATCACCAGTGAGTCATGGATGGGGCACTTTATTAGCAACATGGATAATGAGACCCACTGGGTCTGGCCAGCAGGAGACCACAGTTAACTTTTTTTTTTTTTTTTTTT
>NW_012114252.1:10462188-10474502 GCF_000951035.1 Colobus angolensis palliatus
TTTGAGACGGAGTCTCTGCCGCCCAGGCTGGAGTGCTGTGGCCGGGTCTCAGCTCACTGCAAGCTCCGCCTCCCGGGTTTACGCGCCCGCCACCTCGCCTGGCTAATTTTTTTTTTGTAGTTTTTAAGTAGAGACAGGGTTTCACCGCGTTAGCCAGGATAGTCTCGATCTCCTGACCTCGTGATCCGCCCGTCTTGGCCTCCCAAAGTGCTGGGATTACAGGCTTGAGCCACCGCGCCCGGCCACACATTTTTTTTCTTAATGACAAAAAAAATGCGGACATGCAGCATGGCGTTCTCCGTGCCAGAGTGTGCCAGCAAACCTCAGAACTCGCCTTCTTTCAGGGCACTGGTCTGCACCAGCTCAGTCTCCACCACTGCCACTCCTCACCTGCTCTGGCAACCCTACACCCAGGGAGATTTCAAATCCTGCACTGCACCAGGGTAACCAGGAGCACGCTAAACCCAGAGTCTCCAACTTGCCCTTCAGCTTCCTCTTCCAATCCCCTCAACCCCATTGACTATTTATAGACACCAGTCAACACCAAGCTGTGTGAAGACAACGGGCCAGAAGAAATTCTAAGTGCTGCTGTTTCCTCCTACCTTCCTGAGAGCTGCCTTCCAGAACTTCAAGCAAGAGAATTATTGAAACACATCTCACTGATTTATTATTGATTGTCTCTTGGGCGGGCACAGGAAGTACCAAGCAGAGAAGGCAAGCATCACTTTGTGGTCAGTCGAAAACTTTCATGCATCCACCCAGGTCCCAACTTTATGCCACAAACAGAGGAATCAAAATTAGAAAACGAAAGTTCTGAGGCTTAGAAGTGCACTGGAGGGAAAGGGCCCGCTGAGACAGGGGTGTGGGCAGGAGCTGCAGCAGGAATGGGAGCTAAACTGGAAGCCTGCTAGGAAGGTGGTGGCCCAGGGAAAGAGGAGGAGGCCTTCTTGGGAACGAAGCCAAGGTCTGTTGTCGGGGTGTGGGGTCCAGAAAAATCTCACCAGTCCACATGAATAAAAGCCCACCAGCAGGAAGACGAACATGGCTCCTAGCCCAAGAAACAGTGACGGGGATGACCAAGATAAGCAGACTCTTACCCTTTGGGCAGAGGCCCAGCGACACACCTATGCAAAAACATGTCACCAGAGAAGGGACACTGGGCAGCCAGGATGTTGCCACTGCCAGCGAGGCCGTCAGAACCACCCATCCATGGGAGAAAACAAGACATCTTGGGGAAGAAAAATCAGCACACACATCCACACACACACATAAACACACAGACACACACAGACACATACACATAAAACACAGACACACACAAAGACACACACACATAAACACACACACACACAGACACATACACATAAAACACAGACATACACAAAGACACACACACATAAACACACAGACACACACACATAAAACAGACATACACAAAGACACACACACATAAACACACAGACACATACACATAAAACATAGAGACACACACACATATACAGAGACACACACATAAACACACAGACACAGAGACACACACACACACACCATGAGAAAAGAAAAATGGCAACTTGCTGCCTGACAACCCCCAAATAAGGCAGAGACGATGCCTCGTTCAACCCAACCTAGGAGGTCTCTTCCCCAAGACCCATTTGTTGTGGGCTGATTTCTATTTCCTGGCGCAATTTATTTGGGAAAAGAGGCCTTTCATCGTTGCTAGTCTAGGAATTGGCCAGAACCATACAGACAATAATGAGCAACACGAGCCTGATTCTGCAGAATCTGGAAAACGCCCCCAGGCTGTCACTCAATATTTCCTTCCTGCTCAGCCAGGATCCTCCATCTTTTGTTGATTAGCATGGATGAGTCGCTTCTTAGAATGAGGGATTCAATCCAGCAGGAGATCCCGCATGCCTCTCATGCCCTGAGAATCACACAGGTGTGTTTGGGCGGCGTGCCCTCCACGTGTACTGACGGAGGGGCATTGTTTTTCTCTGTGGCAGACACAGTCCAGGTGCTTGTGTTTTTCCAGTGACTCCTACTCTCCCATCCCCAGCGAGGCATCACTCATACTTTGCCTAATCTGTGTATGAAAGGCAGTAACACCCATCTCAGGGAACTTGTCAAACCCAGGGCACTTTCAGACCACTGGATAGACATGAGATAAATCAAGTATTCAGGAATAAAAAGCATTTGCAGTGTCCATACTAAGTTAGCATCAATAGGGTAACCTCCCGGGAGATGGGGACCACCAGTTTGCCTAAGGAAGGGTGATGAACTGGCCAGGTCGGAATCAGAGCAAGTCCAGAATCCCACTCTGATCAGTAATGGGATGGTGCCTGTGAAGACACCCTGCACTCCAGCCTGGACAACACAGTGAGACCCTGTCTCTTAAATTTAAAATAATAATAATAATAATAATAATAACAGATTTGGATGTTCTGTGAGATATATGTCTTTGAGTAGTATTATCAGTCTTCATCTCCCCTGAATACTTTTTTTTTTTTTTTTGAGACAGAGTCTCTCTCTGTCGCCCAGACTGGAGTGCAATGGTGTGATCACCACTCACTGCAGTCTCTGCCTCCTGGGTTCAAGCGATTCTCCTACCTCAGCCTCCCAGGTAGCTAGGATTACAGTTGCTTACCACCAAGCCTGGCTAATTTTTCTATTTTTTTTGTAGGGACAGGGTTTTGCCATGTTGGCCAGGCTGGTCTCGAACTCCTGACCTCTCAAGTGATCCGCCCACCTCAGCCTCCCAAAGTGCTGGGATTATAGGTGTGAGCCACAAGGCCCAGCCTGAATACTAATTTTTTTAAAAAAAGATACAGAGTTCAGCCATAAAAGAGGAGATCCTGCCATTTGCAACAACTTGGAGGACATTATGTTAAGTGAAACAAGCCAGACACAGACAACAACTGTATGATCTTACTCACATATGGGAGCTAAAGAAGTTGAACTCGGCCGGGTGCGGTGGCTCAAGCCTGTAATCCCAGCACTTTGGGAGGCCGAGACGGGCGGATCACGAGGTCAGGAGATCGAGACCATCCTAGCTAACATAGTGAAACCCCGTCTCTACTAACAATACAAAAACTAGCCGGGCGAGGTGGCGGCGCCTGTAGTCCCAGCTACTCGGGAGGCTGAGGCAGGAGAATGGCGGGAACCCGGGAGGCGGAGCTTGCAGTGAGCTAAGATCTGGCCACTGCACTCCAGCCTGGGTGACAGAGCCAGACTCCGTCTAAAAAAAAAAAAAAAAAAAAAGTTGAACTCATGGAAGCAAAGAGTAGAAGAGTGGTTGTGAGGGGATAGGCGATGGGGAAATGTTGGTCAAAGGGTACAAACTTTCAGTTACAGAAGTTCCAAGTAAGTTCTGAGGCTGTAATGTACAGCATGAGTGGCGATGGATGTGTTCATTCAATGGGTTGTGGTCATCCTTACACAATGTACACATGTATCAAATTGTTACAATGTATACCTCCAATATATGCAACCTTTATTTGACAAATAAATATTTTTATTTCTTTATTTTGAGACAAGAGTCTCACTCTGTCACCCAGGCTAGAGTGCAATGGCGTGATACTGGCTCACTGGGCAACATGCCAAAACCCCGCCTCTACAAAAAATAGAAAAATTAGCTGGACATGGTGGTGTGCACCTGTAGTGCAGGTACTTGGGAGGCTAAGGTGGGAGGATCCCTTAAGCCCAGGAGGTGAAAGCTGCAGTGAGCCGAGATCATACCACTACACTCCAGCCTGGGCAACGGAATGAGACTCTGTCGCCAAAAAAAAAAAAAAAAAAAAGTTAATATTTAGAAAAAATAATACGATGGGCCAGGCGTGGTAACTCACAACTGTAATCTCAGCAATTTGGAAGGTCAAGGCGGGCAAATCACTTGAGCTCAGGAGTTGGAGACCAGCCTGGACAACATGGCGAAACCCCATATCTACCAAAAAAATACACAAAAGTTAACCAGGCGTGGTGGTGCGTGCCTGTAGTTCCAGCTAGTCAGAGGCTGAGGTAGGAGGATCACGTGAGCCTGGGAAGCATAGGTTGCAGTAAGCTAAGATCACGCCACTGCACTGCAGCCTGGGTGACAGAGTGAGGCCCTTTATCAAAAAAAAAAAAAAAAAAAAGACCACATGAGAGCAAGCGTGGAAAGATGTAGAAATTGTTGGGGGCTGTGTTAGTTTATTTTTATAGTGTTATAAAGAAATACTCAAGACTGGGTAATTTATAAAGGAAAGAGGTTTCATTGACTCAGTTCCACATGGCTGAGAGGCCTCAGGGAACTTACAATCATGGCAGAAGGTGAAGGGGAAGCAGGCACCTTCTTCACAAGGCAGCAGGAGAGAGAGAAGTGAGAATGCAGTAAAAAAAAATTACCGCTTTTAAAACCATCAGATCTCGCGAGAACTCACTCACTATCACGAGAACAGCATGGGGGAAATGATCCCCATGATACATCACCTTCCTCCCTTGAAACGTGGGGATTACAGGCCCCTCTCTCAACATGTGGGAATGACAATTCGAGATGATATTTGGGTGGGGACACAGAGCCAAACCATATCAGGGACTATTTTGCTTGTTTGCTTCCATGGACAGTTTTCACAGCAAACTCAGGGGTACTTTAATAAAAAGGGAATTCTAAAGAAAGGGTGTTATCACTAGCAATGTCCTCATAAATAAAGTGGTTTTGCCAATAGATGGCTGTTGCCTGGTTCTCCCCAAACCACTGCCCTCTAGCTCAGAATAGCTGATCAGAAATGTTCAGAGACAGAAGGAGGAGAGGAAGGAGAGAAAGAGGATGGCATATACTGAAGGCTTACAGGTGGTACCAGCTGTTTTCCATGAATGTCCACATTTCATAGAGGAGGTGGCCTTTTTATAACCTTTTTTTTTTTTTTTAAGACAGAGTTTCACTCTGTTGCCCAGGATGGGGTGCAGTGGCGCAATCTCAGCTCACTGAAACCTCCGCCTCCCGAGTTCAAGTGATTCTCCTGCACCAGCCTCCCGAGTAGCTGGGATTACAGGTGCGCACCACCGCACCCGGCTAATTTTTGTATTTTTAGAAGACAGAGTTTCACTCTGTTGCCCAGGATGGGGTGCAGTGGCGCAATCTCAGCTCACTGAAACCTCCGCCTCCTGAGTTCAAGTGATTCTCCTGCACCAGCCTCCCGAGTAGCTGGGATTACAGGTGCGCACCACCGCACCCGGCTAATTTTTGTATTTTTAGTAGAGATGGGGTTTCTCCATATTGGCCAGGCTGGTCTCAAACTCCTGACCTGAAGTGATCCGCCCGCCTTGGCCTCCCAAAGTGCTGGGATTAAAGGTGTGAGCCACCATGCGTGGTTATTAAACAATGAAGAAACTGCATCTCACAGACAGCAAATACTTTGTCCAAGGTCATGTGATGAAGACCTGATTTGTCTGTCTCCAGAGCCCATGCTTTGTGCAAAATCATTTTGCCCCTCAACCTACAAAACCACGAAAGTGACAGCCAATGTTCCAGAACGCTAAAGTAGACAGAATTTTTCTGCCTCCTTTTGAGTGTTTGACTGCAATACAACCAGGTTGTATTGCAACCTGGAAAAGCGACCTCAAATGTATTCCCAGAGCTGAGATCCACCTGCCGCCCTGGAATGCTGTGGAAATGGGCCACAGGTTGCCAAGACCCTGAGCACCCCCCAACCATTGGGGTGGCCAGGGTGCAGCCTGGGACACGGGAGTCCCTGGACCCACGCCCCTCAGCGTGTGAGCAGCTTTGTCATTTCCCTGTGGTGCCAGAAAGTGTCACTTCTCTGGGTGCCCCAGATGACAAACATTGGGGAGCAGTCTGCCTTGGGCTCCAAAGGCAACCGCCCAGATGAAAACGCCAATGCCAGCACTTCAGAGCCACACAAGCTCACTTTGTGCACCTCAGTTTCCTCATCTATAAAATGGGAATGAAAATAGAACTTACCTCCTGGGGTAGCTGTGAGAATTAAATAAGGAAAAAATAAGGCTGGGGACAATGGCTCACACCTGTCATCCCAGCACTTTGGGAGGCTACAGCAGGAGGGTTGCTTGAGGCCAGGAATTAGAGGCTGTAGTGAGCTGCGATTGTGCCACTGCACTCCAGCCTGAAGGAAAGGGCGAGACTTCGTGTCTAAAAATACATTTAAAAATTTTTAAGATAAAATTTAAAAATTACCCATACACGGTGGCATGAACCTGTAGTCACAGCCACTCAGGAGTGAGGTGGGAGGATCACTTGAGCCCAGGAGTTCAAGGCTGCAGTGAGCTATGATCGCACCACTGCACTCCAGCCTGGGCTTCAGAGTGAGACCCTACAGCTGAAAAAGGAAAAAGAAAAGAAAAAATACCCAGGGCTCTCAGAATACTTTCCAGCAGCAATCACTCAACGATCATTAGCTGAGCCAATGGGGACAGCCACACAGCTATGCATGCTGCAACTCCAAGGCACCGTTCATATATTTGACTATGCTGTGAACAGCGCCCCCTGGAGTTGTGCAACTGCATCCTTGACCATTAGCTTTGTGTTTTCACCAGGTGCCCTTCACAGGTAAGCTCCAATTTACTTCTCCTGCCTCATTACCTGCTGTTAGCTCTCTAGTCTTCAGCCCAGTAAACTGTCACCCTGTGCTCAAACATAAGGACCCATTCATTGACAAGCCCTTGATCTTCACAAGGGCTCCTTCTGCCCAGAACATTCCTCTGACTCCTGCCTGGTACCACTTTTATTCATCCTTTAAGGCCCCGCCTAAAAGTCACCAGGTCTCAGAAGCTTTCTCACAAGCAGGATTGCTCTTTCCTCACTGTTCTGGAGCACTTTGTAAATATTAGAAACTGAGCACAGTTTTGTGCGGCTCACACAGTTCATCTGCATACAAGCCTCCTTTGCTGAGCTAACTGTGAGTTCCTTGTGGTGGGATGGAATCTTATTCCTCTTGGCATGAGCTTGGGCTACTTGTGCTTGCTAGAAACGCATATGTCAAAGACAGGTCTGAGCAGGACTCAATATTGTCAAAGACAGTTTGGGGCTGGGCATGGTGGCCCACACCTATAATCCCAGCACTTTGGGAGGCTGAAACAGGAGGATCACTTGAGGCCAGAAGTTTGAGAACAGCTTGGGCAACATAGTGAGGTCCTCATATCTATTATTTAAAAAAAAAGAAAGTTCAGAATACCAGGCACCCAGACCAAACTCAGGGTCCAGAAAATACCCTTGCCCACATCTGAGTACATCTTAGTACCCTGAGAATGGTAGCAAACACACCAAAAGGTGACAGGGCCTCTGAAAGGCTGGGGTGTTAATGTATGTTCCCTGACATGACCCAGACAACAGACTATAATGATTATCTACACTGGGCTTTGATATGTGAGAGTAAAAACCAGAAACTTAGCCCAGTTTCTCTTTTGAAATTCCTCCTGTCATTCAATTTGAATCTCATGTCTCTATGGTTTGTTTAAAACTAAATATCAAAAGTCTTCACTTCTGTTATCTCCCTGACAGTTCTTCAATACACTGTATTAAAAACTCTCTGAGGACCAAAAGAAAAGCATTTTTTTTTTTTTTTTTTTTTTTTTTTGAGATGGAGTCTCACTCTGTCTCCCAAGCTGGAGTGCAGTGGCGCGATCTCAGCTCACTGCAGGCTCCGCCTCCCAGGTTCACACCATTCTCCTGCCTCAGCCTCCCAAGTAGCTGGGACTACAGGCATGTGCCACCACGCCCGGCTTTTTTTTTTTTTTTTTTTTTTTTTTTGTATTTTTTTAGTAGAGACAGGGTTTCACCCTGTTAGCCAGGATGGTCTCGATCTTCTGACCTCGTGATCCACCTGTCTTGGCCTCCCAAAGCACTGGGATTACAGGCATGAGCCATTGCACCCAGCCAACCTCAGCACTGTTGACGTCTGGGGTCGGGGTGTTCTGTAGGATGCTCAACAGCATCTCTGGCCCCTACCTGCTGCAGGTACCTCCACCCACTAGAGATGCCAGTAGCACCTCCATCCAGATGTGACAATCAAAAATGTCTCCAGAAGACAGTAAAAAGATGAGCGGTTGTCCAGGCTCAGTGACTCACATCTGTAATCCCAGCAGTTTAGGAGGCCAAGTGGGGAGCACTACCTGAGCCCAGGAATTCAAGACCAGCCTGGGCAACATGGCAAGACCCTGTCTCTGCAAAAAATAATGTTTAAGAATTAGATAGACACGTTGACACGTGCCTGTCAACAGGAGGCTGAAGTGGGAGGATCACTTGAGCCCAGGAGGTCCAGGCTGCAGTGAGCCATGGTTGCGCCACTGCACTCCAGCCTGGGTGACAGAGTGAGACCCTATCTCAGAAAAAAAAAAAACACAAAGATCAGTGGTTGCCAAGGGTTTTGGGGAGGAGGGATGAAGAGGCAGAGCATAGAGGAATTTTAGAGCTTTGAAACTATTCTGAATGACGCTATACTGGTGGATACATGGGACATGTATATAACTGCCAAAACCTAGAGAAAGTACAACACCGAGAGTCCGCCTGAATGTAAACCATGCTCTGTGGGTGACAGCGATGTGTCAGCACAGCTTCTCCAGTTGTAACAAATGCCCCACTCTGGTGGGGGATGTTGATAGTAGGAGGGGTTTGGGGTGGTGCAGGGGAGTATATGGGAACTCTCTGCACCTTCTGCTCAACTTTGCTGTGAACCTAAAACTACTCTCCGTAAATAAAGTCTATTTTTAAATGATTAATTTTAAGCGAGAGAAAGGTCTCTAGACAGTGCCAAATATCCCTGGGGGAAAGGGGGCAAATTATTTTTTACCCTGGGATAGACATTATTCTGCTCACAACAACTACATTTTTTAAACTGTGGTAAAATATATATAATGTAAACTTACCGTGTTGACTGTTTCAGGTGTACATTTCTGTGGCATCAAGCACATTCACAATGTTGTAAGGCCATCACCACCATTCATCCCCAGAACTTTGTCGTCACCCCAAACTGAAACTGAGTCCATTAAACAATCATTTCCCACTTCCCCCGTTCCTCAGACCCTGGAAACTCCATTCTACTTTCTGTTTCCATGAAGTCGCCTACTCTAGGTACCTCATATAAGTGGAAGCATACAGTATTTACCTGTTTTATTGTGACCGGTTTATTTCACTTAGCATAATGTCCTCAGGGTTCACCCATGTTGCAGCGTGTCAGAACCAGAATCCTTTCTAAGGCTGAATAATAATACTCCATTGCATGTGGATAGACCTCATTTTGCTTCTCCATTCATCCACTGATGGACATGTGGGTCTTGTCTGTTGTGAATAGTGCCACAACAAACATGAGTGTGCAACGATCTGTTGGAGGCTCAGCTTTCTTTTTTTGAGACAGGGTCTCATTCGGTCACCCAGGCTGAAGTCCAGTGGTGCGATGACAGCTCACTGCAGCTTTGACCTCCCGGGCTCAAGCAATCCTCCCACCTCAGCCTCACGTGTAGCTGGGACTACAGACGCACACCACCAAGCCCAGGTTTTTTTGTTTGTTTGTTTTTTGAGACGGAGTCTCACCCTGTCGCCCAGGCTGGAGCACAGTGGCACGATCGCAGCTCACTGCAAGCTCCGCCTCCCGGGTTCACGCCATTCTCCTGCTTCAGCCTCCCTAGTAGCTGGGGCTGCAGGCACCTGCCACCGAGCCCGGCTAATTTTTTTGTATTTTTAGTAGAGATAGGGTTTCACCATGTTAGTCAGGATGGTCTCCATCTCCTGACCTCGTGATCCGCACCTCGGCCTCCCAAAGTGCTGGGATTACAGGCGTGAGCCACCGTGCCTGGCCCCCAGCTAATTTATTTTAAGTAGAGCCGGGGTCTCGCCATGTTGCCACCCTGGTCTTCAACTCCTAGACTCAAGCAATCCTCCTACCTCGTCCTCCCAAAGTGCTCGGATTACAGGCGTGAGCCACGGCCCCCAGCTTGGAGTCCTAGCTTTCATGTCTGGTGAGTATGTACCCAGAAGCGGAATTGCTAAATACCTTGAAATGCGATCGTTTTCCCATCACTTTTTACAACAGAACGTGCGAGGTCAGGGTGAATTACTTGGCTAGCGGCAGACAGAGGGCAGCTGCCCTGTGGCTGCTCAGCTCTGGGCCGCAGCAGCAGACAATCGAGGGCTCCCATCTGCCCTCTGCCGCGCACTACCTGGGGCAAATTACTAAATCTCCCGGCCGACCACTCAGTTTCCCACTGTACACAAAGAGGATGATGAAAAGGGCTGGTTGCTTTGAGGCAGGACATGTGGTGCTCAGAGCACAGCTCCTGCTCACGGTGAATGGTGCATCAGCACCAGCTCTCCTGAGTCCTAAAGCAGCCCTGGCCCCCTCGCAGGCCTGGCCACCTTCTCCTCAGGACACATGGTGGCCACAGCGGACCCCATGCGAAGCCAGCCCAGGGTCTAATCCTTCCTCCTCAGCTGCCCCATCCTGACCGAGTCTGCCCAAGAGAACACTCATCTCCCACTGCCCTTGCAACTCGGCCTGGCCATGCCTCCCAATTCCAGCCAAGGAACCGAGCGAGAAAATGTCTAGGTGAGGCTGCTTTTCTTAAAACAGTATTTATTTCAGGGTTTTTTTTTTTTTTTTTTTTTTTTGAGACTGAGTATCACTCTGTTGTCCAGGCTGGAGTGCAGTGGTGTCATCTTGGCTCACTGTAGCCTCCTCCCAGGTTCAAGTCATTCTCCCACCTCAGCCTCCTGAGTAGCTGGGACTACAGCCGTGTGTCACTACACCCGGCTAATTTTTTTTGTTTCATATTTTTAGTACAGATGGGGTTTCACCATGTTGACCAGGCTGGTCTCAAACTCCTGGCCTTAAGTGATCCACCCACCTCCCAAAGTGCTGGGATTACAGGTGTGAGCCACCGCGCCCCACCTTTTATTTCAGTTTTTGAATAGGAAAGCATACATTTCAAAGTTCCAAGTATGAAAGGAGGTACGTGCACAGTTGTCTCGTTTCCCACCCCCCTCCCTTCTACCTGTCTCTCTCCTCTTCCAGCTTCACTTAAAGGCAAATGTTTGCTTTTTTGTCTGCTTCCTTGCCTTGCAAACACAACCAAATGTGTGTGTGTCTATTTCCTTCCTTCTTTTCTTGCCTATAAGGCTGCCTATCAATACAGCTATATACTTTAGACCTATACGTGTTGTTCTTTTTCTGTTTTACTTAATATCCTTCACTTTTGGAGATCACTTCATACCTGTATGCACAGTGCTCCTCATTTCTTTTTTACTGCATGGTATTTGGGGTTTTTTAGTTTTTAGAGAGAGGGTCTCACTCTTCGCCCGTTCATAGTCCCACTGTGTTCCTCTGGCTGGTCTCGAAGAACTCCTGGGCTCAAGCAATCCTCCAGCCTCAGCCTCCCCAGACACTGGGATTACAGGTGTGAGCCACGCACCTGGCCTCACTGCACAGTATCTGATTGTGCAGCTCTATTATAGATGATCCAAACAGTCCCTTGTTGATGAATACTTGGGTTACTTCCAGTGTCTTATGATCATAAATAATGCCACAGTGAATAATTTTGTGCATGAGCCATTTTATATTTATGCCTAATACCACTGGGGATAGATTTCTAGAAGTGGGATTGCCAGGTTGAAGGGTAATGATAAAATGTGGCTGGACTATATGTTGCCAAATTCTCTGCAATGGAATTGTACCATTGGCCTTTGGGAAGCCTTTTTTGTTTGCCCTTTGCGAAGCCTTTTTTGTTTGCCCTTTGCTCATTTCCCATCTCCTTTCTTCCTGCCTTCCTGCCAGAAGTTGATACTGGAAAGTATAGCAGCCATCTCACAACTATCAGGCTGCAAGCCACTCCCATGAATGTCAGAGCTGGAAACCAGAAGAGCTCCCCAAGGCCTCTCCAGCCCACTGGCTCAGCCCTCCGCTAACTGCCACTGAGCTTCTTGCCAGGGGAGGAATACAAACCCCTCACCCGTACGGCCCCAGTTATTCAGCTGCCTATTATGTACAGCCAAAGGCAATATAATAATTTAAATATTGAGTAAGTTTAATTGAATTAAACTTGTTAAACAATGCTAACAATGTTTAAATTAGAGAATGTTAATTGGAAAGCCTGTAGCTCATTAGTTAGTTGGTACTTTCTACTGCAAGCTGAGCTGTCCAGTATGGTAGCCACTAGCCACGTGTGACCGTTTAAATTCAAGTTAAACAAAATTAAAAATCCAGTGCCTCAGTGGCACTAGCTACATTTCAAGAGTTCAGGGGGCAAGGATTCTTGTGGTTGCTGTATTGGACAGCGCTTTATAGAACATTATCATCATGGCAGAAGGTTCCGCA
>NW_012114252.1:10475432-10480729 GCF_000951035.1 Colobus angolensis palliatus
TTTTTTTTTGAGATGGAGTTTCACTCTTGTTGCCCAAGCTGGAGTACAATGGTGTGATCTCCGCTCACTGCAATCTCTGCCTCCCAGGTTCAAGTGATTCTCCAGCCTCAGCCTCCCAAGTAGCTGGGATTACAGGTGCCCACCGCCACGCCCAGCTAATCTTTGTATTTTTAGTAGAGATGGGGTTTCGCCATGTTGGCCAGACTGGTCTCGAAGTCCTGACCTCAGGTGATCCGCCCTCCTCGGCTTCCCAAAGTGTTGGAACTAGACGTGAGCCACCACACCTGGCCAGCTTCTTCCATTATTAAAAAAAATAAATTCCCTGCAACTTGTTCCATCCTCATCAAGGACATCTGTGCTGCAAAACCCAGCCCTGCCAGCATTGCTCTCAAAGGTGTGTCTGTAACACAGTGCGAGTGCATCTTTCAGAAACAGAACTTACAGGCCAAGAATATACATGTATGTGTAGACAAAACCAGAAAACAGTCCGCAGAAAGGATAAGCAGTGTGTTATAAAGAAGAGATGACTCCATCAATAAGGCAGAAAACAGCCTGTGACTCTGAAAACCACCAGAGGACATTTCAGGGTGGAGAGCTCATAGCGGATGAGAAAGGGCTTCCCATCTCCACTTCAGTTCTGCAGAGAAAGGCAAGAGCTGAGATGCAGAAAGCAAGGAGGACGTGAGCAAGTTTCTGAAGCTTTGGGGGTTTTCACACAGTGAGGATGCCCATATTGTGTGATGAGATAAAGTGAAATCATCTGTCAGCCTGTCTGTTCGCATAGTTATGCTATTCATAGAAAATGTACCTCTTTCCCCATATAAAACACCATATGCCTCTTTTCCTACCTAATTAGGTGCAGAGTGTGTGGGTATCCTAGGGACCCATAACGTTTTCCCAGGTCTACGGCATGTAGTAGGAGGAAGTTCATGCCGGTGACTCAAGTGGCCATTTTGGGTCCTTCTGTAGAACATTCTTCAGAGATGTCAGAGCAATTAGAAACCATATTCACGAATAAACAAAAAATGAGTTTTGACTCCTGCCATCTACGGCACCATGAGAAAGGAAAGGAACAAAGATACCAACATTTTTTGGACTCCAAAGACGCCACTGCACACCTCTTCCTGCTTCCACCTGCTTATAGAGCCTGAGCTCCATGAGCTGCCCTTGTAATCACTACCTCACAAGCACCCGTAATGCCCTTGCTGCCCCCTCCCTCGACAATCCTGTGTCACTCAGCCATCGCCCACTCCGTGTCTGCATCTGAACCCTGGTAGGGAAAAGCACCTGTGGCTGCAAGGGGCTGCGGGTGGGAGAATTGGCGCTATTGTCTAAGGAGGACAGAGTTTTGGTTTGGGAAGACTGACAAGTTCTGGACCTGGATGGTGGTAATGGTGGCACAATGAGAATGTACTTGATGCCACTGAACTGTATGCTTGAAAATGGTTCAGGGCCGGTCACAGTGGCTCACACCTGTAATTCCAGCACTTTGGGAGGCCGAGACAGGTGGATCACCTGAGGTCGGGAGTTCGAGACCAGCCTGGCCAATATAGTGAAACTCTATCTCTACAAAAAAATACAAAAATTAGCCGAGTGTGGTGGCACACCCTTGTTATCTCAGCTACTCAGGAGGCTGAGGCAGGAGAATCTCTTGAAACCAGGAGGCAGAGGTTGCAGTGAGCCAAGATCAAGCCACTGCACTCCAACTTCTGGGTGACAGAATGAGACTATATCCCAAGAAAAAAAAACAAGATAAATTTTATGTTATGTATATTTCACCACAATTTGTAAACAGTTTTTAAAGACGCTCGCCGGACGTGGTGGCTCACGCCTGTAATTCCAGCACTTTGGGAGGCTAGCGCGGGTGGATCACAAGGTCAGGAGTTCGAGACCAGCCTAGCCAACATGGTGAAACCCCATCTCTACTAAAGATACAAAAACTTAGCTGGGCACCGTGGCACACACCTGTAATCCCAGCTACTTGTGAGGCTGGGGCAGGAGAATCACTTGAACCCAGGAGGCGGAGGTTACAGTGAGCTGAGATCGTGCCATTGCACTCCAGCCTGGGCGACAGGGTAAGACTTTGTCTCAAAAAAATAAATAAAATAAAATAAAATAAAAAGACACCATTGTTAGCTGGCCTCATTTTAAATTCTGGTGTATAAATAGGAAGTGGACCATTGGCCCTGGCCATCAATACAAACACATTTCCTCAGTTTTTCACTTCTCCACTCTCCAGATGTTTCTCCTGTCTCCCTCCTACACCCTTATCTCTTTCCTCCCCCAAGCCTTCAGTGAGAACATTGGAACAATCCCACAGAAGCCCCCTTATCTTCCCATCCACAAAGCTACAAGCCTACCCTTACCTCCAGCCTTAGTCTATCCCTCCCTCTTGCTATTAGGGATGAAATGTCCTGCTCTTATAAAAAACCAGCCTGTTGAGGCCGGGCACAGTGGCTCACACCTATAATCCCAACACTGTGGGAGGCCAAGGTGGAAGGATCGCTTGAGCCTAGGAGTCCGAGGCTGTAGTAAGGTATGATTGTGCCCCTGTGTTCCAGCTTGGGGAGCAGAGCAAGACCCTGTCTCAAAAAAACAAAACAAAACAAAACAAAAACCCCCGGCCTTCAAGGTGGTGGGGGTAGGGGGACAACTGCTTACTGGTCACAGAGTATTTGGGTTTGGAGTGATGAAAAAATGTTGGAACTACCACAATATGGTCGTACTATATTGTGAATGCAATTAATGCCACTATTGTGTACACTTAAAAAGAGTTAAAATGCACATTTCATGTTATATATATTTTAGCACCAAGAAAAAAAAGTATTTAACCCGAGCCCCTTGACTTGGGCTCTGATCCCACCGTGCTCAAGGACTTGATTCCTACACGGTTCTCTTTTGCTCCAGCACCGGCAACCTCTCCATCTCTCTCTGTCTCCCTGTGACCCTTCAAGGCCACTCGGACCAGGACCAGCATACGAACACACCCTGCATCTCTTGCCTGTAAAAAAACTCCTGCAACCTGCTTCCCCACAGGCTCCCGCTTGGACTCTGCCCCTTCCCAGCCCTCTGGGACAGTGTCCAGGTTTTATTATCCCTGGCTTCAGCCACCCACCCAATCAGCCTTCCACCCTCACCTGTCCACAAACCGTGCATAGCAGTGTCATCGGAAAACTCTGTGTCCCTCCATCAAGCGAGCTCTCAGCCTTCCAGATACACTTTTGACTTCCATGACCTCAACCTTCCCTAGTTTATCTCCTGCCTCACAGACAGCTACTCTGGATCTTTCTCTGGTCCTTCCACTTCCTGCTAAAATGCCTCCAGGACTCTCTGCTGGGCTTCTTCTCTTGTGGGCTCACACAATATCCCTAGGTAATGTGAGTTTAAATACTCATGGTTTTAAATATCAATAAAAACCAATATGCCCTAAAGCTTCCAAATCTATACCTCTAGCCCTCACTCTTCCTGGTCTCCAGATTTTATATCCTCCCATCTACCTGGCACCTCCACATAAATAAATAACTTCCCATCCCAAATCAGCTCCTGCCCCTACTCATGGTGCAGCTCCCGCCACCAGGTGCTGGAGTCAGGTCGGGGTCGTTTCCCTCATCCTTCTCCACCGCACCTCTCTCTGTGGATTCAGCAAGTGCTGCCACCTGCTCATCTAAAACGTGGCCCGGACCTGTGCACTGTTCTCTGTCCCATTCCCCCATCATCTGGAGCACTGCAGTGGCTTGCTCCCAGGACATCTGGCCCCAACTCTCATCCCACACAACAGCCAAACCCCTCCTCCAAATATTAAATAACATTATTTCATGCCCCAGCTTAAACTCCTCCAGTGGCTTTCCCTGGCCCTAAAGTAACATCTCAACTCACAATATGGTCACAGGCCAGTCTCCATCTCTCGGCCTCATCTTGAACCACACTCTATTCCCTGTGGTCTGGCCACACAGGCCATCCCTCTGGCCCCCTGACTCAGTGGTTTTCAATCAGAGGCGATTTTGCCTCACAGAGGGCATCTGGCAATGTCTGGAGAAATGTTTTTTCTTTTCTTTTTTCTTTTTTTTTTTGAGGCAGAATCTCATTCTGACATCCAGGCTAGAGTGTAATGGCATGATCACAGCTCACTGCAGCCTCTACCTCCTGGGCTCAAGCCATCCTCCTGCCTCAGCCTCCCAAGGAGCTGAGACTATTTTTTTGTAGAGAGGGTCTTGCGATGTTGCCCAGGCTGGTCTCAAACTACCAGGCTGAAGCCATCCTCCCACCTCAGCTTCCTCAGGGATTACAGGCATGAGCCACCATGCCCAGCCTGGAGACATTTTTGATGTCACAGTTTGGAAGGGAGGAAGCTGTTGCTGGCATGTAGTCAGTAGGGGCCAGGGATGCTGCTAAACGTCCTATAAGGCAGAGGAAAGCCCCCCCTTAAAATGTTAGGTCAATCTAACATCGATGTAACGTATTATTATTATTAGTATGATCGCTTTTCTAAAAATCCCACCTAAGGCTTTACTCAGAAATATGATATGCCTTTTAATATAGATGAAAGGAGTTAGAGAAGTTATTGTTTACCTACATGTTTCAGAGAAGAGAAGGCAGGAGTGTGGCTGAGAGCTGGGTCCTGGCCCTGGGCAGAGCCAGTCACACATCTGTTTCTGCAGCAGGTCAGGGAAAAACAGGCCTTAGCCTAGGCAACATTGGTCTCTACAAAAACAATTTAAAAAATTAGCCAGACATGATGGTGTGCACCTGTGGTCCCAGCTACTTGGGAGGCTGGGCAGAAGGACCGCTTGAGCCGGGAAGGTAGAGGCTACAGTGAGACATGAGCACGCCACTGCACTGCACTTCAGCCTGGGCAACAGAGCAAGACTTTGTCTCAAAAAAAAGTAAAACAGGCAGAGCCAGAGGCAGGGTCCATCCCCAAAAGGAAACGCCAACAAAACAGCCTGTCCTCACTTATTGAAAGGAAAAAATGATTTCCTTTTACTGTTTAGTCTAATAAGCAGGAATCTGGAAACCTCTGGCTCCATCCTCTGCATTGTGATGTTGGGGAAAATTCTGCAGGACTTTCAAGCCATCAAAAGCCAAGAAAGAAAAAAATCCCAGAGAGGCAACATTGGGGTGAGCTGTCACTAAGAATGTACTTAATTTGTGGCTATTTCAAGGTATGACATTCCATATTTTCTTAGCCTCATCCCAGCTTTCTTTTCTTCCCTCTCAATTATAAGACTAAGCAGAAGAATGATACTCTCCTTGGCCGGGCGCGGTGGCTCAAGCCTGTAATCCCAGCACTTTGGGAG
>NW_012114252.1:10481234-10484421 GCF_000951035.1 Colobus angolensis palliatus
CGGAGCTTGCAGTGAGGCGAGATGGCGCCACTGCACTCCAGCCTGGGCGACACAGCGAGACTCCGTCTCAAAAAAAAAAAAAGAATGATACTCTCCTAGAAACAATAACGAAAGGGATTCTGAATGAACTGAGCAACTTTCACAGGAAAAGCACTGTCCTAACCATTGTGTGGTCTCCGAAGCGGAAATGAGCTAGCAGGCCCATGTCCTGCCTGAGAAGTCAGCCCCTCTCACCTCCATGGGCTTCCACGCCCCTTACATGTATTGATTCATTATCCACACAGTGGAATATTACTCAGCCATAACAAGGAATGAAGTTCTGATGCACACGACAGCATGGATGAACCTTAAGGACATTATGCTGAGTGAAATAAGCCAGACACAGAGGAACAAATACTATATAATCCCACTTAAATGAGATCCCTAGAGTAGTCACATCCAGAGAGACAGAAAGTTGAACGGAGGTTGCCAGGGGCTAGGGGAGAAGAAATGAAGAACTATTGTTTCACGGGTACAAAGATTCTGTTTGGGAAGAAGAAAACATTGTGGTGATGGATGATGTGATGATTGCACAGGAATGTGAATATACTCGATACCACTGAATTGTTCGCTTAGAAGTTTTACCCCAGCCGGGCGCGGTGGCTCAAGCCTGTAATCCCAGCACTTTGGGAGGCCGAGATGGGCGGATCACGAGGTCAGGAGATCGAGACCATCCTGGCTAACACAGTGAAACCCCGTCTCTACTAAAAATACAAAAACTAGCCGGGCGAGGTGGCGGGCGCCTGTAGTCCCAGCTACTCGGGAGGCTGAGGCAGGAGAATGGCGTAAACCCGGGAGGCGGAGCTTGCAGTGAGCTGAGATCCGGCCACTGCACTCCAGACCGGGCGACAGAGCGAGACTCCGCCTCAAAAAGTTTTACTCCTCGCAGGTGCCCCAGAAGAGAGTTCCCCTATAAAGGTCAAGGTCAACAATGGCCGAGCACCAACACCCAAAGCGGCCTCTGGTGTATAAGGAGGCCACACCCAGGGGAGGAAGGGCAGAGCTAGGGCTGGGAAGGACTGAATTTGGAACCCAGGGTGGAATCAAGCTGAAGAAGGCCAAAGCTTCTGCTATCTTCTGGTCAAGAACACAGTTAAGAGCCCAGGAGAAAAAGAAAGGAGGCCCCAGTGTCTCAGCTCTGTGGGGTAAAGAAAGTGGAAGACAGAGTGGGTGAGAGCTCGCCTGAGCTAGGGAAAGTGTTGGGAAAAAAGTAGAGTCCAGAGGGGACAAAAGAAAGAAACTGTGGTGCAGTGGTGAGTGGGGGCTGAAAAGCTCCTGCTGGGGAGGGGAGGAGGCTGGGAAAGAAGAAAACAAGGCTGTGGGCTATATAGCAAGTGCCGCTGTTGGCAGGAGGGGAGGAGGCTGACTGTATGCTTGGCTGGCTACAGCCCAGAAAACTTGAACTCAAAGGAATCGTTTGAGTTTAATACTCCCTGAGGACTGTGGAAGAGGAAAAAAGGAAGGAAAAAAAACGTCAAAAGTCTCCAGAGGGAGGAGCATTTTGTTTTAAAAGACTACCTCTTCGGCCTGTCCCTAATTTTCTGGGGTTTGTTCCTGGTTTAAAAGCAGAAGTTTTATGTCACCCGTGAGAGTCTGCATTTTTGTGGGATTCAAATATTCCTTAATTAGGTGTTGTCTCTTTACAGAAAGAAAAGACGCCTTTTATTTCCTTTTACTTTGCTATTTTAATTTACTCCCTTTCGTGTCTAATAACTAGGTAGGGGAATGTGAAACAGCTGCTGTAAAATATGACAAACCTGCTCCCTGGGAACATTGAGAAGGGACTATCCCCCATCTCAGGGAAGAGCGCCTGCCTTCCTGCCCAGTCCCGGACCCGGCAAACCCCGTACAGCGCAGTGGTCCCTCTCCCTGCTCTTTTGGTTGGGGGGTGGGGGGATGTTTGAATGAGAAGGACAGTCACTGGGTTGCTGGGAATCATACATCCACCTCCCACAAGTGGCCTGTCTGTCCCTTTCCTTAGGCGCCGCCGTTCCCAGGAGGGTTGAGACTACTTTATCCAAAACTTGGGAATTTGCCCCTGTGAAACTGTGGAAAATCAGGGGGAAAAACATCAGAACAAAACAAAAGCAGCAGAAGTGGCCAGGAAATGTTTGACCTTGGTCTACTGGGTCCTGACTGGTGTTCTTATTGTGTTCTCAGTTCGAGAAAAATGACAGAAAAGGGAAAGGGGTTGTATGTCGCTTTTCTACTGCCACAAATGTAAGGGTGGGCATACACCCTGTCTAGTTCGCAGTCAACCCTTCAGCAAAGCATCAGTAGTTGTCTGTGAATTGCAGAAGCTCCCAAGGGATCTGGAACACAAATTTGCAGGGCAGCCCAGGGCACTGGTTTCCGTCTCCTGAGCTGAGTATGATGCTTATGTGCTCATTTTGCTGGCAAAAGAGCCTGTCATAAAATGTAATACTGACTATAAAACAAATCAGTGCTTTGAAACGACTTGCTTCAGATGTTTTCATAAATCCCTAATGGCTCAGGCACTGCCTGCTATTGATAATATCAATGTGTTAATAGTTCCTCTGAAGCAGGAGCACTGGGTAGGTCTGAAGACACACACACACACACACACACACACAAAGATGGGAAGGCCACGAAACTGGAAGACAATGGTTTGGCTCTCCCTAGAATTCTAGCTGCACTTTGCTGACCTCGGAAAGCCAGAGCCAAGTGAAAAAGCTGATAGTCTAAATCCATGGCTGGAGCTCCCCCTTTAAAGTGTTTTAAATTCCTTAATAAAAAGTGTATTATGTAGATACACATGTACACATAAAAGCATGTAAGCACATCAGTGTTCACGGCACCATTATTCACAGTAGCCAAAAGGTGGAAAAAACCTGTGTCCATCAACGGAAGGAGGAATCTACAAAATGTGGTCTATACACACAGTGGACTACTACTCAGCCATAACAAAGAATGAAGTTCTAATGCATACTACGGCAGGGATGAACCTTGAGGACATTATGCTGGGTGAAATAAGCCAAGCAGGGCCAGGCGCGGTGGCTCAAGCCTGTAATCCCAGGACTTTGGGAGGCCGAGATGGGCGGATCACGAGGTCAGACGGACGGATCATGAGGTCAGGAGATCGAGACCATCCTGGCTAACACGGTGAAACCCCGTCTCTACTAAAAAA
>NW_012114252.1:10485487-10487497 GCF_000951035.1 Colobus angolensis palliatus
TGAGCCATCGCACCTGGCCATATTTTGTATTTTTAGTAGAGACCAGTTTTCGCCGTGTTGGCCAAGCTGCTCTCAAACGCTTGGCTTCAACTGGTCTGCCTGCCTTGGCCTCCTAATGTGCTGGGATTATAGGTGTAAGCCACCATGCCTGGCCTTACCCCAGTTTTTTTAAATGATGGGGGAAACATGCAAGCAGTGGATATTAGGCTTCTCTACAACTTCCTGTGTCCTTTTCTACTGTGCCCCGAAATAGGGCCCACAGCTCTGCCTCTAGGGCCTCAGAGCACCCAGCTCCCAGGAAAGTTGTTACTCAGTTGAGCCTAAGAAGTTTTGTGTCTACCATTCCGCAGACAGTCATGGAGCCAAGGAAACCTTCCTATTAAAACTTCATTCCAATCTCAAAAGAAACTTAAGGGCCAAGCAGGATATTATACTTTTCATGATGCAATTTCTCGGCTTCTTTTTTTTTTTTTTTTAAACCAAGTCTAGTTCTGTCACCCAGGCTGGAGGGCAGTGGCACAATCTTGGCTCACTGCAGTCTCTGCTTCTTGGGTTCAAACGATTCTTGTGCCTCAGCCCCCCGAGTAGCTGGGACTACAGGCTTGCGCCACCATACACGGCTAATTATTGTATTTTTAGCAGAGATGGGGTTTCGCCATGTTGCCCAGGCTGGTCTTGAACTCCTGACAGAAAGCAATCTGCCGGCCTTAGCCTCCCAAAGGGCTGGGATTACAGGTGTGAGCCACCACACCCAGCTTCTGCTTCCTTCTTAACAGGCATCACTCCAATTGGAGGAGTCGGAGAAAAATAAATACTCCAATCTTGCCAGGGGCCAAAGGCACTAAAGTTCTTGGAAGACACATTTCTGTCTCTGGACGACTCCAGTCCTCTGCTTTATGGAGTGGATATAAAGGATCTGGGCGCTGAAGGCTAGAAATCGCAGGAGGCGTGGCCAAGGAGGGGTGGCTAACAGGCAGTGGTTTTCCTGGACTCGCCTCTGTGTCTCTAGGTATTCTTTCTCCCTGAGAAAAGATGCCTGGAATCACTTCACGGTTCTGTCCTGCACAGGTATGAACAAGGACCCAGCAGTGCTGCCGGTTCTGAGAACCCGGAGCAGTGGCCCAGCAGCGGCCAGGACTCACCCAGAAGTTTCTGTCAGGAACACAACAGACTCTTGCCCTAGGCCACAGTTTGTTCTAATGCGTGCTCTTTCGGGTCAGTTTACTTAAAAAACAGCCAGAGCAGTCAAACCTTTGCCCTCACCCCTAAAAGGGGACAAACATTGGCATAGTTCCTCCATTCCAAGGCTCCCCTGGGCCCTCCCTGAAATATCCCATACATGTCATTATCCGAAATCACCCTGCTACAAACTCCAGGCTCCTGCTGCATAGGCTTTATGTCAGTGCCAAACGTTCTTCTTTGCACCAGGTCAGGAGGATGAAACTCATGACTGGTGACAAGACAAGCCCTCCCAGAGAGAGGAGGATAGTCTGTGAGCATGATCCTGTTAGTTTTCAGACTGATGAGTCCAGTGGCAAGGACCCTGGAAGGGTCCCATACGCCCTGCATGGGGAGCTCTCCTGAAAGGGTGCAGGGAACACAGCACGGGCCTCCCACTGGTCCAAGGAGGGCCTCAGGTGGGACTGCCAAGGGGCCTGCAGTCCAGTAAAGAGAGAATCAGAGCGAAGCCTGATTAATAAACAGAACCTAGCCAGATAATGGCTTAAAAGCTGTTAGGACTTGGATTGGGAAGAAAGACGCATAATATGAATATCACTAAGAAAACTTCGCAGTCAGTATCCAGATTTTCTAAATCAACTACTTCAACAAATTCTCTGCCAGCTCATAAAATGTCCCCTGACGTGCCTTCCTTGCTCTAAACGATGCTATTTTATTAAATGGTGTAGGAGGTGGGAGAGAGGGGAGGAGTAGAGAGAGAAGTCATGGGTGAACATTTCTTTTTTTTTTTTTTTTTGAGACAGAGTCTCGCTCTGCTGCCCAGGCTGGAGT
>NW_012114252.1:10488307-10503969 GCF_000951035.1 Colobus angolensis palliatus
CCATGGCGGGGTGAGCTGCAGCTGGGCAGCTCAAGGAGCTCTGCCATGCTGGGGAGGGGGGCTGGAGGGAAGCTTTTTTTTTTTTTTTTTTTTTTAGACTGAGTCTTGCCCTATCGCCCAGGCTGGAGTGCAGTGGCGCCAGCCATCTCGGCTCACTGCAACCTCCACCTCCCTGGTTCAAACGATTCTTCTGCCTCAGCCTCCCGAGTAGCTGGAATCACAGGCATGCACCACCAGGCCCAGCTAATTTTTGTATAGTTTGTAGAGATGGGGTTTCACCATGTTGCCCAGGCTGGTCCCGACCTCAAGAGATCCTCCCGCCTCAGCCTCCCAAACGGCTGGGATTACAGGCGTGAGCCACCGCACCAGGCCAAGAAAGCCTATTTTCAAACAGGATCCTAGTTGCTCCTGCCTCTCCCATCCTTGTGTCCTGCAGGCAAAGGATACCTAGGACCCTGGGGTAGAGGTCAAATGACCTGGGGATCAACTTTGCAGAAAATGAGGCTAGGGAGAGGAACAGATTGGATGTCTGATGGTGAGAGCTGAGGAAAGGTGGAAGCAAGAAGACTAGGAGAGTGAGACAGCTGCAGGCTTAGGACACCCTCCTGAGAGCCCAAAGCACTGTGGCGGAGTTGGCTCCCCAGACTGGAGGCCTCAGGAGAGCTGGCAACAGGCTCCCCAGCAAGCTAAGCTCCCACTGCTGGGAGTACAACCGCCCGCGCGCACGTGTGCACCCAAACACAGCCATAGCCAGCGGACTCCAGGTCTGGGGCTGTCCAGAGAGGCCTGGGGGTCACACCCCAGCCCTCTGTCTCCTCCACCCCGGCTCCAGGACGGACCCTGTCTCACCACAGGGCCCCAGAACCCTCTTCGGGCCCACCAGAGTACAAACACTCCAGACCCTGATTAGATCTTTACTGAAACCACTGGTTACAAAATCCACAAGACAACCACCGCCTTCACACATTCCCTGCCTGCAAGTATTAACCCAGATCAGCCAGGCCTGGCCATCAGAACCAAGGGAGAAATTCAGGGTCCGGTCCTCAAAAGCTCACAGCCCCAGGAAGTCTAAGAGACTGACCTCAAGGATCCCCAGGGGCCACTGTTTCTTCTGGAAGCCGTCTCGAGGGGCGTTTTTCCCCCACGGCCTTTCCTCACCTCACAGTTGTTCACACTCGCCTGTTCCTCAGGGAACCAGGCCGGGTCATCAATGACCCCTCGCCTCCCCGCCCTCCTCCATTTCCTGAGCTGGGATAGCCCCAGAAGTTGAGCGTTTCCTGTGCTGGAAGGACTTCCAGCTTGGAGCGGAAATCGGGGCCAGGGCAAGGACGCAGGGGCGTGTCGCCCACGTTTTTGGCCCGGCGAGCTGCAACTCCTTGGATGTAAACGAGATTTGGCCGGCGCTGCGGCGTGTGGGGAAAGATGATTACACTCGAAAGGAATCACGACTCCTTGCGGAGCCATTACTCGTGCCGCTCCGCACGCGCAGGTTCTGGCCCGGCTTTCGCAACTCCCCCCTCCTCGCTAACCACTCGCTAGTAATTTGTGGGCCGCAGTGGAGCTGCGCCCGGGGCTGCAGCCCCCCAATTAAAGCACTTTTGCAGTCCGGACACCCAGCGAGCTGCCTCCTCGCACCACAGGCCGGCACCTCCTGCTCCTGCGCACCACAGGCCGGCACCTCCTGCTCCCACTCCCCTCTCTCCGCCCAGCCCTGGGTAGCTGAAAAGGATGGATTTCACGCACTTCCTGCGTGCGCACACACACATGCACACATGGACATACACTTGCACACACGCACAACGCGCATTCCCCCTCCAATGCCGCCCGCACACGTGTGCGAGCCTGGACATTTCTTTTGTGCTCGTTTTGCAGGCCCGGCGCTACTGCTCCTGGTTTTCTCCTTTCTCTCCTTCATCTCCTCTTCCTTCGCCACTTTCCTTCTGGACCCCCCGGGCTGGCTCCTGCCCCTCTGCCCCGGTGGCGCCCTCGCCTATTCCGCCCGGGAGAAGCGGGGACCGCGGAGGTGCGCCCTGCACGCCCAGCGATGGCCGAGTTCTGGGGCGGTTGGGACCAAAGGGCTGGCCTCCGGCCTGCGCCCTGTTTGTTTTCCTTTCGCCCCCTGAATACTAGATTGAGATGTAAAGATTACCCGGGCCGAATAATGCCGGGAGTCAACACTCGAGCAAACAAAAGTGCTTGCACAACTAGTCAACCCCGCTGGGACCCGGGCCGCAGGCTGGGGGAGAGAACGCTCTCCTTGCTGCTAATTACAAATAAATGATGATGTGCTCACTAAGTAATTGATTTAATGAAGTTCCTATGAAACTATTAAACCCGGGTGGAGGTCAGGCTGGAGGCGCCCCAGAGCGCCCATTGTGGGCTGTTTAACTCCACCAGGCTCCTCGGAAAGACATCGGGGCTAATAGGTGAAGTCACAGCTGCTCGCGCTGACTTCTCGGAGCGCCCGGCCAGCCGCGGGCACCCTCGCGCCCTCTTCCTGTCGCGCCCTTGTGCCCCGCCGCCCGCGCCCCGCGCGGGCCAGCTTACCCACGCCACTCCCAGCCCCGTCGCCAGCTCCCGAGGGCCTCTCCAAAGGGATCCCGGATCTCGTTAAGAGCGGGAAGTTGAGCACTGAACTTGTGCGCTCCGCCAGCAGTCGGCGGCGTGCACCGCCGCCCACCCCTCCCTCCTCACTCCACCCCCGCCACTTCGTGCAGGAACTCCAACCAGTGTGCCACGCAGGGTGCTCGCGAGCTCTTGGCAAGGTGCCTGAATCCCGAGCGTGTGCCCAGTGCACTGGCTGGGGCGGGGCTGGGGGGGTTGAATTGGGCGTGAGTGTGTGTGTGTGTGTGAGGTGGGTGTATGCGCACGCGAGAGCGTACATTCCGGGCCAAAAGGCTATCTTTCTGCATTCGTTATCCTGGCCTGGGCCCTGTTCATGCAAAAAAGTAGAGGAGGTAGGGAGAGCAGAGAAGAGGAATGAGGAAAGATGTGCAAAACAGATCACTCAGGTAGGCGGTTGGGCCTAGGAGCTCCAGTCCTAGACTGTGCGAGAGTGGGCTGCTCTAGCGCGGCCCTCTCTGGCTGCCCCACCGCCCACCTCTGCCCGCGTCCTGACCCGGCCAGGCGTTCCTTGGCCCCGGAGCGACGCCTCCAGCTGCCAATGGGGCGTAGGGCCCCAGGCCCGCATCTCAGGGCCCTCTGAATGCGAGCTCCCCGGCCACCCATCGCGCTCAGATTCCAGTCTCTGCAGGAAGGGTAGGGACTAGTTCTCCTGCAGCATGGCTCTTGGTGGAAACATGACCCGCCCCTTATCCAAAAGGCCAGAGGGAGCCCTGAATGGACACATTTTAAGATGGAGAATCAGACATTGCAAATGGATCAAAAGCTAAGGGTGCTAAACCACACACACACACACACACACACACACACGGGGTTGGGGGTGGGGCGGGCACTTTACTGCATCTCCCCCCACCTACAAGGGGTCGTGTGGTAAAAGAGAAGGCCCACATCCAGGTGAAACGCCACACAGGGAGACGGGGGCGCCTGTTGGGCTTCTGGCTGCAGAAATCAATCTGCTGGGATGCCCTGCCCCCTCTGCCCAGCCAAATCTTGTCTCTCTTCATCAAGAACTGATAGTTAACACAGTTTCTCAGAGTGTGCATTTCATTTATGCCACAGTCAGTTGGCTGTAAGCTTCATTCCTTTTTTGATGTTAGGAATTTTCAACTGCTGAAACCAATTTCCATTTGACTTTGAATCAAACACTTGCAATGGGGGGCAGGGGAAAGGGACATTTTGGCGTGGTTGTTGGCGACTTTAAAAAGAACTCCACTCCCGCCTGGATGTTTGGTCTCAAAGAGGGTCTCAACCTCTGACTTCGGGGAATATTGACAAAAACCATTTTGAGTCTTGCTTGAGGTCTCAGTTTCGCCATCTGTAAAATTGGATCTGGAGATACTTGGCTGAGGTCCTTTGGGCTTTATTTGTTTGTGATCTGTGAAGGGGACTGTAGGGGGAGGTGGAAGTCAGTCAAGACGCCTGTTTGCACCAAGCTTTTGTCTTTCTTTGTAGAAGCGAGTCCCTTTGTAAAATAACGCCCCGCCAGCCTGCCTAATGGATTGGTGCAGGGGTGGAGTTTTCATTTTCCCCACGCAGGAACAACGAAAGAGAAGGGGTCTTCCAACCCAGTGAGTCCCGCGTGGCCTCGGTTTGCCAGCGGCGCTCTCCAAAATGTGCCAAAAGCGGTGCGCAGGGCGCACTCTCGACCCCGCCCCGGACAGCTGTTCCCATTTTGTTACCGCCTCCCCTCCCCTCACCCCAGTCCCTCGTATTCCTTTAACGCCTGCTGCTGACTGCATCCCTGCTGCCCTTAATGTAGGATGGGCACTTCTCTTCAGCCTCCAAATGAGAAGTGACATTTGCACTCGGCTCAGCCAACGCGTGAGCAGAGCGCGGGGGCACAGGCCCATTGACCGAGCGCGGCAGAGGGGCCGGCCAGCTCGGCAGCATCCGAAGCTGCCTTAATTAATACCATCTTAAATAGTCCAGCAGCCACCGAAGACAAAGTTGAAGAAAGACTTTAAGGCTGAGTGCCCCTCGACAAGCTCTTTTTCCCGTGTCATTCAATATTTAATGCGCCCGCTTGTAATGCTACTACTGGTGTTCCTTTCTCAGCAAGGACATTATTTTTTCACGGTGCCCATAGCCAGGGAAAGCCCTTTAGGCAAAGAAAATCAAAATGTTTGTTGTTTTGGATGACTTATAACTCTTGTTTAACACAAGCACTTTCAGGAAAGTATAACAGGCGCAGCCTCCAAAGCAAACAACACAATCCTTGTGACAGAGTTGGACACAAAAAGCACATTGTCTTGCGGACTACCCCTTTTCTCTGGTGCTAGATGGGGGCCTGTCTCCGAATGAACACCACGATGCCATTTCACTTTTGAACTATTGTTTTTGAGTTATGCCATGTGGTCAAAAGGAGCGAGAAGGGGGTTGTTTCCAGGCTCATAAGACAAACGAGTTGCCTTTTCAATGAAATCCCCCCGCGATCCTTGAAAACGGAGTTTAAATGTCACCTCCGCCTTTCTAATGGGCACAGGGCTGGAGGCGACCCTTCAAAGCGCCTCGGTGATGAACGACCCTTATTAAATATGGCCCGGGCTGCTGGGAAAGTCCCGCGCCCGGCCCGCGCGCCCTAGAGCGCCCCTCGCTGGAGGGCCCTGGAGGAGCCAGGCCTCCACTGCCACCGAGCGGGGTCCGGGCCCGCAGAGCCCCAGCCTGGACTGGCGGGGGGGTGCAGAGGAAAGAAGAGCGAAGCCTGGGCGAGGGGGGCAGTTGTAATACAACTTCTTATCTGCCGCCCCCAACACGCCTGTGAGTCCCCAGCCCCAGAGCCTCGGCGTGAAAGGTTGGTGCGTTTCCCCCATGACTCTTTTTGTCCACAGCCGAGTGGCGTCTGCGAGTCTGAGCTGCAAAGTTACTGATTTGCAGGCTGCATGTTAAGGCAGCCCATGTAAGTAATTTCTCCGGGCACCCCAGCAAAGGAGAACAAATCGCTGACAAAGGCGAGCGCTTTCGATTCAGCGGCGTCGTTAAGGCAACCCCAAAGTATTCCTCCTATAATAAGTTCCACTTCAAAGGGTTTCTCATTCAGCGGTGACTGCTTCGCACTTTTATTAAGTCCGGGCTTTTTCACTCGGAGGAATCATCTGTTTGGTTATTTTTCATCGTGTTTATTTTTCACCATTCACACCGTACTTGTATTAAATAAACAAAGAACAATCGCTCTGCAAATAAAAGTACTTAGGTGGGGAGAGAAGGAAGAGGAACTGGGGCTCTGGCTCCCCTGCCCCTCTCCCCCACCCTTCGAACATCACCCACTCCCCACCCGACTGTCCTCCGCTCCTATCCTCCTTTCTTCATTCTTTCTGTCCCCTTTCTCTCAAGCTAGGAGGTTCTATGGAGGAATCTTAAACGCTGAATATATACACACACACACACACACACACATATAAATATATATATATTTCTGATGAGGTTCAAGTGGACTGAAGTAACTTGGCATGAAAGTAAAAAGGTCACTGCAGCTGTGTCTCGTCGACTGTCTTGAATCACAGTGGCCCCTCTGCTGGCGACTCCCCTGGCCCTGCCCGCTACCATAGCCATCCTGGACGGCTCCGCGTGGATGGGCCATAGAAGCAGTAGTTTGAATTTCAAAAAAAACATGCCTTTGAACTTCTCCCTGCCTGATTAGGCACTTGCAGTGTATGTTAATGTGTGCTCAGGGAGTGCGTGGGTGTGGGGTTGAGTTTTTGTCCACGGAGGGGAAGTGTACTGGGGGCCCAGGGCAGTTTCACCTCGGGTCTCCTGCGGGCCTGCCTGTGCCTCCAGACCTGGAAGGCTTCCGTGGCTGGGCGTCCTGTTTTGCTACACTGTGAGTGGACTGGCAGGCCAGGAGTGATGTGAGGGGATGAAAGTACTATTAATAAGCGGTTGGGTTGTTTTGTTTGCCTTGTGATCAGCCTTCTTTACTGCTGGCTTAAGGTGATCACTTGAGAAACCAGACGTTTCCCCTGCTCCCTCCCCAGGAGTTGGATTTCCCAACCAAACTGGGATTTAAAAATACTAGTGGCCAGCACCTCTGGTCTCATTTCATAGACAGAGAGAGAGATGATAGATGATTACTGGGTGGGTAAAACAACAATGGTCTCCAAAACCTTCCCCAAAGTGGAAGAGGTCACTTGTGAGAGTGCAATCTGTTTGCAGCTAGCTGGGCCTCCCCTTTTCCTGTCCCCAGTGTTACCATGCTTGTGTGGCCACCTCCAACTCCTTAAGAGAATATAATTTCCACCTTCAAACTCTATGGCGTTTAGATTTTAGGACCATCAGCTTTACCAAAGAGCATCCTGAATGGGAAATATATATATACATCAATTTCAAGTAATTGTGCATTTGAAGATTCTCCTAGCCTGGAAAACAAAGGTAGATGATTTAAACAGTATTTGCAAGGGCCACGTTTTGCCTAGGGAAGATGAAGTCTTTGATGATAGCCAACTTAGTGTCAATAAGTGGCTTTCTTTGAGACATATTCAGATGGGAACGTCTTGCTTGCCAATTGCCATAGAAATCTTAACACACCATGAAGATTGTCCGAGCGCCAAGCCTTCCGTTCTGGACTCAATTACTTTGAAGTGGCGCAGGACGAGCAGTGGTCAATTTTAACTCTATAGACTGGACAGAGAACGCTGGGAGCGGGAGATTGTGCGTTTTAAAGCAGAAAATAAGAAGGGGAAACTTGTTTTATACACTCTATACAAGGTTCTGCTCATTGTCAGATATCTTTTATCTTTTATATTTCCCATGAATGATTCATGTCTTGGTGGCTTTGTGTCACCCTTCTTTTCACAAGAAACTTCATTAGAGAGCTGTAAGATTGGGGCCCTCGTTTCTGAGTGTTTTTCTCCTTCGTGTCCTGGTTATTGTCATCTGACTTAAAACAACTCTTTGCAACCTGTTTCACCTTTACTACATTTAACAAACCTGACTTTCAAAAGCCACTATAACCTTTCAGAGAAACGCTTATTGACATTACTAGCAATTGCTTTCAACTATTTACCTTTTATCAGTTTTGTATCTGCTAACAAAAACAAGCAAACATCCAGCCTTGTAAATGTGCATAGCCAAACACCTGCATTTCAGCCACTTGAGTATTTTGCTGCCATGCAAGAATCTAATTGTTCAACACACCTGCCCCAAAATGCTGAGCTTAAATTACCAATAGCCACTCAACTTCCAGAACAAACTACAGCAAAATTGCATCTTGATCTCCCACACCATGAGAAGCATTCGATGCCCACTACTCAATTTCATTCAATACCTATCTCAGCCCCTGACTGATTTTGCTTTCACCTTCTTTGTGTCTAGAAGCCTCACTGTCTCTCCCTCCACATTTTCTTCATTCTTTTTTTTCCTTTTGGAGGCTGGGCACCAAAGAAATGCTAAAATTCACTTTTCGGCTTTTCACTGATTAGAATCACTCAGGATATTACTTATTTTAACAAATAAATGCAGTAACCCAAAAGATTTATGCTACTGTAAGTATAACCAGCAAGGCTTGGTCTTCAAAAATATCTTATGTTTCCTAGATAAGCTTGTAAGTTGTAAGTTAAACCAGGCTGAAAAAATATTGTATTGCTTGGGGAGAGGCTAAGAAATCAAGAGATCAAGGGAAGACATTCACTCCATTAGCAACCTGTTCTGTTTGTATGAGAGATATGCCATTAGGTAAAACATAAGCAACAATAATAAGAATACCTTTATTAAATTTGTTACTTCATAATCATTCTTGCTTGCTCTCTATTGGAGGTACACATTTTTTTATTTTAGGTGTATCAAGAACCCATAAATCTGTGGCAAAGAGTTAACCTATGCATGGTAAAATACATAAAATACATATTCCTTTGTTTCATAATAAATAAACCTGTAGCATAATAAAGAATAGTGCAAACTACCATTGAAAAAGTTGTATAAATAAAACAACTCATTATACATCAGGAATATTTTGTTCTAATAAGTTTACGATACATAAATTATCCCCCCAAAAGTTCATACCTTTTCTATTTGAAAGGGCTTTGAAAGTGAGTAATATGAAAATCAAATAAACTTTGCAAATGTAAAATTATCTCATATTCAAGTTTTAAGGTCTTTTTCTTTATAAAGGAGGGTCTGCATGTTTCATATTCACCCTAACAATCTGAAGACGACATTGAAAGGCTTTCCAAGTGACAGCACCATGCACTGTACTAGTAATATAATATATCTATAAACTATATATAATCTCATCAACACAATGCAAAAAAGACATGCAGGAAGAGTCTTGGTTTTCACATTACGTTGTTCATTCAAGTAAGCTTAAAAATATATTTTTCCATTTTCTTTCCTTTTTTTTTAAATAAACCATGGGTCATAAATGACAATCTTTCACCAAAATGTATAATATAATTCTTTGGTGTGCTTTGAACTCTTCCAAGAAAAAAAAAAAAAAAGATGATGTCTGAAAATAAATTAATTCAACTGTACAAATAATAGTGTTCACATACAAGTTATTAACAATGACAAGACTATATCAACCACTCACAGCACACAAAACAAATTTCTACAAACCCTGGGGAGGGGGTGTCTTCAGGGTCTCTAAGGATAAATTAGTGCTCTTTAGTATATCTGTATGATGTTTCTGATGGACTACATTTTGCACAGGAGATGTGTTGTACCAACCGAAAATAAATTGACTAAGAGTTATTGTCCTAGGTCCTTGACCTTTTTTATCCTAGCTTGACAGCTCTGGCAAAGGTCACACATTCATCAGTGTTTGGTGGTAACTATAAACCTTTTAAAAATTTTAATATGTAGGGCAACTCCCTCCCCTCTTTTAATGTAAATCATACACTTCACACACTGTCATTTTCAAATGGATTCCAGTTTGGTGTGCTCAGTGCTCAGGTGGAAGAAAATGCATTAAAATGCAGTTTGAAAAATAGACTTTTTAAAAGGCTGATACAACAGTATAAAAGAGGTGTTGGCCTGTTTTAAAAACAACAGCTTTAAAAAAAAATAGGGATGATGCCATCATTACACCTCCTCAAGACTTGACTGTGAATGTTGGCATCCCAAAGAACTTAGGATCGAAAACAGAATCTCTTTATTACACAAGAACTTTGGACACAGTTAGGAGAGGCAGTATCTGAGAATTCAGATTAAAAAGAAAAAAGAAAAAAAAAACCACCATACAGGAAAAAGAAAGCACTTGAATTTCTTCTATTTTATAAAATATCACAGTTTCACAGTTGTCTTATTGCAGCAGCTTTTCTTCTCTCCACTTTTGCTTGAACAATCACAGTAGCACAAGATATGGAGACATATTAAGGTTGCTGCACCTTTTTCTTAAATCACACAGTAGGATACTGAAGAAATAATCCTGTATAAAAATATTGTGTTAAGGTGAGATCAGTAATAAAAGAGTGGAAATTAAAAATTACAAATATTAAACTCAAAGGGTTTTTACAAATATTTTTGGACACAGGTACAGTCCAGGATCTGTTGGCAATGCAGCAGGTGTGTGGTTTACAATCAAGAGGCCTTGGCAGAATTAGGGTCCAACGAGGAGGCTCAAAAGCAGCCCACGGTATGGTGTCAAAGGCATTTGAGAGGCACTCCGGGAAATGCAGAGGGCCTTGTTGCTGTGTTTAAGTTCTGACTTAATGCTCTTTTTCTCCCTCCTTTAAAAATATATATATATATATATATATATATATATTTTATCGGCAGTGTGTATCTCCATTAACTAATCTCTCCATTGATTTTCCTTGGTACAATTTGCCCCCAAGTCCTGTCCTCCTGCAATGTACAAGTCCAGCTTGGTTGTTTTTTGTTTGTTTTTTAAGGGAAAAAAAAAAAAAAGGCCCAAATATCTTAATTAAATTAATTAAATGTACAAACACCATAGGGTTTCATACTGAATAAATAGGGCTAATTAGACCCGGTGGCAAGTCTGAGTCACGGGTTTGTCTCAGGCTCGGCATTGTCTCAGGTTAGGATGTGGTCCAAGGACTCCAACTTATTATTTCACTTATTATTATTAATCATAAATTCTAATGTATCGTCCGCACAACTTCAGGGTTCCCGTAAATTTCCTCATCTTCAGACTCAGAGGTGGTTCCGTTGCTGGAAGGGGTGTGGAGGTGGCTGGGGGCCCCACTGGCCTGGCAAACGTACCACTCATTGAGGTTGGTCACCTGAGGGGAAAGAGTGCTGGAGCGACTCCTGGCTGGGTCCAGCACAGGGGACAAAGGGGCACCCACTGGAGTCCCCACTGACGAGTAACCAAGAGGTCCTGGAGAAGGTGGTGGGGACTTGCAGTGAATCTTCATGTGCTTCCTCAGGGAGCTTGGGTGAGTGTAGGATTTGTCACAGCCTCGAATCTTGCAGTAGTAGGGCTTGTCACTGGTGTGGACATGGGAATGTTTCTTCCGATCACTGCTATTGGCAAACTTCCTGTCACAGCCATCAAATTCACATTTGAAAGGCTTTTCCCCTGCAATGAAACACAGGAAAGGTCAACAATGGCTTTGCAAGACCCCTGACTTGAGAGAAATCTTGAAGCAGAACCAAGGTTGTGTTTTTCCTATTCTCCCAAAGACCAACTCCCAGCCTAACTCTTCTTCCTAATTCACAAAAGGGAAGGAATACTTCAAGGATGGGCCTGGATTCCACTGGCCTGGTGGCTTTGCCTGGACCTGGGCTCCTGAGAGGCTGTCAGCCCCTGCAGTCCCAGAGGGGTCAGGGTGAGATCCCCAGTGCTGAGCTAAGGGCCAGCATGTAACACTGAAACCCACCGGGGACCCGCAGACCCCCTCCCCCAACAGACACACTCCCCTCAGGGTCTGTACACTCAAAAACACAAGCAGGAGATCCTCCTGTCAAAATAAACACAAAATGATACTTCCAAAGCCACAGGTGGAAATAAGCATATAAGAAAAAGAGAGAAAAGCAAACACATACAGTAAATTAAAAGTAAACTGGGGGTACAGTCAAATTATAATAACGGCATTTCCTTTCAGTGTTCCCCACGATTTCACTGATGGAGAGGGGCAACAGGAGAGAATGTGGAGCTGGGAAAAGGAAGGAGGTAAAACAAAACAATGTTTTTCTTTAGAAATAGAGGCACACTCCCACTACTAGATTTTTACAGGGCTAGCTGGGCAGAGAATAGGCTGTTGGACTCTGCATTCTACAGCTTTCCTCACTACTTGCAGGACGGTTAAGAGCACAGCAGAACGAGCTTTAACAAACATTAATAAAGACCACAAGCCTTAGCAGAACCTACCTTTATGCCATAAGTATATTTACTCTCACAGCTCCCTACATTGCTTACTAGTCAAAAAGACTTTTAAAAAATTAAAAAAGGCCAGGGTCTTATGGCCTATCACCTCCTTAAACTGGCCTAATCACCCCACAAACACAATGCCTTTAAACACAAGGCCTCTAGTCCAGGAAATGGAAATACTTAATAAGACAACTAGAGAAATTCAGCCACACTACATTTTGGTGTTAAACAGCAAGAAAAGGAAGACAACAGGTAACAGTCTAACTGAATTTTCCCTCTGCCCTTGGCATCTCTGAACTTGATATAGTTGAGTCCATAATTGAACAAGTCATTTCATACATATTATTGTATTAATATTTTCCTCTTTTAGGTAACAATTTAAAAATAAAGCTGAATTTCTCACATTTCAGCAACTACTCTGGTGATACACTAGGTAGGACATTTTCTTTTGTTTTGGATAACTTATTTTCAGAAAGAAACTATTAAGCCTCAGCTTAGTGTACATACATTTCTGTGGTGAATTTTCTTACATCCTCTGCACAGATATGTTACTGTAGTGAGTTTTTTAAAAACATTTCGCCAATGATAACTGGTTCAATGGCAGAGTATGCTAGCACATCTGAGAGTATTCAGGCAGGTGCCTGGAATTTAACTTTCCCTACCTGGAAATACTGTTTAAAAATAGAATTAGACATTATTCAAATATGCCTCCTACAGTGATATATAAAGAGAAAAAACAACCCCATGATAATGACAACCTGTAAAAATTCTCTGTAGATGAGCTTCAACAAAAACAAAGCTAATCCCTTTTTATCATAAACATCAGTAATTTGTCCTGATTTCTATATTACACTTTAAGTCGTAGATAAGACCAAATTAACATCATATTCTTTTTAAGAAATTAAAATCAGCCTTTTTTCAATATGGAGACGTAATTACGTGGGTTTACTCATCCACCCTACGCGAAAGCGCAATGCTGTTTTTTAGCATGGTCGTGTTTCTATTCAACCTACGTATCCCGGGTTGTGAATAAACGCTTTGAACAGCGCTAACTCCTCTACTGCACATGAAAAAGGGGAACAATTAGACTCAGGAAAGGGAGAGATGTCGTGGAAGGAAAGGTAGAACATGAGAGGTAAATAAAGGAAGAGGTACACGAAGAAAACAAGGCAAGGGCGATGGAACGGCCTATGTTGTTCAAAGGGCCTAAGGGGAATGAGCAAATTCTACCTAACTAGAAAGGCTGAGAGACCTCAGTGTTTACATTTAAGATTCTGACAGACGAGTCACGTCAGAATTTAACTATTTACAGAGTTTGAGAGCTGGAGCCTGTGGGAAAGTAAGGAACCACTTGCGGACTCCGCCAGCTCCTAGCAGCTCCCTCTCCCGAGAGAGCGCGAGTCGGCCCCGCAGGACGGTTATAAACGGAATTGGGGGCACGTGGGTCAGGAAAGGGGCCTTCGGGAGAGGCCCAGGGATTAGTCTCTTTTATCAATCCGTTCCGGGATCCCGGATAACCCCAAAAAGGGAGAGCGGCGTGGCAGGGAGGGAAGGAAGTCCGGATGGGCCCTCTCAGGACACAATGCCCAATGGCTCAGCGGCCCAGGGACCGCCAGAAACACCAAGCACGGGCTGGTGTCTGAACCCGAGGCGCCTGCGCCCCTCCCGCAGGGACCTCCACGCTCCACTTGGTGGGGCCCACGCGGCCGCTGGGAGGGGGCAGGAAATGCAACCGTCCGCGAGACGCGGAGCCAAAAACCCAAATGACCGCGGGTCTCCCAGGCGCCTGGGGTCCCCCTCGCCCTCCGACCCCACGCTAGCGCGCGCGCCCCAGAAGGCCACTGGGGACAAGGGGCAGGGAGCGACCTGTCCCGCCGGGAGCCCAGATCGGCTTCCGCGCCCGCAGCTCCCGGCAGCCGCGAAGAGAAGGCCGCTCCCCTCACGAGGCCTGGGCAGGCGGGAAGGGCCCGAGGCCGCGCGCAGCACCGCGCTTGGGGTTCCCTTTGGGGGCCGGGCTGGGGAGAGGCTTCACGGTCCCTGGATCCTGCCCAGCCGAGCAATGCTGGGCACAGGAGCGAGCAGCCGGCTTAGCCGGCCAGGGCGTTTTTACGAGAGCCTCCTGGGAAGTTTCTTTCTGGAAAAATCATTAAGGCGGACTGATCCCGATTAGAGGGAAACCGGGCTCCTGGGAAAACGTGCTCCCCGCCGGCCATCAGGAGGCCCGCAGGAGCCAGGCCATGGCTCCCGCCTCGGACCACCCCGACACTGCCGCCCCCGCAGAGCCCCGAGCGCCCGCGGCCCGAGCGTGGGCCCCGGCGGCTACCTCCTGGCCGCGGCAGCGCCGATAAATCTGCCAAGTGATTACTGAACGTAAACTCCAGTTACTTAAGTGTCCTCCGAGGGGTAATCGTGTCTGTCCCTATAAATCCCGACTGCGTTCGCGCTCATCAGCGCTTCCGCCCGACGCGCTCGTCCCCTTAAAGGGGGCACACGACCCACAGGAGTCATCCACCGCCCCGCACCGCAGCCGCCCTCCTCAGCGCTGCGGGATCCCCAGAGGCAGGGCTTGAGGTGGGGTGGGAGGGTCCCCACGACGCCGGTGGCTCCCCCCAATTCCACGACAGGGTAGGCCTCACCGATGGCGGGAGGCTCGGTCCTCCTCTAACTACAACCTTCTCTAGAAGGGCAGATGTCAACTCCAGCACCCTCCAGGGCGAGTGTGATACTGCGTGTGAGAGGGCGCGTGCGGCGTGTAAATGATGTGAGTGTGAGGACACACAGGTGTCGGTGTCGCGAGAATGGGGTGCAGGCGCTGGAGGATATGAGTGTGTAAAGTTGTGGGAGACGCATGCAAGCGAAGGTGTATGTGAGGAGTGTGTCACAGTGGGCGAGTGCGAGTGGTCTCCGGGGGCCCGAAAGCGCATTCCTGTCTTCCCGGAGGTGTCCCTTCCCCTCCCGGAAGGCCTGCCTCGAGCGGCCCAAATCAGGCAGCAAATCCCATGCCCGGTCCTCGGAGCGCGGCGACCGCGCGGGGCCTACGACCCGGTGGGAAGAGAGGCGCTTGCCGGGGCGGCCCCGGTCTCTCTTTCCATCGCCCTTCCCGACTTCCCAGGGCCGGGCGGGTAGGGGCTGCCGACCGTCCTGGGCGCCTTCCTGCTCCAGCTGCTGCTGCGTCTGCTCCGAGGTGGCGGCGGCGGCGGCTGGCGCGCGTTGCGGATCCCGGCCGAGGGGCTGCGGGCGCGCTGGAGACTCCGCCGTGTAGGAACCCAACGCGGGGCCTGTGTGTGCTATCGAATTACTTATTCATAGAAAAAAAAAGGGGGGGAGAGAAAAAAAAAGAAGTCACATGTCCGGGTTATACGTATGCGAAGAGAAGCAGCAGAAGGAGGAAAAAACTAAGGCGAGCAGGAGGAGGAGGAGAAGCAGCGGCGGAAGTGGCGGCGACGCAGGAGCTGGTGGCGGCGGCGGCGCGGCCGGGGACAGACACCCACCTGTATGAGTGCGCTTGTGGATCTTGAGGTTCTCGGAGCGCGCGAAGACCTTGCCGCAGCCCGGGAAAGGGCAGGGGAAGGGCTTCTCGCCGGTGTGCACGCGGATGTGGTTGATGAGCTTGTATTTGGCCTTGAAGGGCTTGCCCTCGCGCGGACAGTCCTCCCAGAAGCAGACGTGGCTGCTCTGCTCGGGGCCGCCCACGTGCTCCACCGTGACGTGATTCACCAGCTCGTGCATGGTGCCGAAAGTTTTGGAGCAGGGCTTGGCGCCGCCGGCCGGGGGC
>NW_012114252.1:10504984-10513735 GCF_000951035.1 Colobus angolensis palliatus
GGATGTGCGCGACGGCGGCGCGGAGTTGGGAGTGGGCGGGCGGGCCGGCCAGCGCCGGGAAGCCTGTCATATTCTGAAGCGGCTGGACCTGAGCCGTTGCCAAATCCGCTAATCTCAGCGCTGGCGGGTTCCTCTTGCTCAAAGGGGGCTCCATCAGAACTACACAATCAGGCCCATATACCCTCCCTGGGGGGACTTTTTTCCCTCTGCCCGCCTTCAAAAACATGTATATATTAGGCGCTCTTTAACTTCTTTTGTCCTGGCCTCCTAACTCTGCTTATTCCTGTTCCCACTCTATCCTCCAGCGATTGGCAGAGTGAACACCACATTTGAGCAGCACAGTGGGACCGAGATTTTGGAAATGGCACGGGTGGGATTGGAGGGAGCCACGTGATTGGCAGTAGCCTCGGCTGCCCGATTGGCTCTCGTACAGGCCCTCGGCCCAGCGGGGATCCGCCCCCGTGCTCGCAGCCGCCTGCGCTTTCGCTTCGCGCCCCTCCTTCGCTGGAGCCCCGCGTCCCCGCCTCCCCAGGGATGCCCAAGTTGCACTTGCAGAAAGTTTGAGCCTGGCCTGCGCGCGCAGCGCGCCGCTCACCCCTGATGCTCCTAGTGGAGCGCGCGCCGGCACGCGGGCAGAGGGCGCGGGGTGGTGAGGGGTTGAGGATTCCCAAGGGGCAGTTCCAGTTTCAAACACCTCGGCCTCACTTCTCGCTGTGTGCCTTCTGGCACCCAAGTACTTTCTACCTCCACTTCCCTTGGGGGGATGGAAGAGCCCTGGGCTGCTCTTTGGGAGAGGAGGGTCCTACCTGCAGTGGTGATGCTAGAAACTTCTGGTTTGGACACCCTACGTGCCTAGCGCTCACCTAGGGCGCACAGACAGTAGACGGAGTGAAGAAGGTAAAGTCTGTTGGTTGCAAGACAACTGGAGTGATTTGGCTCCGCGAAACACCAGGTGAAGTCAAAATAAGTCTTTCCCCCAAAGGAACCGTTTTACCTCGACTTTTTAGCTCATGGAGTCCTTTTCAACATGGTTCAAAGGAGTTGACTGGAAGTGTAATCTCACTACTCATCGGTTCTAGATCTGCCACTTCCAATTAGATCTACAGTAGGGGCGGGGGAGAGGAGATCGGGCAGCAATTCTAACTTTTGCCTTTCGGAGATACAGTAGCAGGGCAGGCCAAACGGCATCTCTTCAGAGACAAGCCGCTAAATGAGCACCATCCTTTAAGCAGAATTTCTCCTTCCGGTCCAGATCGCAGTCCACAGTCCACAAGTATGCCTCAGTTTCTTTGGTCCACAATGAGAACTGATCCAATAAAGTATTATTTTGAATTCAAGAAATATATTTGCTTGTTATTTACTGATAGAATAATCTTTCACCTTCTTATAGTTTTCTAATAATCCAGTCTACCTTTAAGATGTCTTATTTGAAAACCGTAAAAACTGGCTTTTAAAAGGAATCTCATCCCTTTCCAGCGGTTTGGTATCAAATCGATTTTTTAAAAATAGAAATTCCCTCCTTCACTTTTTGGTGGGTGAAGAAATGTGGGACCCTCCCCCCAAATTAGGGGTTTTACTTCCCCAAAGTGTCCTTTTCAGATTTTAAAAGAAAACATTTTTGAAATTTGTGATGTTCCAAAATGCTCAAATATTAAAGTCAGGGTTTTAAAATTTGTATTTTGCTGCCATCTGTAACATTACTTGTTAAAAAAAAAATGATAATGATTAGAACGTGATTTTTTTCTTTGGGGATACAATAAAACATGTTTCCAACTTAATTCGTTTGCAGTCCAAGTAAAAGTAGACTACACAAACCCGTTATCGGGGAGGTGGCCCTGGGAAGTAATCAGAAATATTCTCAAAAGTGTTGATTCGATAGCGCCATTTACATTGGTGTGAACGATGTTTAACAGGGGGCTTCGGTATAAGACTTAGGAATGTCATTTCTTTTATAAAACTGACAAGCAAACAAAGACAATGCTACCATCAAATTTTAAATGGACTTTTAAGCTTCAATGAAGTTCAAATATGGGGAAATAAAGGCGTGTGTGGAAATAAAACGAAAAACATTTAATGAACAGCGGTAACAAAATCTTCATCTCTCTTTGGAAAGGACTAGTCCTTTCACAATTTTTATATCAAAGACTTAAACATTTCAAGCCAACCAGGCAGAGGTTGATCGAGAACTGTGCCATCTCCATGGATAGTATATGAAGAAAACATCATATTTGGAATTATCACTGTCTTCGTTTCCTCTCCGAACATTTCCAATGAGTTTCCATTATTTGAATTTCTTGGCAATAAGCATTAATTCTTGTAGTAATGGCAGCTTTGGGTTCAATCCTGCAGGTTATAAGTAAAAACAAAACAAAAAGAATGAATAAAGAAAGAAGAAAATAAACACAAGCTAGCCTTTAATATGAACTGTTCAGCATTTTTATTGTGCAATAAAATGGGCACCTCCACCCCCTTCAAAATAGCTTTTCGTCAAAATTATAACTGCTTTGTTTTATTGAATTGCTGAAATTTAATGGTTTAATGGGTGAAGGCATGAAGGAAAGGCTGTAAAAATGTGAATAATGGTGTAGCAGAGCCGTGCGGAATCTGGAACCCGCCTCCTTGTACAACTCTTGTTAAACACAGCGTGATATGTATCTGTCATCGATTTAATATGTCTTAATTCAAATATAGCTCCCTGATCAATTTCTTTTTATGGAAGCCTTAAAAAAGAAAAGACTTTCTTAGGAAATAATAAGAGATTTGGGTAGCGATAGGAAAGAAAGATATTTACAAAGTGAGTTTAATGAATATTTGCAAATTTATGACCAAACCTAGACCCTAAAAAGATAATTGAGTCAGGTAAATCGACTTGAGATGCTAATTCTTAAAAGAAAAGACTGGGAGCAAAATTTCAATCAACACCAATAAGGCGCCAATAAACCGCCTGCCAATTAAACCTGAGAATAGGCCTAGCTAGATGGTCATCAGGAAGGCTTGCAGTGGATTTCCGGGATTGCCTTTCTTTATAAAAGAGCTTTTTATTTTGTAGAAGCACTTTTTGTTATTGTGATGACCCGCCTGACCCCAGGTGCGCTGTTTCTTTTTCAAGCTATTTGGGAGCCAAATCAAACCCCCTTAACATCCCAAGTTTCTGAAGATCCAATAACTCTGTCACACTTCCTAAATAAACACCAACAATTTCCAGGGCGCTGAAGGGAATTATAATAATAGTTTTAAAAGCAGGGGGCTGTGGAAGGCATTATGCCAATTCTTCTGTGGGTTTGGCCCGCATATTTCGACGGTGGTGCTGGTCGTCAGGGCCAGTCCTCAAACCCATGCCCCTTTCTGCGTTTTGCAGCGGAGGTGCCTGTGTGGAGGCAGCAAAGTGGCAAGCCATGGAAATGTCCTTTCTGGAGTTAGCAAGGGCTCTTGCGGGGTGTCTATTTCCAGACCTCTAGGTTGCACCCCGAACCCCAAAGTCCTTCCAGCCCCAAAGTAGCGAGTAGGCTGGGGAGATGAAAGGTCCAGTAAATGGCCAGCTAACCAGAACCCATGTTAGCTGAGCTAACCACGTTCAGCTGCCTGGAGGCCACGGTACCCGATCTCTGGGGATGCTCGAGCTGGCGCTTGCGGCTTCCCGCTGCGCGGAGTCGGGGGACTGAGGCTCCACCGCTCCCCGGTGCCCTCTGTATGTCACCGAACACAGCCAAGTTTCCTGCGATGGGTGTAGGCAATTAATAAACTCCAAGGGAAGTGAATTGGACATTTCCTGGCTTTTGAGTCTTTGTTTGATTGTTTCTGCAGGCGGAGGGAGGGGGGATCTCGGGGACGATGGGGTGGAAAAGAAAGGAGCTGGGGGACCCACCGAACCGCCTTTTATTGCCCCTGCAATTGCTTTACGACTCGCTGGTCCCGCGTGGTTTCTGTGAGAGCAGCCTCCCTGTAGAAGGTCTGGGTGTCGGCGGGTTTGGAGCATCTAGTGTCATTTGGGCCGCGCCAGGGGCGGGTTCAAGGGCGAATGGGGCACCCGAATTACTAGAGGAGTCGAAGGACCTTTGAACCCTAGCGCAAGGGCGCCAATGGGTGCTTAATAGGCGCAGAAGTAGGGGGTTGCTAGCAGACACTGGGAAGGGCCTGATGGTCCACTGAGACCTTTCCTAAAAGCTAGGGCGGGGTGGGCAAAGGCACCAGCACAGTTGCATTTTAGTAGAGCTTCGCCAGGGCGGTAAGTGATGGTGACTTAGGGTCCAAGGGTTTCCCCAAATCAGGTTCGCCAGGCTAGGCAGAGAGTTTCAGGGCAGCCTCTCCTGGCCGCCCGCCCCGTCTGCACGAGGCAGGGACCGGATCCCCATCCCCACCCTCCGGCCTTGGCAACTCGCAGTCTGACTTGCGTGGAGGCTGCGACTGGCCCAAGGCCTTTGGGTGCTCAGAATCGCTCCGTAATTCGCAGCCCTCTCAGGAGCTCTTCGAGGGTTACCGCCCTCCTGAACTGGCGCTGAGTCATGAGGCTCAACGGATATGCGTGGAGCTAAGAGTATCCAGAAAAGTGCTTCTAATAGCCCTATCACACTTATGTAGACTTAATGAGGATGAAAAGGCGGAAGACTGGGGCTGTGTGGCCGTGACTGATATGTTGGATTCCGTGGGGATTTGTTTTGTCTTGTTGTTTGTACAGTCATGAAATGGGCCTATCCCATGTCCACCTCACCTCTGTGGTTGAAAGCCACTGAAAAACTATCACTGCCTTTACTTCCTTACTACTAAAGTTGAATAAAATTTGCCTGTCACCAAATACTCTCATTTGGTTTGCAGTCATTTCTACTCTCAGAGATAGAGGTTGCTGGAGAAAGACCTTTGACCTACAGTTGACCATTAGGATTGACAATTTCTTGGGAAATGCATTATTGTTCTAAAATATGTCCAGAAGGTCAAAACAACCACAGAACTCTCTTGCATGTTCACAGTTCATATAACCACTCAATATTTATTTGTGTTGGCCCCTCCATGTGCTTCTCCTCCCCTTCATCTCTTACCCTTTAGGATGTTTTTGGATGGGAAATGAAGAAGTAGAGGTTGTGCAGTTAAAAATAAAATCTCAAATTTCTTGGGTAGTTCCTCTCACTCCACACCCCTTCCAATATCTATACTTCAATATTTGAAGAAGCTGTTGAGATAAATCAAATAGTGACACGTTGATGGATTTACTTGTGTAAGCAATATGGTTGACATATGGCATTGTTATTTATGAATGACAGCATAAATTGTATTACAAAGTCTATTGCAATAATACTACAGTTTATTGGAAAGCTGTTCGCCTGTCATCTGTATTCAATCTCTCTGGATATAGTTCGCCTGGGAGCCCAAAGGATAGGTCTTCAGAATAATTAAACACATTCACGTTAGCTAATGCCTCCTATTTTTTGTTGTTTGGTTTTGTTTGTTTTTCAGCAGTAGAATCACTCCCATCAGGAAAGAGAAGACAAGTAAGGACAATTAATTCTCTTCCTTTTGGAAAACCACAACCACTGACTATTACCAATGCAGGGGTAAAGTCCAGGGTGGTTAATAGCTTCTATTTTTTCTGAGTCCCTTTTGACAAATACACAAATATTTGCACCCCTATCACTAAACTGCTGGTGAGCACATATTTTATATGGAGACTTTTTATAAGCCCAGTTACAGGACAGTAAATTTTAACTGTAGGAAGAAAAGACATTCTTTTAGCAAACTAGAGAGGGCCTTATCCTATCACAACCTCATTCAGCACCCCCACTTCTTAAAAATGGTATTTAAAAGTTACAACATTGGCTGAGATTTTCACAATTTCCCCTTCTTTTACATTACACTTCTCTAAAGCACTAACAAAGAACTTTTGTTCTAGGTGGGTTTTATAGAAGGGGCTACCGCACCACACATGTGGTCCTTCATGGGTCAGGGGTCACCCAGCCCAGGAGTGGCTGAGAAGGCGGAATCAAAGGTGCCCTGCAACTTAATATCCTGTTGATGATCTTGTTGAATTTATGAGTCTGTGATACAGATGATGGTGCTGGAATCCTGTGAAATCCCCCCCCCCGCCTTTTTTTGTCACTTGTTTCTCTTGTTTATTCTCTCAACTCTTTCCCACTACCTCCATTTCCACCTTCTTCCTTAAGACGAAAATTAAAAGTTTGAGTGGTGTGGCAACCGAGAGCTTCTGCTTTTCAATGTAAAGGTCAATTTTGTTTGCCTGTTCTTTGGCTTCTCCTGTCCAGCAATGTATACCTATGTGTGTGTGTGAGGGTAGAGTGTGTGCATACACGCTATATTTATGCATAGGTACACAAAACACATCCCATACCACAAAAGAACTCGGTCAACACTGTTCACCGATGCCCACAAACTACAACGAGGTGCTTTGGTTGATGGGCGCTCAGGTATTTGGCGGGATTTTCTGGTTTTTGAAGACAACCCCAATTCTCCATGGCGCTGCCATTCCCTCTACTTGCAGAAAAATGAACACCGGCCCGCGCGGCCTGGAGTGGGATCCGCTCAAGCACCGGCCTGCGGCCCAGCCGCACGCAACCTCCGTAAGATTTCGGAAGCATAGTTTTGGGAAACTTACAAAGAGGGGACATGTTTGCCGGATGGAGACAGTTGTGGGTCCTGCGAGCCTGACGCTGCCACAGACGGGCCCTTCCAGAAACCTGTTGAAAAACTGAATTCACTCTCAATGTGCCGCTTGGCCGCTTTTTTCCTTCAGCCAAGGAACCCGAGTCTACTTTTGAGGCAGTAACTCTGAAAGCCTTTGCATGCTTCCCCCCCACCCCTTGCTCTCTCTCGCTCTCTCTTCACTTTCCTTCCTTTTAAAAAAAAAAGTGTCATGAAGTAAAGGGGTTTTGCGGTTTGTAGAGAAATAAAGCACTTCTGAGAAGGGACGGCGACGTGACTTTGAACTTGGCTCAGCTCTTCTGTGCCCTGCAGAGAGAGGAGAACTGGAGCCGGGAAAGAATAGCCAGGAGGGCCCAACCCGCAGGGTCTCCGGCGGGAATTAAGGCGTCCGCCCCACCGCCCGGCCGCGCGCGGCCCCCGGAATGCGGCGCGAGCGAGCACCCAGCCGCGCGATCCCCAAACGCGGGAGCAGCAAAGGCGAAATCAAAGCGAAAGAGAGAATGGGTCAAAGAGGAGAGGGAGGGAGGACTGGGGAGGGGGTAAGACAGTGGGAAAGGAGGAAGACTTGGAAGTCTGATGGCCTGAAAGAAGGAAGGGAAGTGAGGTCTCTGCATGTGCAGGTTTGCTATTCTCACAACCAATCTCCAAGAAAATATTTTCCTTCAGAAATATTTTTGGAGTAAGCCTTTCCAAATACTCTCCTCTTGCGCTCGCCTCCCATCCCCATAAAAATTGATGAATAAAGCAAACAAGTGTGCAATATAAAAATTGCACTAGCATTTTTTAATGGATTCAACGTAGCAGGACAGCCTTTCCGCCAGAGATGTTCTCTTTCCTCTCTGCGTCTCTGTCTCAGGTCCCTTTAGGTCTAGGGGGCCAGTCTGGCTAGTGCCCTCCGCCCCCTTTTATGCACAGAGAGGGGTGTGGAAATGGGAACATTTCCTCCTTTCAGGGAAGGTGAGAATCTCCACCTTCCAGGCAAACTGCCTTGCTTTCAGACAGGATGCCACAGCCTCCCTCATTCTTGCACCCCCACCCCCACCCCCATGACAAGGAAGAGTGGGACGGAGGAGGGGCACAGGGCCTCTTATGCAAGGGGCTGCGGCCAGCGCCAACCTGCAGAGACTCGCTTAAGCCGGGAGAGGCTGCCTGAGCCGGCGCAAGACAGCCCGGGTTCTGCCAGCCATAGTGAGCTAGAGGATCCTTCCCGCGTTTTTGTTGATTTCATTTCAGAACATAATTCTGAAAATTAATTATTTTCTCTTCGTTTAATTTTATTTCAACTCCTAGAGATTTATAAATAAAAGCAGTTCTCCAGGCCAGCCAGGCGAACACGCCCGAGGCGCTGGCCTCAGGCCGTCCCTTCACACCTCTGCAGCCTCTGGACCCTTCTTTCCCTCTCTGGTTACCTCGGGAGCGCGAGATTTGGGCGGCGGGACAGGAAATGTCCGCAGCGGTCAGCCTGGGGCCGCGGCGCAGGGAGCAGCCTCGCCGCCGGGCCACCGCCCGGGTGGCACTCCCTGCTCCTAGAGAAGGAGTGGATATATATGCTTTCTAGAAGGTTTAAGCCCTGCCGAGTCTGACGGCTTCTCACAAGACCCTGAGCCTGACTCGCAGCCAAACCCCGGCCTGAACCTCGCTTGGTCTCGGGCGTTCCCATACTTCCCAGCTCAAGGATGCGCGGCCCGGCTTCTAGGCATTTACCCTGAGGGTGACACTGTCTTTAAACGACTTCCAAACAACCCCCTTCTACGCGGGGGCCGCTGTCCAGTGTTTACTGCTGTAATCGGAGCAGGACGCAAGCGGCGGGGGGGACCTCAGCGCGCTGAGGGGCGGACGGGGACGCCGCGGGGGGCGGGGAAGGCGGTGTCTGGGTGGGCATCCGGAGGGTGGGAAGAAGGGGCATGCCTGGCTTTCTCTGTGCCCACCGTCCGGCACCTGTGGTTTCAATGCCACAGAGCAAGTTTGCAAAGGCGGGGTGAGAGTAGGGAGCGTGCCAAGCGGGCAGCAGACCGGCCCCCTGCCGCTCCTTGTGGCGCGCTCCCGGCGGGGCCCCGGGCCTGAAATGTCCCCGCGCGCAGAGCCTCCTGCTGGGCGACCCAG
>NW_012114252.1:10514572-10514903 GCF_000951035.1 Colobus angolensis palliatus
AGGGGGCGCGGGGGGAGGGGAGAGGAAAAGGAGGAGACAAAAAGTAAAAAATAAAAGGCTGCTGCTGCGGCGTTGGCGGCGCCCACCGAAATCAACAGAGGCGGTGGCGAACGCAGCCCACCTCAGCCAAAACCTGGGAGCCCGCCTGGGCCTCACATTCGCTCGGGCCGCGGACTGCGCTCGGTCCACGCGGCGTGGCCACTAGTTCCGGGCCCAGCGCCCAGGCCCGACCGGCGGGAGGGAGGAGGCGAGCGAGAGATCACTTTTTTATTGTTGTTATTGTTTTTCAGCCCAGCCTCCCCCTCCTCCCCTCCCCGTGCTCGCCTTCTCC
>NW_012114252.1:10519758-10522705 GCF_000951035.1 Colobus angolensis palliatus
CGGACGCGCAGGGCCACCTCCTCTTCCCCGGCCTGCCAGAGCAGCACGGGCCGCATGGCTCGCAGAATGTGCTCAATGGGCAGATGCGCCTCGGGCTGCCCGGTGAGGTGTTCGGGCGCTCGGAGCAATACCGCCAGGTGGCCAGCCCGCGGACCGACCCCTACTCGGCGGCGCAACTCCACAACCAGTACGGCCCCATGAATATGAACATGGGTATGAACATGGCAGCAGCCGCGGCCCACCACCACCACCACCACCACCACCACCCCGGTGCCTTTTTCCGCTACATGCGGCAGCAGTGCATCAAGCAGGAGCTCATCTGCAAGTGGATCGACCCCGAGCAGCTGAGCAACCCCAAGAAGAGCTGCAACAAAACTTTCAGCACCATGCACGAGCTGGTGACCCACGTCTCCGTGGAGCACGTCGGCGGCCCGGAGCAGAGCAACCACGTCTGCTTCTGGGAGGAGTGTCCGCGCGAGGGCAAGCCCTTCAAGGCCAAATACAAACTGGTCAACCACATCCGCGTGCACACAGGCGAGAAACCCTTCCCCTGCCCCTTCCCGGGCTGTGGCAAGGTCTTCGCGCGCTCCGAGAACCTCAAGATTCACAAAAGGACCCACACAGGTAACCGCGGGCTGGGATAGGGACCAGGCGCGGAGGGGAGACACGCACAGCCTGAGAGACTGTGGGTGCCGACGCTGGGCGCAGACCGCCAGCCAGGGACCTGGAATGGGAGGTGTTTTTGCGTACACGAGAGTGCCAGCAGCTTGTTTCTGTTGGAGGATGACAGAATATTACTGGGCTGGGTTTTTCCATGTGCGGAAATTGAGTTTTAAACGATCGGCCTCACATCAAATGTATGCTTGGGTCATGCAATTGGTTCGTTTACTCAGTCCCGGTTAATAATTTCCGTTCTAAGTGGAAAGCACAAAATAAAACTGCTCTCTAATTCGGTGCCCGGGAAGCGAGCCTAGAGAGGATTTTGCCAGCTTGTCTGAATGTGCTTTTCTGCTCGGAGTGTATGTCTGTTTGAGTGGTTTGTGTGTTTTCCCACTTCTTTTACTCGGGGTCCAAACGCCCTTCCCGGGACTGTTTCCCATTAAATGAGTCTGGTGTAAGACGAAGCTGTAATGCATTTCTCATTTTAAAAGTGTTTTTAAAGCCCGTCTCGGGGTGGGTCGCGGGGCCTTTACTGTGGTTTCGCAGCAGTTTGTGAAATTCTCTAATGGGCACCAGAGAGTTTGCGATTCCCAACTTGGACCCAGGTCAGCTAGAGCCCTAGGTCAGCTAGAGCCCCAGGCAGCGCGGCCCCACGGGGGGATCGCGTGAGAAGAGAGAACCGCAAGAGAACGCGCCTCCTGCCTCATAGATTATTCATCTATGACCAGGTCTGAGCCAAAATCGTGCCAGACGATTTCCTAAAAGAAAGCCAAATGTTTTAGCAACTTCCCCCGTCAATATTTACTCCGAAGTGGGGATGCGCCAGCGGCCTATTGTTCTCTTCCGGGAAGGGAGGGAGCCGAGGTGCGAGACAAGCTTTTAACAAGGTTTAAAATTTGAGAAATTTATTTGCATGAAATGCTCGCTTTCGAGTCCTGTGTCTGAGCGGATGTCTTTAAGAAACAATTTAGGTGCTAATGGAATTTAACGTTAAATGGTCCCCTTTCCAAGTGGAGCGACGTTTGAGTTCTCGCACCTCTAAATGACTCCAAGCATTTGGAATTCTGGCAACAGGATGCAGAGGCCGCCAGAAAATTAAACGAGGAGGTTTTGAAAGGCTTTGCTGACTCCCCCAAGCCTCGCCCACCAGCTTGTGCCACTCCACAGTCACTAGATGCTGCCTTATCTGTAATATTTACTTTTTCTTCAACTTATTTTTTAAAGACTGGAGGTGAGACTAGAATTACTAATTCAGTTTGCGGAATTTTGGAAGAAAAATACTGGCTCAGTCACTCTCCACAGCCCGGCCCCCAAACAACACGTAGCAACTGCAAATGTAATTGCTTACTGGCCCTGGCGAGAAACCGACAGCAGCCCAGCAGCCTGTGTGATTTTGATAATGCCCCAAATATTTTGTCATAATAACAGCTTCTCTGTGGCGAGACCAACTTGTTAGAAGCTGCAAATCCAAGAAGCCCTGTAGAAAGGCAGGCAGGGCCAGGAGCTACCCCACATGCCTGAGAAATTTGAGGAGATGGGCGTCAGCCTGGAAGAAAGTAAAATATGAAATAAATGAGCAGGACTGTCGGGCGGGAAGGTGGTTAATTTGATCTTAGTTCTGCCGCAGAGGGGATTGGACTGGTTTAAGGGACCCAGCCCCCTCAGGCCCTTCTCCCTCGCCGTGGCCCAGCCCCCTCGCAGCCTGAGTGGGGGCTCTGCAGGCTCTGGGTGTCTGCAGCCAGCGCCGATGTTTGCCGTCCGCAGGGGAGAAGCCGTTCCAGTGTGAGTTCGAGGGCTGCGACCGGCGCTTCGCCAACAGCAGCGACAGGAAGAAGCACATGCACGTCCACACCTCCGATAAGCCCTATCTCTGCAAGATGTGCGACAAGTCCTACACGCACCCCAGCTCGCTGAGGAAGCACATGAAGGTACCACCGCGGCGGCCGGGAGGAGGGCGAGGCAGGCCGTGCGGTGCAGCACCGGCCTGGACCACCTCAGCCGGCCTGGGAGGGTCTCCAGGGGCCAGGGAGGCTGGGGGGACATTTCTGGGGGTGCTCTCCCCCAGGGGCCCGGCCCCACAGCAGCTGCACTCACACCCAGTCCCCTCTGGTCCCCCCTCCCGGCTTTTGTCTTGCAGGTCCATGAGTCCTCCCCACAGGGCTCTGAATCCTCCCCGGCCGCCAGCTCTGGCTATGAGTCGTCCACGCCCCCGGGGCTTGTGTCCCCCAGCGCCGAGCCCCAGAGCAGCTCCAACCTGTCCCCAGCGGCGGCGGCAGCGGCGGCAGCG
>NW_012114252.1:10522820-10526170 GCF_000951035.1 Colobus angolensis palliatus
CAGCTCTGGCGGGGGCAGCGGGACAGCCGGGGGCCACAGCGGCCTCTCCTCCAACTTCAATGAATGGTACGTGTGACGGGTCGGGGCCTCTCCCTCTCCCTGTCCCCACCCCAGCGTAGCAAACCTCCTCGCTGCTAGCAACGAGGGCACCTTGTGATCATGTTGTTAAAATTATGAAGCTGATTTTTATGATGATGAAAATTTTACCAGCAGAAGGATTTTTTAAAGTTTTTTTTTTTTTTTTAATAATAATAATCTAGGCATGAAGAGCAAAAATACCCCTTCCGGAGTCTTTGAAGCTGAAAATAAAAACAAATAAAAAATAAAAAAATAAAAACCCACAAAAATGTTGAACCAAACCTCCCTGCTAATCTCCATGCCCACGTTCTTTCCCACCCTGTTCCCAGTCTTCTGATAAACTGTGTACATAGCGGACTCCTCCTTTCTCCTCCGAGGTGGTTTTAATGGCTTTTTGGTATATAGAAGTTTGTCCATTTGTAAAACTCCGGACTGCGTTCCTCCCCGCCTTCCTCCCCTTTCCTTCCCCCGCTTTCCTTCCCCGAAGTGATAGGCTTTCTCTTTTCTCCTTTTTTAGTTTACTCGGTTTCTTTTTAAGTAATGTGGAAGAAAATGGTTTGTTTTGTATTGTGGTATTGAATATTGTGTTCCTTTTTATGAGGCAACCTGATTGTAAACTTCATGTAACTATAGACTGGAAAAAAACGAGCCGTGCCAAAGTCTCCCTTCTGTTTCTTCAGCACACTGACCCATAGCACACACATACACACCACCACCACCAACGCTTGTGAATGTATTTTTCTGTTAGCTGGGTTTACATGTGATGTTTTAGTGCTTTTGCAAGTTCAGTTTGTTAGTTCCTGTATGAAAGATTGTGGGGGAAAAATAAACGTCGTGCCGTTAGCTTTTTCCGTAATAACACCCTTCCTTCTGTAAATACCCGTTACCATATTTATCCATTTGTAATTAAATTATGGTATTAACTTGCTACAGAGGAAACAATATTTATAAAGAATGTTTCTTAACTATAAATATGTACAATTGTGGGCATAAACTGTTTCAGATTTTTTATTTGAAGGTTTTAAGTGGTTTGATCATTTCTTGTGATGTTTTGAGAGTAATGCATACAGAAATATAATAAAACGTGTTGAAACTGCATGAACATACTATTTTTTCTAGCTAAGTTATTAAAGAAAATGGGGAAAGAGGCAGCTGAGGATGGACCTGGGTAGAGGCGCGCTGAGGCTGAGTGGGCGGGAGGCACATGCGTTCTGGGGAGGAAGGTGTGTGTCTGCCTCTTTGGCAGAAGGTCTCAAAATTATTTTCTTCGTCCTTTGTTTAATAGCTGAGAGTGAATTAAATTTTTGGAAAGCCCCTGTGAGGAATGGCGGCAGGAAGCTTCAGAGCTTCTAATGGCTCCTTTATCTGAGGGAATGCCTTTCTTTCTTTCAGCTATTTGGGCTGGATTTAAGAGCACTAAACATTTCCTTATTCTTTGTTTTCCCCCTTTCCTTCCCCCTTTCCCTCCCTCTGAAAAGCTGAGGTACAGTTATTTTTAATTACACATTTAAAACTGAGCAGAGTACTTTCTTTTTGAACTTGGCCTAATGATTATAGTTTTAAGGGCCCGTTTGTACCAAAAGTTGCTTGAAAATTTAAGCAGAGAAATCCTGCTGAAGCAAAGCAGCTGTGTGCCAACAAGCAGGATGGTCAAGGGAAGGTGATAAATAGGCTACATTTTTATCTTCTTGGGGGAGGAGAATAGATAGGAAAGCAACAAACCGTTGGCCCCAAAGGAAAGAGAACCTCTTGAAGAATTCAGTAAAAATAAAATAGAATAAGATATCAAGACTAAAATTGCCAGGTGGAAGTGAGAGATCCAGAGCCCCAGCCACCAGCTTTTCTCCTACGTTTACAGCCTTCCTACCTCCCCAGCAAGAGCTGATCAGAGTTTTCAAACAAGATACTCTAAGGAAGAAGGCAAAAATAATTGTAATAACCAAAGGGTAGGGATAGGGAAGATTATTTTGAAATTTCTGAGCCATCACAATATCTCCCTCTCCCAGTAGCTCTAAGAGGCCTTGGGCGGTGCTGGACCTCCCCCCTCCAGCTCCCCTAGCTGGGAAAAGACTTGGGTGGTGGCAGCGACACCTCCAGAGGATCGCCCAGCACCACCACAGAGACGCAGAGCGCGGGTGGCTGCGATAGCTGCGGCTGCCCTGCTCTCCTTTCCCTCCAGCCCTGGAATGAGCCTCTGAAACTGGCCAGGCCTGAGGGGTGCTTGGGGAGAGAGGGGCAGCCCTGACCTCCCGGAGGTCACACTACCTGTTCAATGGGGAGGAAAGGCGTCCAGCCTTAGGTGGGGGGTAGTGACCAGAGGGTGACAGAAGCTAGGCTCACCTTCCCCAGCGGCCCTGCGAACTGCCCAAGCGCCAACTCCTGAAGCAACCAGATCCCTATTAAAATCAAATTTATAACCCCTAATAATATTAGGCGAAATTATTAAAATAATTGGCATATGTTACTGGTCCTTGGGAGAGTTCATTGAACACATTATAAGCTGTGAGGAAAAGCGTTTAGGGTTTTCCAAAGACCCCCCCCCCCAAGAGGGGAACGAAGGAGTCAAATGAAATGTTTGTCATAACTTGTGTAAGAACAGAAAGGCCTATTGGAAATGTTTCAACGTTTTAATTTTTTTTTTTTTTTTTTTTTTTTTTGGTGGAAACTGGTTTTGAGAGAAGTCCCAAATCTAAGGAGAAGGACAAGACGAGGGTGGGGGTGGGGAAGGCAACTTTACCATGGGGCTTGGGGCCTTTCTTCCCATCTGGGGAAGAAGGAAAACGGCCAGAAGAGGTGGCCAATCTCACAGCCTTGAGTTGGTTCGATGGCTGTCCTCATCTGAAAGTCGGAGAGCCACCCGAGGCCCCTTCAGGTCCAGGGGCGCTGACCCTAGTTTTCAGCAGGAAAATAAAATACTAAGGAGGAAGATCACAGCCTGGGAGTGGTCTGCGAGTCCACCTTAGGATGTGCGGAGCGGGCGGGAGCCGTTTTCCCTCAAAAGGGCTCCCAGTTCCTGGTCCGTCGCTTCCCAAGGCTTTGTCCAAACAAGTCACGGACCGGACAAAGTGGTCCAGTCTTTCTCCCTTTGGTCTTTCTCTTCTGCCCTTCGAATCCGAAGGACTGAATGAGGGGAGGGGAGATGGCAATAGTGTAGAAGTGTCAAGATGTGAAAATTGCTCAACTGAGAACGCTCGCGGGGGCTCGCGGCCCAACAGCCTGCACCGCACTCAGGCTCCTGGGCTTGGGCCTGGGGATGGGGGTGGGGGTGGGGG
>NW_012114252.1:10526220-10542634 GCF_000951035.1 Colobus angolensis palliatus
TGGGGGGTTGGGGGGGACAGGCGTCCTCCCCCATCCCTACCCCATCCCTGCCTTGCTGTCTAAACGGACCTAAATGCTAACCTGCTGTTGCCTCGACTCCAGAGACACGAAACTGAAGCCAGCCCTCGCCCCTCTCCGGGACCCTGCGCTGCGCTGCGGGTCGCTGCCCTCAGGGAGGCCCAACTTGCAGCGGCCTGAGCACGGTGTCTGCTCGCCGTCGCGGTCAACTTGAACTTCAGTGAGCCTAGACCGGTTTCCTTCGCGCTCCGCTCCATCCACCACCTAAGAACTCCCCTCAGCGCGAGCGTCGCTTTATCTGGAGGCAGCTGGAACCCCCTCGGGAGGCCCGTCATTATTATTATTAATTATCGTGATCCTCACTGCATTATTAATGCCCACGATGATAACTGGCATCGGTATCAGCTTTCCCCGGTTCAGTGATATCCCACGAAGTTCGGGGCGGGGAGGAAGTGACTCCAGGATCAGAGGCCGCATAGGTTCTGCTCGGGGCATGGGCAAGGGGAGGCTGCTGCTGGGGCCAAGCCACGGCTGGACGCGAAGGAAGAAACTCGTCCCAGGCCCCGCACGCCTATCCCAAGCTGTCCCGGTGCTCTTCCCTAGGCCGGCACCTTCGCTCTTCCTCTTCCCCACCCCCTAGCCCCTTTGTCTCTTTTTCAGACGGATGTTTTCAGTCTCAAGTGGTTTTATTTTCCGCACAAAACCCTGAGATCAAGGGCAGACCACAGACTGTACCGGAGGCTCGGGTTTCCCTGGACTCTGTGCTGTTCTGCATCCCAGGGTTGGCTAGGAAGGAAGGCCTGGGCCGGCGAGGTGATGGGTCTCCTGCCCAGGTCGGCAGGACTGGGGGAGGTGTGTCCTGGTCGGTCCCTGGTGAGCTCACCCGTGGCATCGGGGACCCGCGGGAACCCACCGAGCGCCCACTAGGGACTCGGGTCCTACCCTCCCCCACACCACTCCACCGAAATTATGGGAAGGGCGTGCTAGGCCTGCTTCCAAGGGCTGGGTGGTAAAGGCCTCAAAATCACACCATCAAGACTTGGTTGAACCTTTGGCTGGGTTTTTGTTTGGTTTTGTTTTGTTTTTACTTTAGCAGACACGTGTCCCGGAAAGAGGGCCTCAGAACCCAAAGCAAAGGTTCAATAATGATTTGTGGATTGATTGATTATAGTCTGATATCGCTCTGGTTCCACAGAAACTCGGAACTCCTTGGCCCACTGTTACCCCCAGCAGACCGAAATGAACGGTTTCTATTTTTCACTGGCAGCTCAGAACTGGATCGGAAGAAGTTCCCCTCCACTTCCCCCATCCCGACTCCAGATCGTTGCTGGGTTTTTATTTTCGGGGAGAAAAAACACTAGGTCCTTCCAGACTGGATCAGGTGATAGGGCAAAAACTCTCAGGCTAGTCCGGCTGGGTGCCCGAGCACGAAAAGGCCTCTGTGGCCATTTGAACCGGGTGTTGCAAATGAAACTTCTGTAAGCCATAACCAGGGCAGTCCGAGGGTATGAGTTCACGGTCAAGGCTGTGGGCTACTAGGTCCAGCGAGTCCAGGCCCCGCCCCGTCCCCGAGTTGCCGCAGCCAAGATCCTCTGCAGGGAATTCGAGACCAGGGTCCTCCCATTCCCGCCCCGCCCCGACAGTCCGAGAATTCGGTGCTGGGGCCACCTCGTCGCCCTCCCACGTTTCTCTTTTGTTCCCAGGGACCGACGAGCTTTGGACGAGGTGACACCTCGCCTCGCCTTCTCGTGCTCTAGGCCCTGCCCTCGTCCGGCATCCCTCCTGCCCCACGAAGCGAGACGATGCTTAGCGCAGCTGCCAGGCAGAAAGTGTGTGGGGAGGTCCCCTGCCTTTGCGCACGCACACACACACAGACACACACACACACCCAACACACTCACTCACACCATATGCTCACACATCCTCACCTCCTTCGGCTTCCGCACCTCCCAGCCACGGGCTCGCGTGAGTGGGAAGGACCTGAGGCCGCAGAAATGTGGGTGAGCATGGGCAGCAGGAGGTGCTCCCCGCACCCCCTCCTCCCATTTCTACCTCCCCCAGCCCTTTCTAGAGCCGCTTGGAGGGGACCGGGCCTGCCTGGCGCTCTCAACCTAATTCGGCCTCGGAGGGTCCTCAGCCAGGGCGGCACTCCCCAGGCCTGCACTCCCCAGGCCTGCACTCGCGCCACTGACGTGGGACTGGGCTAAGCAGGGCTCCCTAGAGTTGGGTCTCCCAAGCCCACTCCCAGGGGCTGCGAGAGGCCAGGCTGCCTCGCCTGCCGGCGCGCCTTTCAGCCCTCGGACGTAGGGAGGGGGGCGCGCCCTCACCTCCCAGGAAACCTGGAGTGAGGGAAGAGCTGCCTAGCTCCCGCGCCCTCCGAACCTGGCCTCAACCTCTCCCTTTCCCAAACTCCCGGGGCCAGGTTTACCTCTGCCCTAGAGGCCAAGCCGGTGGCCCTGGGGAGCAGAAGGGAGCTCAAAGCTGCTAGAGAAGGTGGGGGGTAGAAATAATAATAACGTTAATAACGTCAGAGATAATCATCGCAGTTAATGCTCAGCCACTGGGCTGCTCCGCGGAGGCCGGCGGAGACCTGCAGAGGCTACTGACTGGCAGAACTGGAGGTGGGAGTGTGGTTCCCTTTTCACGGCGGTTCCTATGTTGCCCGTCCCCCGACCCCAACAGGCAAAGCCCCCTAAACTTAGGGTCTGGAACCAGGCCGAGCCAGCGAGGGCTTTGCCAGAAGCTGCGCTGGAGCCTCTTGCTGCAGCCAGAGCTGGTTCTTGTTCCTTTCTCTCTCTTGGCCCGCTGGGTCCACAGTGGTTAGGTGGCCGAGTGTGGTTTCCCGAAACTCTTTGGTGTCGGCTGGGTCTGCCTGCCCCTGGCCCTGTCCCCACCCTCAGTCCTGTCCCCCAGCCTCCGCCCGCCCGCCCGTGAATGGTGGATTTAATGAGCGCTTGTGCGGCGCTGGCCGGCGGTTCTGAAGATGCGCTGACCTGGAGGGAGGGCGCGAAAGGTCAGGCGCACGCCGAGCCCAACTTGGGCTCCTCCCAGGCCCACGCTGCTCCGATATTGATCCTGGGAGAAAGATAAACAGAAAAGCTGGACATTCAGTCATGAATACTAATGAGCCAGGGTAGGGGTTTTAATTACTGTGGACTTCCTTTCTCCAGTTAATCCTCATTGCAAACTTCGCTGGAGTCAGCTTTCTCGGGCCTCCCTCCTTCTTATATTTTCCTGTGAAACACCCGGGCGAAAGAGACCAGTGACAACCTGACTTTCTCCCCTTCGAGAGGCCCATGGGAGCTCGAGAGCCCACAGCCCGTGTTTCCAGTGTGGCTCTGTTTACTAATTATGGAAATATAGGGATCCTATAAAATAAATTGTTTCAATGTGGCTTTGGCGAGTCTGCTTCTTGACTTCTTCACCCTTATTGTTTCAAAGACTTCTTGTGTCTTTGGCCTTTAAACTTCCTCTTGACAATTGCATCTTTTCTCCCGCCACGGATCTCCTTTCTACTCTAAACGGTGCATTCTGTCCCCAAACGTTCACGTTTCTCAAGTCTCCAGGATTTGGCACTGGCTTTGCCAACCGCAGTGCCTAAGTATTTCAACCTAGCAGTGAATTCTTAGGCAAGCTAATTTACCACGTTACATAAATTTTGTGGTTTCTTTGGTACCTATAAGCAACACTGTAATATGAGACAGGAATCTAAAAGAATTGTCAGAAAAATTTCTGCCTCCATTCTTGATATGCATTTGATAACTTAGGTATAATCACTTTTATTAAAATAAAGCCATTCTTGAGCTTTTTCTTGAAACTGCATTAAGTCGACTGTAAATTCTATAAAGCAATTTCGGCTATGCGACAGGAGAGAAACACATAAGCCCATTTTTGTGACAGACTATGTAGAAATGTGTTGAAACCCAAGCCAGAAAAAAAAAAAAAATCAGTTGTGCTAGAGTAACTTCCAATATTATTCTGATCCTTACAGTTTTGAACAAAATAAGCCTGTATTTCACTTCATTGCCAATAGATTCCAGCATTGAAGTCTCCTGAGGATTCTGTTTCACTTACACTTTTCAGTCCAAACTTTTTTTTTTCTTTGCACAATGATTTATTATGTAGGTAATTTTAGGGGATACAGTTTACAGCTTGAATTATTAGACTGAACACCTCTGGCTGACACCACGACGCCTTTTTTTTCTGCCTGCAGCTGTGAGTCACAACCCCATTTTCATACCCAACCGCTGCACATTCCTTCACAATGTATACTTCCTTCTTGCAAAGATCAAACATGCTTTGGTCAAAGTGTTTATTTTAAAATACAGGAAAATTAAAACTAAACACAGCTCTACTGAAAAATCCCCAAATGTATCATATTTTCCTCCTCCTGTGCCCACAAAAAAAGTAACAAATTGCACCACTTTCTGGAATAAAAATTTGAATTGAAGGAGAACACACAGGCACATACAGACATAGTGTTCATTTTAGTATCGAAACACACCAGAAAACCTCCCACTTCCATTCATATTTGGATTCCTGTTTGGATGTCTTGTTTTTACTGTAAAAATATCACAAACCAAGCAACAACAACAATGTATCATTAAAAAGATGCTGACAGATATCTATTTTATTCACTAACCTACACACTCTTCATTCCTACTTCATTTTTCCCCTCTTAGTGTTTTTCTTATAATTGTATCTTTCAGATTGTAGCTTTCAGGAGAGAAGCATATTTTGAAATATTTTCTAAATAGAAAACAAAAGGTCTTAGTAACTCAGAAATAAGTTAATAATTCCTAAGCATCTTTGTAGGTCTTTGGCATGTGTGTGTGTTTCCTTTTTCCTTTCAAATTAAGGTGAAAAATTATAAGGGAGAATCACTCCATCTCAGCACCTAAATCCTGTAAAGTGGACTTTAACTGAGATTTTGGTGGACAAGCTGGCCTTCCGCAGCACACTGTCTAACTGCCTATTTCAGCTTCTCACTGCTCCCACTTGAAAGAGACATAGACCTCAGCCACCTCCTCTCTGATGCAATTTACTCAGCTTCTCCAATCACACAGTTCTTTAACGGGGCAGAAATTGTTGGGCTGTTTTTAATCAAGTTTGGAAGCTGAATCTCTTCCCCCGATGACTGTGCCCAGGGGTGGATCCGGCTGAATGTCTGGCGCTGCGGGCAGCAGGCTCAGCCACCCGTTTTTCAGACACAACAGCAGAGAATGGCACTGAAATAATGGTGTGTAGCAGAAATGTTTAAAAACATTAACCTCTCTTATTTTCCATACTTGTGAATTAAAAGGCAAAAGAAGCTGAAAGGAAATCTGAAATGACACTCATTTACCTACTGAAGGCCGACCAAGAAACTGTAAAGATGCCTGGTGCTTTGAAAACGTACTCTGTAAAATCTTTCAAATTAGATGCTGCTTAAGATCAATGGCAGTAAAAATATTTTTATTATTTGATTGGTTAAAACTCTTTTAGATATTAGTGATGATAAATTAACAGAACAGAAGTTTCTTTCTAGGAACAATTTGGGAGGGATATAGAAAGTAATCTAGTAATCTAATAATACTCTTCTTCCTATTGTTTAAAGGGAGACAAATTATAGTACATACTATGTGGACTTTTTAAAACTTTAGATAAGTAAAAATATTTGGCTTTCGTACACTATTGAAAATTCTTTGCTAAAGTGGAGTATCAAGGATTTTCAAGACCAAGAACAAAACAAAGAATCAGATTACAGTCTTCCTCTAAAATACACTTCTTCCTTTGCTGGGTTTTCAAATGATATCTTTGGTGATTCTTTGTTTATTTGAACAATCTCTTGAAATTAAAATGCATTGAATATTTCTCTCTAGATAGTTCAATTTCAGACACACAAGTATTTCTAAAAGTTCTAAATGTAAATCAAAGACTTTATAAAGCTTCAGCAACAACATTTCATATCATGGCAAAACCAATTTTATTGTGACATTCCTCTCATATTTGGTAGATTATCAGACACATCAAAAATTCTCACCTTGAAAATGCACTCTTCCAAAAATCTTATACATTTGAGAAACTCATTTTTATAATCTGTAATTTGTGGCTTATTATCTCATTTCTGTTCTTTAAATCCAAGTGAATTAATTTAAAAAGTAAATTTGGACTAGAGGGGAGATGTTAGTGAAAAGTCTTAAGTATTAATCAAATTCTTTTCAACTACCTCCAGTATGCACACACATCACTCACACACACCCTTCTTGAGAAGAAAAAAAAATGTTTCAGCTGAAGAGAACAGTCATATCAGTCATTTGGCCTCAAATGTCTTACACAAAAGTTTAAAATAGCTATTTTGTAATATGACAAAACTATCGTTTAATGTTTCAGGGTAACATTTTTCTAAATCTTCATGTGATAATTTACTTATTCAAAATGTAACAAATGATTGACTTTATTGGGCAAAATATTGCTCTACCTATTTGTTAAAGTAGATATCTCACATAGGGTGCCATTGTAACTTAAGTAAGTCTCTTTTTTATACAATTGTGTTCATTTGCAGATAATCTACTATTCTCTTGTGCCCCCAACATTGTTGCACTTGAAAGTTGAATGTTGAGAACTCAAGGTTGGAAACCAAATCGAGTGCCTTGTGTGGAAGCAAAAGATGTTTTCCTTTGACAGATGCTACTTTGAGTGTCTTTTCTGCTAAGCAGATCTCCTCGTTAAATTAGCCTAATCATTTGCCCCTCTGCTTTTTCTAAAGGTCTGTGGTCCAAGTGGCAGTCCTTCCTGCAATAGACTGTAGGTTCTGTTCGGTAGCGGGAATGTTCTATTTCTTTGCTTCAAGTTTCACTTTGTGTTTAAAATGAAATAAAATAAGTTTAGAAAATCATTTTTAAGAGAGCACTTTCAAGAAGCACTTCCTTTCCTACTGCCAGACAACGGGGCTCCCCAACCTCTTGGCTGGAACGCTTGCTTTCGATTTGTTTGTTTCGCGCATTTCCCTAAAGAACCGGGCTCTGTGCTGTTTAATTCTGCTTTAAAAATGCATCGCTTCTGTCCTGAATCCTTCTCCGAAACAAATTCCTATCGAAAGTGTATCAGATTCGTTCCAAATATGGGATTTGGATCAATATTCCCATGCTACAAATATTTTTAAAATTGTTTTTGTCATAGGAGTCCACTCTTTTGCAATATATTTTTAATTGAAATAGGGTTGCCTGTATTTCTCATGACACACAAAAAAGTAGCAATTACCGTCTGCTTAGTCCTTCCTTTATTATTATTTTTAGCCCGTGTATCATTACCTAACTGGTATGTGTTCTTCTGTCCAGCTCTTGATGATCTAGTTGAATTCTAGACATTGTGCCAAGAAGTGTATTTGAAGCAGATAAGTACGTATAACACAAATGCGTTTTGTTAGACCTGATGGATGCTATTTTTCTTTTAATAGGTTTGTAGCAAACTAACACAATAACACAATGTATTCCTTTTCAAGGTACATTGTTGAAACAGGTCTATTAAGAGCGCGTTGAGCTATTTCTCGCTTCTATTGAACAGTCTGTTGCTCAAACACAACAGCCAACAAACGCCAGCTGCCTTAACAAAAGTAGAAACCTAACCCTTTTATGTAATGTTTTAACAGAAAGGGTAGCTCTGTTTAATTAAAAACATTGATGATTCAGTGAAACAATAGAAACTCAAGTTCAAATGGTGCTCTATTGATTTAAGATGATTTTTTACTAGCAATGGGTATAATTCATTTTTTTTTTCCCAGCTCTCTCGTGTAAAGGGGTTCCTTCTTGGGGCATTATTTGGGTGAATAGGAAAAGACAGAGATGGCTATTGCCTTAGAAACCTGATTAACGCATGTTGCTCTGAGGGTAAGGTGTTTAATTTATAAGTGCACCCCATATTTTTTGTCAGTTTATTCGCGGTAGGGAAGCTTTGAAAGTAGCTCCTCTCAGCAGGTTAAAAAGTGAAGTCTGCGTCCTGGCATTTAAATGTCTTTGTTATTGTGTCAAGCAAGTTGTTGAAAACTGCATGCCCAGAATATTAAGGTTGGGCGGCTAGAGGAGACAAGTTGTGTGTGTGTGTGTGCACGCGCGCCCCTGGGCGCAGGACTGTGTGTGCGAGGACAATTATTTTCATCAGCTGCTTGCTAGCCCGCGCCCGACTGCTCCTCTTTGCAGGACCGACGGCCTCCGGGCTTTCAACTCTGGAAGTGAAGCAGGACGAATTCCTCCATGGAGACTCCCTCCTTGGGAACGTCGAACTCTGCCATGGGGAGTAGGGCACGATAAAGGGTACCTAGGTCGCCCCCTGGCAGGCGAGCACTCGAGGGCCGCGAGGTCCCGGGTTTCGACGTCCTGAGACCCCCCGCGCGCATGACCCAGGAGGGGCGCGGCGGCCCCTTAGTCAAGGTGGGCGGGGGCAGGTGCTTCCCTCCACTGCGTTGTCCTACGCCGGCGCGGACCCCACAGCCAGACCTAGCCCGGCGCCGGCCGAGTACTGCTGCAGCGCTAAGTACCCCTTCCTCCTACCGGGCTGGCAGGCCCGGCTTCACGATTCCGGGGCCCTCGGGCATGTGAGGGACTTGAGCGAAAAGCAGCTCCCTCAATTCACTCCCGCAAAACCACCGCCAGGAGGGCCTGAAGTCGGAGAACCCGGCCTAGGAGCCGCCTCTAGAGCCTCGGGGCGGGCCCCTTCCCCTTCCCTTTCCCCTTCCCCACATCGGGCCGCCGAGGGAGCCTAGAGCAGGTGGGAGAAGGGCAGCGGCCTCTCCTGATCCTTTCCTGCGGCCATACAAGTTCCCAGGGTGGCCCGAGGACAGAGCTCCTCAGGCATCGTCGGCTTCCCACGGCTGCGGCCCAGGCCCAGCCTACAGCCTTGGAGCAACTCGCTCCAAGCCCCCACAGGCCGCGACCGCCTCGAGGGCCGCACTTCCGCCTGCTCCCGACTTCCCGCGCACCCAGCGGTCAAAAGGTACGGCCCGCCTCGACCCACTTCCGGGGTCCGGCCTCCCCAGGTCCAGCTGGCCACCACCCAGCACCGGGCCCCTGTGGGCCCCGGTAGCCTGGGGACCGCTGAGACCGAGGCCTGGAGCCCGTCGCCCTCCGGGCCCACCGTGGCGGATGACACTCGGGGAGGCCGCGGCCAGAAAGTGGCCCGCGAGGGAAACGTCCACACGGGCCCCTCAGGCCCACAGTGAATTATTTAAGCTGTTCCTGGTGTTTAAAGAGGTTTTTCAGTTTTTAAAGAATGTTGTAAAAAAATATCAGCCCTTGTTAACTCCCTCATTACATGCTTTTTTTCCCTCAGCTGAACAAGCCCTATTTCCTGAGTCGCAGGAGCAATGTAAGTGTTTAAACGTGTGTCAAGTGTCTTATAAATAATACAAATTCATAAAGAAGAGGAGGACATTTAACTGATACATGAAGGACTTGGCATAGCCACATTTGCTGTGAGGTTGTTTTCGGACAGGGACGTGCGGTCGGGAAACCGCCCTGACAGCCCCTGGTGGGGCTCTGTCCTCGGCTCAGCCCCGTGAGTCTGTCCCCACCCCTTTCTAGGAAAGCCCAGGAGGAGTTTGACCAGTTCATGAGAGACGGTTCGGTCTGGTGGTCTGCAATTTCTGTACTAGAGCGTCTATACTCAACTCAGTATTTTGGAGTTCCTTATTTTTTATTTTTATTTTTTGAGACGGAGGTCTCACTCTGTCACCCAGGCTGGAGTGTATATATAGTGGCTCCATCTCTGCTCACTGCAACCTCTGCCTCCCTGGTTTAAGTTATTCTCCTGCCTCAGCCTCCCAAGTAGTTGGAACTACAGGCACCCGACACCACACCTGGCTAACTTTTGTATTTTTAGAAGAGACAGGGTTTCACCATGTTGGCCAGGCTGGTCTAGAACTCCTCACCTCAGGTGATCCACCCACCTCGGCCTCCCAAAATGCTGGGATTACTGGCGTGAGCCACAGCGCCCAGCCCTGGAGTTCTTTTTCTGTCTTTTCCTCTCAGCCTCCTATCCTTTCTCCATTTTTCCTTTCTGGTCTTTTTCCCTCAAAGTGTCTGCTGCTGTGTGACATTGCTATGACATCCCTCCCTCCTTGTTAGAATGAGGGTTAGTGCTGCTTCTGGCAAAAAAGACAGTAAGAGGGTTGAAGTCTGGGCTTAAATTTGAGATCTGGGCTACAAAACCATTTGTATTCATTCTCATCCCTAGAAAGCTAAAATAATAATAAGGAGGTTTGGCCATGCACGGCTCACACCTGTAATCCCAGGACTTTGGGAGGCCTAGGCAAGCGGATTGCCTGAGGTTGGGAGTTTGAGACCAACCTGACCAACATGGAGAAACCCTGTCCCTACTAAAAATACAAAATTAGCCGGGCCTGGTGGTGCATGCCTGTAATCCCAGCTGCTTGGGAGGCTGAGTCAGGAAAATCACTTAAACCTGGAAGGCGGAGTTTGCAGTGAGCCGAGATCACCCCATTGCACTCCAGCCTCGGCAACAAGACAACAGCGAAACTCCGTCTTAAAAATAAGAAGAAGGAGGGGGTGGGAGAAGGATATTTTCTTCTGAGGAAGGTAAGTACAAAGTGTTATTTTATAGTAACATGGCATGTACTGTGTGGAAATTAAACTTCAGCAGTACTCCCCTGCTTTAGTTCATTGGATGATATTTTTCATATTGGTTGTCATTCTGAGAAAGATTTCTCTGGACATTCTATTTCTAGCTGTTTTAAAATGTCTAAACTAGAGGGAAATGTAGGAGTTTTCAATTATTAAAATAACCACATGCTTTTATAAAGTCAGAACTATCTTGATTTTAAATCATCATACTCATAGTGAGTATAATTATCTTCAGTGTAGTAACAAAAATTGACTGTGTTGTGGACTTGAGGAAGAGGTTACAAATTCACTTCCTAAGTAGTATTCCCCCAGCATTCTTTTTTTTTTTTTGAGGTGGAGTCTCGCTCTGTCCCCCGGACTGGAGTGCTGGAGTGCAGTGGCGGGATCTCAGCGCACTGCAAGCTCCGCCTCCCGGGTTTACGCCATTCTCCTGCCTCAGCCTCCGGAGTAGCTGGGACTACAGGCGCCCGCCACCTCGCCCGGCTGTTTTTTTTTTGTATTTTTAGTAGAGACGGGGTTTCACCGTGTTAGCCAGGATGGTCTCTATCTCCTGACCTCGTGATCCGCCCGTCTCGGCCTCCCAAAGTGCTGGGATTACAGGCTTGAGCCACCGCGCCCGGCTTCTTTTTTTTTTTTTTTTTTTGAGATGGAGTCTCACTCCATTGCTAGGCTGGAGTACAGTGGCACGATCTCAGCTCACTGAAACCTGTGACTCCCTGATTCAAGGGATTCTCCTGCCTCAGCCTCCCAAGTAGCTGGGATTACGAGCACGCACCACCACGCCCAGCTAATTTTTGTATTTTTAATAGAGATGGGTTTTCACCATGTTGGCCAGGCTGGTCTCGAACACCTGACCTCAGGTGATCCAACCGCTTTGGTCTCCCAAAGTTCTGGAATTACAGGTGTGAGCCACTGTGCCCCGCCTGCATGCACTGATGATAGGTCTGCTGGGTGTTGCCCCTCCTGTCAGGCATCTCTTCTGTGTGCATTGTTGCTGCTTTTTCTGCATACAGCTGGTGTTGACTGTATGGGTAATATAGAGACGCTAAAGCTCTGAGGTATTTATTGTTAATTATCTGTGCTGTGCTGTCTCAAAGGGTTTCAAAATGGTTTGCAATGTATTTTGTTACTGGTTTTAATAAAAACCGATATTTTCATTTTTACTTATACTCCTCTCTTTTCTTAGAACCTAGATTTGAATCCAAAGTAGTTGTGGTAGAGATAATTTCCAGTATCAGGCACTATGGTACTTTCAAAATTACGCCACTAAGCACCAAAGCTTTGTTTCTAAATGAAACTATTGATCTTCTCTTTGCTTAAGATAAGTTTACACCCAGGAGATTTTTCAATCTGTCATATGAATGCATTTCAGGTGGTTTTCTTCTTATGCTTTCAGAATTGCTCTGATAGGTATGAGCCCTAGCAATGGAAACAACTTAGATTTTATAGCTGGAGAGTAGTTGGGACTATTCCTCTTCCCAGTACACTCACGCAGACGCAGATGTGTATATACACTGACAAACTCCTAAATTGGCAGATGAAAACTTTGCTGAGCTTAACAAATACCTTTTTGATATGTAAACAGTTCCTAAGAATGCCAGCCATCTGCTGAAAGCCAGACAATACATTATGAACAGAATAGTCAATGCACACATAACTTATTTATTTGTTCTTAAACATTAGCCGTATCTAGGCAGTCTTTGAGATGAGCCTCTGTTGCTAAACTCAGATTCAGCATTTTGATCTTTTTTCTTTTTTGAGATGGAGTTTTGCCCTTGTTGCTTAGGTTGGCGTGCAGTGGCGCCATCTTGGCTCACTGCAACCTCTGCCTCCTGGGTTAAAGCCATTATCCTGCCTCAGCCTCTCGAGTAGCTGGGATTACAGGCACACACCACCATGCCCAGCTAATTTTTGTATTTTTAGTAGAGACGAGGTTTCTTTTCTTTTCTTTTTTCTTTTTCTTTTCTTTTCTTTTTTTTTTTTTTTTGAGACGGAGTTTAGCTCTTGTCACGCGGGCTGGAGTGCAGTGGTGTGATCTCAGCTCACTGCAACCTCCACCTCCCAGGTTGAAGTGATTCTCCTGCCTCAGCCTCCCAAGTAGCTGGGATTACAGGCACACACCATCACGTCCAGCTAATTTTTATATTTTTAGTAGAGACGGGGTCTCACCATGTTGACCAGGATGGTCTTACTCTCTTGACCTTGTGATCTGCCTGCCTGGGCCACCCAAAGTGCTAGGATTTCAGGCGTGAGCCACTGCACCCAGCTAGAGATGGGGTTTCTCCATGTTAGTCAGGCTGGTCTCAAACTCCCGACCTCAGGTGATCCGCCCACCTTGGCCTCCTAAACTGCTGGGATTAGAGGCGTGAGCCACCACTCCCATCCTTCTTTTTTCTTTGTGTACCACTCCCCAGTCCATGAAAGAACATGGTGCCTCTTTTTTTTTTTTTTTTTTTTGAGACGGAGTCTCGGTCTGTCGCCCAGGGCTGGAGTGCAGTGGCCGGATCTCAGCTCACTGCAAGCTCCGCCTCCCAGGTTCACGCCATTCTCCTGCCTCAGCCTCGGGGTAGCTGGGACTACAGGCGCCGCCACCTCGCCCGGCTAGTTTTTTGTATTTTTTAGTAGAGACGGGGTTTCACCATCTTAGCCAGGATAGTCTCGATCTCCTGACCTTGTGATCCGCCCGTCTCGGCCTCCCAAAGTGCTGGGATTACAGGCTTGAGCCACCGCACCCGGCCCGATGGTGCCTCTTTATAGTAAAAGATGTATAGTACTTCGTATAGTGTCAGGTAGCTTGTTATCTAATGGTGGCATTAAGGCAAATACGGAACACAACGAAATAATACAAGGTAAATAGTGTTAAAGTATGGAAAGGGGCTAACACAAAATATAGTAAGTGCCTTAAATAAGTATCAGGTCAGGCACGGTGGCTCACGCCAGTAATCTCAACACTTGGAGAGACTGAGGTAGGAGGATTGCTTGAGCCCCGGAGTTTGAGACAAGTCTGGGCAATATCATGAGACCTCATCTCTACAAAAAATCAAAAAATTAGCTAGGCATGGTGGCATGCGCCTGTAGTCCCAGCTACTCATGAGGTGCTTAAGCCCAGGAGGTCATGGCTGCAGTGAGCTGTCATCACGCCACTGCACTCAAGCCTAGGTGACAGAGTGAGAGTGAGACCTTATCTCAAAAGAGAGAGAAAGAGAGAAGAAACATCAGTAAATTTTGATTGGATAATCAAAGCTAGACAAGATAACATCAGAAACTATAAAACTATTACATACAAAGAAGCAACATTTCGGCTAGCAGCATACTTCTCAACATGAACAAGTCAGGTCTGAAGACAAAGGAATAATATTTTGAAAGAGCTGAGAGAAAATAACTATAACTCAGATGCCATACCCAGCTAAACTATTATTCAAAAATGAGAGCTAAACAAAAACTAGATTTCAGAAAGTGGGAATTTACCACTTACAGACTTTTAATAATTATTACAGGTTTTACAGTAGTAAATTCCCACTTTTCCAGATTTCAAACATGGGAATTTACCACTTAAAGCCCTTTAATAATTGTTACAGGAGGTGTAGGAAAAAGTGTATTAAGCCCAGCAGGAGAAAGTGGACTACAAGAAGGAATGGTATGCAAAGAAGTTGATCACCAACATATGGGAATATTGAAATAATTATTGCATATATAAAATAACAATAATGACTAATTTGAGATATTTAAAACATGGAAGAAATACAACTTACCAAAAGAGAAGATGATATAGAAAGTTAATATGATATCAAAAATTTGTATATATTTGGCTGGGCACGGTGGCTCACGCCTGTAATCCTAGCCCTTTGGGAGACCGAGGTGGGCGGATTACCTGAGCTCAGGAGTTCGAGACCAGCCTGGGCAACATGGTGAAACCCCGTCTCTACTAAAATACAGAAAATTAGCCAGGTGTGATTGTGGGTGCCTGTAGTCCCAGCTACTTGGGAGGCTGAGGCAGGAGAATTGCTTGAACCAGGGAGGCGGAAGTTGCAGTGAGCCAAGATCGCACCACTGCACTCCAGCCTGGGTGACAGAGCAAGACTCTGTCTCCAAAAGAAAAAAAAAAGAAAATTTATATATATTTGGATGTATATCATATATATTATACATATATCATTAACAAAATGAATATAACCCACCAAAACTTAACATCATCTCTCAGTTTTGGTATATATATACATGAAAATTTTTTTTTCAAGACAGAGTTCCCCTCTTGTTCCCCGGGCTAGAGTGCAATGGTGTGATCTTGGCTCACCACAACCTCCGCCTCCCAGGTTCAAACGATTCTCCTGCCTCAGCCTCCTGAGTAGCTGGGATTACAGGCATGTGCCACCACACCTGGCTAATTCTGTATTTTTTGTAGAGACAGAGCTTCTCCATGTTGGTCAGGCTAGTCTCGAACTCCCGACCTCAGGTGATCCACCCGTTTTGACCTCCCAAAGTGCTGGAATTACAAGCGTGAGCCACTGCACCTGGTCAGTGTATATATAAAGTTTGCTATATTTTCTAGATCATCTCTCAGTTTTGGTAAGTTTTATTCATTTTGTATAATACATATATATAATTATTGACAAGTTATTGAACAATCACTCCTCTTTTGGCAAGCCAAAATAACTGATAACAGAGTGTAAACCACATACAACTGGACGAAATACATAAAACAACTGTTTTCAGATCTTGGACAACAGGCAGTACGGGACTGTATCTGTCAGAGAAGGAAAATGTACAAGTTGAGCCTCATAATTTGCCTTTCTGTTGGAGGCACTTTGTGATCCATGGTACAGGGAGGTGTACCATGTAGACCCTTGTAGAATATTGTGGTCTTCATGAGTTGAAGATATGGAGATTGAATTTTTGGGCTGTTGAGTTCTGTAATTGCTAGGTCAGTACCAGAGAGGGAGCTCCACAGAGAAGTAGCAATAAAAGTCTGCATAAGGGCCACTTAAGTCTTCGGCAGAATATAAGCTGTGTATGCACAGGGAGAAACTCTGTAAGACCTGGCAGAGAGTAGCTACAGTGTAGCTGAACGGAGACTCCAGAAATCATACTGCACTGGAAGAGATGTTGGACTTTCAGTCAGCCACAAGAGAGACCTCACTAAACACACCGGTTAACAACATAGGAGTATGGCTATTCTGACCCCAAAGTGTCTACTAGACCCATGCAAACAAAATTTTAAAACAACTGAGTTGATGTGTCGTTTTATTTTATTTTATTTTATTTATTTTTTCTTGAGACAGAGTTTCGCTCTCGTTGCCCAGGCTAGAGTGCAATAGCGTGACCTCGGCTCACTGAAACCTCTACCTCCTGGGTTCATGGGATTCTCCTCCCTCAGCCTCCCAAGTAGCTGGGATTACAGGCACCCACCACCATGCCCAGCTAATTTTTGTATTTTTAGTAGAGACAGGCTTTCACCATGCTGGCCAGGCTGGCCTCGAACTCATGACCTCAAGTGATCTGTCCACCTCGGCCTTCCAAAGTGCTGGGATTACAGGCGTGAGCCACCTGGCTGATGTCATTAAAGAAAAAAAAAATCCAGCCGGGCACAGTGGCTCATGCCTGTAATCCCAGCACTTTGGGAGACCAAGACAGGCGGATCATGAGGTCAGGAGTTTGAGACCAGCCTGGCCAACATGGTGAAACCCCAGCTCTACTAAAAATACAAAAATTAGCCAGGTGTGGTGGCGGGCGCCTGTAATCCTAGCTACTCAGGAGGCTGAGGCAGGAGAATTGCTTGAACC
>NW_012114252.1:10542754-10550902 GCF_000951035.1 Colobus angolensis palliatus
GAGGTCAGGAGTTTGAGACCAGCCTGGCCAACATGGTGAAACCCCAGCTCTACTAAAAATACAAAAATTAGCCAGGTGTGGTGGCGGGCGCCTGTAATCCTAGCTACTCAGGAGGCTGAGGCAGGAGAATTGCTTGAACCAGGGAGGCGGAGGTTGCAGTGAGCCAAGATCGCACCACTGCACTCCAGTCTGGGTGACAGAGTAAGACTCTGTCTAGAAAGGAAAAAAAAAAATCCATGTAAGTCTGAGTGTGGTGACTCATGCCTATAATTCCAGCATTTCAAGATGCTGAGTTGGGAGGATGGCTTGAGACAAGGAGTTCAAGACCAGGCTGGGTAACATAGCAATACCCCATCTCTACAAAAAAATTTAAAAATTAGCTATTGGGGATGGGGTGGTGGCACATGCCTGTAGTCCCACCTACTTCAGAGGCTGAGATGGAAGGATCTTTTGAGCCTGAGAGGTTGAGGCTGCAGTGAGCTGAGATTGCACCACTGCACTCCAGCCTGGGTGACAGAGCGAGACTCTGTTTCAAAAAAAAAAAAAAGTTAACCTGCCAGAACAAAACTCTTTGAAGAAAGACAAAATCCAGACCCAAAGTAATATTCACAATATTTAGCACAAATGTCAAAGATTATTAGAAAAGGTCAGGAGCGGTAGCTCATACCTGTAATCCTAGCACTTTGGGAGGCCGAGTTGGGCGAATCACTTGAGGTCAGGAGTTCAAGACCAGCCTGATCAACATGGTGAAACCCCATCTTTACCAAAAATACAAAATTAGCCGGGTATGTTGGCGTGAGCCTGTAGTTTCAGCTACTCAGGAGGCTGAGGCAGGAGAATCGCTTGAACCCTCGAGGCAGATGTTGCAGTGAGCTGAAATTGCACCACTGCACTTAAGTCTGGGCAACAGAGTAAGACTCTGTCTCAAAAGAAAAAAAAAAAAGAAAAAAAAAAGAAAGGCAAAGAAGTAGGAAATTGATATGTGTAACTAGGAGAAAAGCAGTCAATAGAGACAGACAAGGACTGCGAGTTGACAGAAATATAAGAATAAGCAGAAAAGGGCTTAATGTGAGTATTTTGAATGTTTAAGAATTAAAGGAGGCCAGGTGTGGTGGCTCACACCTGTAATCCCAGCCCTTTGGGAGGACGAAGCAGGCGGATCACTTGAGGTCAGGAGTTCTAGACCAGCCTGGCCAACGTGGCGAAACCCTGTCTCTACTAAAAAAAAACAAAAACAAAAACAAAAATTAGCCAGGCATGGTGGCGGCACCTGTAATCCCAGCTACTTGGAAGGCTGAGGTAGGAGAATTGCTTGAACCTGGTAGGTGGAGGTTGCAGTGAGCTGAGATCACACCACTGCACTCCAGCCTGGGCAACAGAGTGAGACTCCATCTCAAAAAAAGAAAAGAAAAAGAAAATGAAGGAAAAGAAGGACCTAGTGAATGAACAGATAGGAAATATTAGTCGAAAAATGGAAACTATTTCAAAAGAACCAAATAGAAATTCAAGAACTGAAAAATATGATATCTAAAGGGAAAATTATACAGGACGGGCTTAACAGTGGATTTGACATGGCAGAAGGTAGAATCAGTGCACTTGAAGACAAGGCAAAAAATAGATCCAAACTGAAGCACAGACAGCAAAATGCTAGGGGGAAAATTTTAATGGAAAATGAGTGACCTCTTGGACAAGATTGTGAAACAGGAACCCCATAAGGATAGGAGAGAATAAGGAAGAAAAAAATTTTGAAGAAATACTGACTGAAAAATCTGACATATTGGAGGAAAACTGTAAACCTACAAATTCAAGAAGTTCAACAAACCCCAAGTAAGATAAACAAATGAAAACACAAGTAGGGGCCCATACCCTACAGTATGGCTCATACCTGTAATCCCAGCACTTTGGGAGGCTGAGGCGGGCCAATTGCTTGACTCCGAGAGTTCAAGACCAGCCTGGGCAACATGGTGAAACTGTGTCTCTACCAAAACTACAAAAAAATTAGCTGGGTGTGGTGGCACATGCCTGTAATCCCAGCTACTCAGGAGGCTGAGGCAGGAGGACCACTTGAGCCTAGGAGTTTGAGGCTGTAGTGAGCTTTGATCATGCTGCTGCACTCCAGCCTGGGACCCTGCACTCCAGAGCTTGTCTCAAAAAAAAAAAAAAAAAAAAAAAAAAAAAGAAAAATTATAGTTTTGTTTTCCTTATTAACATAAATGCAAAATTCCTAAATAAAACATGAGCAAATAATATGTGGCATGTATAAAAACACAATTTTGGCTAAGGAGGATTTATCCCAGTAATTCAAGGATGGTCTAACAATAGAATGCTTACTGAAATAATTTACCACATTTATGGATTAAAGGAATAAAATGATACAATCACCTTAGAAGATTCAAAAAAGAAGTTTTCATAAAATTTAACACATATTTATAGTACAAACTTATATAGGAGAAATGATAAGATAATCCTCTTAACGTGATAAAGGGTATCTCATAAAACTCAGAGTAAGCATCAGTCAGTATCCCCTTTTAAGTGAGGAACAAGATAAAGATGCCAGTTTCATGACTGCTGTTCCACATCTTATTAAAGTTGTATCAGGGCAATAAGAAAAGAAGTGAAATGCATAAGGATAAAAAAGAAAGTCTAACTTTTTATCATTCATCATAATTACTTACATAGAAGATGTAAACCATTAACATTAATAAGATAATTCAGCAAAATTTAATTACAGGATCAGTATACAAAAGACCAACAACATTCCTATATACCAACAAAACCAAGATAAAATGCAATATAAAAAAATTATATCATATTGATATAGTTTGACTCTATGTCTGCACCCAAATGTCACATTGAATTATGATCTTCAGTGTCAGAGAAAGGGCTAGGTGGGAGGTGATTGGATCATGGAGTCAGATTTACCCTTGCTGTTGTCATGATATATGTCATGAGTTCTCAGGAGATCTGGTTGTTTAAAAGTGTATAGCACTTCCCACTTCACTCTTTCCTGCCACCACGTCAAGATGTGCTTTCTTCCCCTTCACCCTTTTGTCATGATTGTACATTTTCCAAGGCCTCCCCAATTATGCTTCCTGTACAGCCTGCAGAACTGTGAGTCAAACTTTTTTCATAAATTACCCAGTATCAGGTAGTTCTTTATAGCAATGTAAGAATGGACTAATGCAGAAAATACTAGAGAAGTGGGGCATTGCTATAAAGATACCTGAAAATGTGGAAGCAACTTTGGAACTGGGTAATGGGCAGAGGTTGGAACAGTTTGGAGGGCTTGGAAGAAGACAGGTGGATGAGGGAAAGTTTAGGGCTCGGAAGAAGACAGGTAGATGAGGAAAAGTTTTAGAACTTCCTAGAGAGTTGTTGAATGATACCAAAATACTGGTAGCGATATGGACAGTGAAGTCTAGGCTGACGTGGTCTCAGATGGAAATGAGGAACTTATTGGGAACTGGAGTAAAGGTCACTCTTGCTATGCTTTAGCAAAGAGACTGGCAGCATTGTGCCCCTGCTCTGGAGACCTGTGAAACTTTGAACTTGAGGGAGATGATTTAGGATATCTAGCAAAAGAAATTTCTAAGCATTGAAGTGTTCAAGATTTGGCCTAGGGCCGGGCGCGGTGGCTCATGCCTGTAATCCCAGCACTTTGGGAGGCTGAGGTGGGCAGATCACCTGAGGTCAGGAGTTTGAGACCAGCCTTGCCAACATGGTGAAACCCGTCTCTACTGAAAGTAAATACAAGAATTAGCCAGGCGTGGTGGCAGACGCCTATGATTCCAGCTACTCGGGAGACTGAGGCAGAAGAATTGCTTGAACCCAGGAGGCGGAGGTTGCACTAAGCCGAGATCGCGTCATTGCATTCCAGCCTGGGGGACAAGGGTAAAACTTTGTTTCAGAAGAAAAAAAAAAAAAAGATTTGGCCTGGCTGCTTCTAAAAGCCTATGCTCATAAACAAAAAAATGACCTGAAACTAGAACTTAAAAGGGAAGCAGAGCATAAAAGTTTGGAAAATTTGCAGCCTGACTATGTGGTAGAAAAAGAAAACCCATTTTTTGGAGGAATGCAAGGCTGCAGAAATTTGCACAAGTAAAGAAGAGATGAATGTTAGAAGCCAAGACAATGGGAGAAATGCCTCCAAGACATTTCAGAGACCTTTGCAGCAAGTCATTCCATCACAGGCCTGGAGGCCTAGGAGGGGTAAATGGTTTTGTGGGCTGGCCCAAGGCCCCTGCTGCTCTGTGCAACCTCAGGACATGGCACCCTGCATCACAGTGGCTCTAGCTCCAGCCATGGCTAAAAGGAGTGAAGCCATGGCTAAAAGGGACCAAGGTACAGCTCAGGCTGTTGCTTCAAAGGGTGCAAGCCCCAAACCTTGGTGGCTTTCACAAGGTGTTGGGCCTGTAGGAGTACAGAAGGCAAGAGTTGATCTATCAGCCTCCACCTGAATTTCAGAGGATATATGGAAATGCCTGAATGTTCAGGCCAAAGTCTGCTCCAAGGGCAGCACCCTCATGGAGAGCCTCTCCTAGGGCAGTGCAGAGGGGAAATGTGGCATTGGAGCACCCACACAGAGTCTTCACTGGGGCACTGCTGTGATAAGAGGGCCACCATCCTCCAGACCCCAGAATGTTAGATACACCAACAGCTTGTGTAGTGCACTTGGAAAAGCTGTAGGCACTCTAACACCAGCCTGTGAAAGCAGCTGGAGGGACTGTACCCTGCAGAGCGACAGGAGTGGAGTTGCCTAAGGCCTTGGGAGCCCACCTCTTTCATCAGCATGCCCTGGATGTGAGATAGAGTGTCAAAGGAGATTATTTTGGAGCTTTAAGATTTAATGACTGCCCTACTGGTTTTCAGACATGCATGGGGCCTGTAGCCCCTTTGTTTTGGCCAATTTCTCCCTTTTGGAATGGGAGCATTTACCCAATGCCTGTACCTGCATTGTGTTTTGGAAGTAACTAACTTGGTTTTCATTTTACAGGCTTATAGGTAGAAGGGTCTTACCTTGCCTCAGATGAGGCTTTGGACTTGGACTTTTAGATAATGCTGAAATAAGAATTTGGGGGACTGTTGGGAAGGCATGCTTGTGTTCTGCAGTGTGAGAAGGACATGAGATTTGGGAGGGGCCAGGGGCAGGATGTTATGGTTTGTGGCCCCACCCAAATCTCGTATTGAATTATGATCTTCGGTTTTGGAGGAGGGGCCTGGTGGGAGGTGATGGATCACTGGGGCAGACCTCCCCCTTGCTGCTGTTGTGATAGTGAGTGAGTTCTCACAAGATCTGGTTGTTTAAATGTGTACTACTTCTCCCACCTTCACTCTCTCTGTCTCTTCTGCTGCCATGTCAAGACACGCTTGCTTCGCCTTTGCCCTTCTGCCATGATTGTAAGTTTCTGAGGCCTCCCCAACCATGCTTCCTGTACAGCCTGCAGAACTGTGAGTCTTAACCTCTTTTCTTTATTAATTACCCAGTCTCAGGTAGCTCTTTATAGCAATATGACAATAGACTAATACACATGTAAAAAAAAAACAAAAAAAAAAACTATGAAGAACTTTGCAATATACCAAACAGAAGATGTTGGCTGGGTGCAGCGGCTCTCGCCTCATAGCAGTTTGGGAGGCCAAGGTGGACAGATGCTTGAACAGGAGTTCAAGATCAGCCTGGGCAACATGGCACAACCCCATCTCTACAAAAAACACAAAAATTAGCTGGGTGTGGTGATATGTGCCTGTGGACCCAGCTGCTTGAGAGCTTGAGGTGGAAGGATGGATTGGGTCAGGGAGGTTGAGGCTGCAGGGAGCCATAATCGGTAACCGCATTTTAGCCTAAGTGACAGACTGAGATCCTGTTTCAAAAAAGAAAAAAAATGAAGATCTTTATGCAGAAAATTATAAAAATTTACTTAAGTACATAATATGGAGGCAACATGCTCATGAATGAGAACTCAGTTTTATAAAGATGTCATATCTTTTTTTTTTTTTGAGACGAAGTCTCACTCTTGTACCCCCAGTTTGGAGTGCAATGGTATGATTTTGGCTCACTGCAACCTCTGCCTTTCGGGTTCAAGTGATTCTCCTGCCTCAGCCTCCTGAGTAGCTGGGATTACAGGTGCCTGCCACCACACCCGGCTAATTCTTGTATTTTTAGTAGAGATGGGGTTTCACTATGTTGGCCAGGCTTGTCTGGAACTCCTGACCTCAAGTGATCTGCCCGCCTCAGCCTCCCAAAGTGCTGGGATTACAGGTGTGAGCCACTGCGCCTGTCTTAAAGATGTCATTTCTTCTTATATTAATCTATTCATACAGCGTAGTTCCACTATAAATCCTGGCAGGTGTGTGTGTGTGTGTGTGTGTGTGTGTGTGTGTGTGGTTTGATAGGTGAATGTTAAATTTTAAATGGAAGTGTAAATATCAATAATTTTCAAGACACATTTGAAAAATGAGAGATTTGTTATACCAAACATCAGAATTTAGTGTGAAGTTTTATTAATTATAGCAATGTGATATTGGCACAAGTTTATAAGCATAGGGCAAGTTTATAAGCATAGGGCATAGAATAGTCATCTATAGTTGTTTGGTATGTGAAAGAGATGGCATTATAAATCAGTGGGATGGAATATTCAATAAATAGTGCTGAAAGAATTGGTTAACTACATTATAACTGTAAATCCTTACTTCAACTGTACACACACCACATTCCAGAATTAAAGGCTCAATTTGAGAAGCAAAGCCTAAAAGTTTTAGGAAAGAAAAATAGAATATCTTTTTGATCTTAGGAGGGATTTCTTTTTATCTATTATTATTATTTTTGACATGGAGTTTTGCTCTGTCGCCTAGGCTGGAGTGCAGTGGCGCCATCTCGGCTCACTGCAACCTCTGCCTCCTGGGTTCAAGCAATTCTCTTGCCTCAGTCTCCTAAGTAGCTGGGACTACAGGTACCTGCCACCAAGCTCAGGTAATTTTTGTATTTTTAGTAGACGGGGTTTCGCCATGTTGGCCAGGCTGGTCTCAAACTCCTGACCTCAGGTGATCCGCCCACCTTGGCCTCGCAGAGTGCTGGAATTACAGGCATGAGCCACCGTGCCTGGCTGGGATTTCTTATACTAGACACAAAGAGCAGTCACCCTAAATAAAGTACAGTAGTCCTTTCTTATCTGTGAGCAATTCATTCCAAGACCTCTAGTGGATGCCTGAAACCAGGAATAGTACTGACCCTATATATACTATTTTTTTTTTCTTTTCAGTCTGATAACCAAGACAGCTACTAAGAGTGCTTAATGGTAGGTAGCATATATAGCATAGGGATGATTCACTTCCTGGGCAGGATGGGGCAAGATGTGAGATTTTAATCACGCTACTCAGAATGGCAAGCAATTACAACTTATGAGTTATTTATTTTTGGAATTTTCCACGTAATATTTTCAGCCTATAGGTAACTGAAACAGATAAAAAACCAAATCACAGATAAGGAGTGACAACTGTAATTAATCTTTGTGTGTTATCTAAGAAATTCTTCTTAAATGTATTTGTCCATGTGTCTTTAAAAATAATTTATTTTTAGAGACAAGGTCTCACTCTATCACCTAGGCTGGAGTGCAGTGGCATAATCATAGCCCACTACACGTCAGCCTTCTGAGTAGCTGGGACTACAGGTGTAAGCAACTGCATCTTGCTAATTTTTAAATTGTTTGTAGAGTCTGGGCACAGTGGCTCATGCCTGTAATCCTACACTTTGAGAGGCCAAGGCGGGCGGATCACTTGAACTCAGGAGTTTGAGACCAGCCTGGCCAACATGGTGAAACCCCGTCACCACAAAAAATACAAAAATTAGCTGGGCGTGGTGGTACACGCCTGTAATCCCAGCTACTCAGGAGGCTAAGGCCCAAGAATCACTTGAACCCAGGAGGCAGAGGTTGCAGTGAGGAAAGATCGTGCCACTGTACTCCAGCCTGGGTGACAAAGTGAGACCCCGTCTGTATAAATAGATAGATAGATAGATAGATAGATAGATAGATAGATAGATAGATAGATAGATAGATAAATAAATAATTTGTAGAGAACAGGTATTGTTATATTGCTCAGGCTGGTCTGGAACTCCTGGCCTCAAGCAATCCTCCTGCCTTGGCTTCCCAAAGT
>NW_012114252.1:10551324-10552764 GCF_000951035.1 Colobus angolensis palliatus
ATATTCAAAATTCAGTGGCTAACATGACAGAAGTTTATTTCTCTTTTATGTAATAGTTCGGGGTAGGTGGATGAACTTTTGATCCATAAAGCCATCTTACAGACCCAGGCTGGTTGAGTAACTTTGTTATTCTTAACATAGAGCTTGTAAGGTTGCTCTCAGTTATAACATTTAACGTGCCGGTGTGAAGGAAGGTGAAGAGACAGTGATGGAACACATGTTCAACATTGTAAGGCACATACCAGGAAGTGGCACACTTTACTTCCAGGCACTCTCCGTTGTTTGCAACTTTGAAATAGAATACTGTGTCTAACTCCAAATATTACTGTGGCAAAAGGGGAGAATAGAGTACAGTGGACAATTAGTAGTGTCTGCAATAATTATATTAAAATTAAAAAATTCTTTATAATAAAAGACACCATGAAAAAATTGAATGCTCAAACCCAAAACTGGGAGAAACTATTTTGAAGGTATATTGATATCAAGAATATATACACAATTCTACAATCAAGTAAACAGACAACCAAATAGAAAAATGATTCGTCATTTCAAAGAAGGAGAATCTTGAATGGTTGATGATACTTACACTTGGCAGTAATCAAGGAAATGCAGGTTAAGAAAACAGGAGATACTATTTCACATCCATCAGATTGGTAAAAATCAATATATCTGATAGCCTGAGTTATTAGAGAATGTGGGAAAACTGAAACTTCTTTGGTGTTAATGGGAGCACAAGTTGAAACAACCTCTGGAATTTTCAAAGAAATGTGGAAATACATAAAATGGCATCAACTGCTAACACCAGCATTTAAGGCAGGAAGTGACAGGCTAACTCTACTGTTTTGTGCAAATGCTTTTGTGTAACTGATTTATAATCAGGACTGCCCTTATCTACGAAACTGCTAACCCCTGAACCTTGAAGGGAAAAGATAAACACCAGCTGCCAGTCTTTTGCTTGTACAAGCAGAAGGCTTGGACAGTGAGAACGCTTTTTCTGGGTTGGTTTCATTGATGCTTTGTCCCTGAAGTCAGGAAGTAACTTGCCAGTAAGGGATTGCCTTTTAAAGTTATTTTGATAAAGTTATTTTAATATTGGCCCATGCCCCGGTCCTCAGAACACATCATCTCTAAGTTAGCCTCCAGATCGGAATCATAGGCTCATTACACACAGTACTCTATGGAAAGGATTGTCAGTGCTGTGGAACAGAATTGTGATAGAACATCATGAAAGTCTGAAAGGGCTGGCCGCGGTGACTGATGCCTGTAATCCCAGGACTTTGGGAGGCCTAGGCGGGTGGATCACCTTAGGTCGGGAGTTCAAGACCAGCCTGACCATGGAGAAACCCCGTCTCTACTAAAAATACAAAATTAGCTGGGCGTGGTGGCACATGCCTGTAATCCTAGCTACTCAGGAGGCTGAGGCAGGAGAATCACTTGAAC